>NC_137681.1:16754522-17170826 GCF_963989245.1 Nansenia antarctica | reverse complement strand
CAAATCTAGGCTAGCCAGAATCTATCCTGACGTGGATGAGAATTGTAGCAGATGTCATAACGCTCCGGCAACGCTAACACACATGTTTTGGTCATGTCCCTTATTATTTGATTATTGGTCAGCAGTTTTCAGGACCCTCTCACAGGCACTAGATCTGAACCTGCAACCTAACGCCTACTCAGCTATCTTTGGCATAGCGCCAACTGACCAACAGATTATTAACAAGCATAAAGACATTGTGGCATTTGCCACTCTACTTGCTCGACGGAGGATTTTGCTTTGTTGGACATCCCCCAAACCACCGAATTCCTCCTTATGGTTGACTGACCTTATGCTTCACTTGAAACTTGAAAAGATTAAATATACACTTAGGGGGTCCAAAGACCGCTTTTATTTCACCTGGAACCCAATAATATCCTATTTCAACAAACTAAAAACCCTCCCTGACAATGCAAGTGCGCTGGATGCTGAGTGATGACATATGTTGTGAATCTATTTATCAGGATAAACCCCTAGAGATACATCATCTCGTTCTAGAGAGGGACATATTACAATCATAACAGACATGGTATCACAGACCAACACGACCATCTCATCTATCCTCACTTACAAATGAATTGCACTTTATTTCTCTTTATCTCTTTGATTACTTACCTGTACTGTCTTCATTACCTATCACCACTGTTATTATTATTATTATTATTTATTGTTGTTTATTTATATCCTTCGTCCTGGGATGCACCACTTGGGATTTTGTGGGGGGGGGGGGGGGGGGGGTTGGGACATGTTTGTGTTTTGTGTAAAAACAAACCAAAACTGAAAAGTATTATTTTTGTATATCTGTAACATCTCAATAAAAAGAAAGTAAAAAAAATATTTAAAAAAATAAAATAGAAACCATTAGACAAGGCGTTTTCAAGGCAAGCTCTTCTGTGTCAGGCAATTTAGAATGTTGAAGTTTTTCCAATTGTCCCATTGTGATGCAATAAGAAACTATTACAACATTTGCAACATTTGACAGTGCTACAAAAACACTGTGTGCATTGGCCATTGAGATAATATAGAGATATTGAGATATTGAAAGTACTGGGATTCATCTTAATTATGTATTTTCCAGTTTTGGATATACTGCCAATGCTGAGGTAGGTGTGGGATGCATTAAATGCTAATCAAATGTTGGTGGAACAACAGTCACAGTCACTTTCTGTAAGATTTCCCAAACATCAATACCTATGTTGTGTGTGCGTGTGCGTGCATATGTGCATGTGTGTTTATGTAACAGGGAGACTGAGGACCTGGACCTGAACATCCAGTGTGAGGCCTTTGAGGATTCCATGGCCGAGGATGCGGAGGAGATGGAGAGGGTGTACGGAGGCATCGACATGAGCAGTCACCAGGAGGTCTTCACCTCCCTCCTCACCAAAGTGAGCAGCTCCCCAGCCTCTGTCCAGCTGCTGTCCATCCTGCAGGCTCTGCTGCTGGTGGCTCCAGGACGGGGAGACGTGTGGCTGACCCTGGAGGCCCTGGCTGTCCGTGCCACTCTGCTGGCCCACGACTCACAAATGGACTCCGCTGAACGTTTGATGGAGCGCCTGCTCTCTTCCAAGAGACAACAGATCTCAGCCAGTCCCAAGACCAAGACCACCAACAGGGCAATCCAGACAGACTTGCTCGGCAGCACAACCAACCAATCAGACATGGCTTCCGTAACTCCCCCTCCTCCCCCTCCTCCCCCTCCACTTCCTGCTGCTACCCCAAACCCTCCTCCTCCCCCACCCCCACCCCTGCCAGGCACCACTTATGGTGCACCCCCACCACCTCCTCCTTTACCTGGGATGCCACCTCCTCCTCCACCACCTCTACCAGGGATGGGGCAGGGAGGTCCACCTCCTCCCCCTCCCCTGCCTGGTATGGGCCCCCCACCTCCCCCTCCCCTGCCTGGTATGGGCCCCCCACCTCCCCCTCCCCTGCCTGGTATGGGCCCCCCTCCCCCACCACCCCCTCCCCCAGGTATTGGAGGAGGTATTATTGTGCCCCAGAACGCTCCTCTCCCCAAGGCCAGCCGCTGTCCCACACTGCGCATGAAGAAGCTCAACTGGCAGAAGCTGCCCTCCAGAGTGGTGTCTGAAAGCCAATCCATGTGGTCGTCAGTGCAGTCTGATTCCCTGGAACCTGACTACTCCAGCATTGAGGAGCTCTTCTGTCTGCCAGTGACTGACTCAAAGGCCAAAAGTACCAACACTACGGTCAAACGAGAGCCCAAAGAGATATCCTTCATTGATGCCAAGAAAAATCTAGATTTGAACATATTCTTGAAGCAGTTCAGATGCTCACATAAAGACTTTGTAGCTATGATCCAAAATGGGGACCGTTCCAAGTTTGACGTCGAGGTGCTGAAACAGATGCAGACGTTACTGCCGGAGAAACATGAGATTGAGAACCTCAAGTCATACCAAGGGGAGATAGAGAAGCTGGCCGGTGTGGATCGGTTCTACCTCGAGCTCCTATCAGTTTCATGCTACACCATGAGGATCGAGTGCATGCTTCTCTGTGAGGAGACCCCTTCTGTGTTAAAGATGCTGCAACCCAAAGCTGAGCTGCTGGACGCAGCCTGTGAGAGTTTGAAGGAGAGCACCCGCCTTCCAAGTTTCTGCAAGCTCATACTTGACATTGGAAACTTCCTCAACTATGGGAGTCACATAGGCAATGCAGATGGCTTCAAGATCAGCACCTTGCTGAAGCTCACAGATACCAAAGCCAACAAGTCCCGTATCACATTGCTCCATCACATCCTGGAGGAGGCGGAGAAAACCCATGCTGACTTGCTGAACCTTCCGGATGATCTAGAGATCTGTGAAAAGGCTGCTAGAATAAATGTGGATTCTATTCAGGCAGAGTCGAGCTCACTGGTCAAACGGTTGAAGGGTTCTGAGAAAAAAGTGTCCTCTTCTTCTCAGGAGGATATCAAGCAGCAGTATCTCACTGCTATGAAGGGGAACCTGGAGGCCTGTGAGAAGCTGCAGGAGCTCTTTGCCTCCATCAAAAAGAAGAAGGAAGAGCTAGCAGAGTATCTGTGTGAGGACACGTCCCGCCTCTCACTAGAGGAGCTGTTCAACACCATCAAGACCTTCAGAGGACTCTTCCTTAAAGCAATCAAGGAAAACCAGACCTGGAGAGAGCAGGCCATCAAGGCAGAGAAGAGGAAGAAACAGCAAGAGGAGGATGACGCCAAGAGACCGAGGGGGGAGAACGGAAAAATAATTCGTAAAGCCCCCCCAGTCCAGGAGGAGGGCTGCATCATGTTGGACCACCTGTTGGCTATGATGAAGGGCAATGCACTAAGGAAGACCACCAGGGCCCAGGCAGACAGGGGCAGCCTGCCCTCTAATGACAAGAAAAGGGATAGCACCCAGCCTGAACATGCCAAGCTTGAGCGATCATCAGCCGTAGATACCCAATATGGCATAGAAGTGGACAAGGTGGCATCAACCATTCAGCAAGGATCGCAGGACAGACTGCCACACACAGGGGAGTCCACATCAGGCCTTCCAACAGGACTCAAACTGGATTAATCAGAGACCATCGCCCCCCTCAATCCTGGATTGGATCCCCTGCTCAAGGAGGGATCTTCAGAGAGAGATGAGGGCATCAGTGGCGGCTCCTGCCAAATCTCTCAGGGGGGGCAATTGTTGCGTTGATGGTTAAGGTGACACGTTCAAGGGTAAATTCACCTAAATCAGCGGGCTTAAATAAATTGACTCTCACAGCCAAAAAATAAATAATAAAAATAAAAAAAAGCTCTTTGGTCTTGCCCATTGTGGAGAGGTTGGGGTCTGATTGATTGAGTGTGTGGAGTGTGTCTTTTATAAAGGTAACGAGTTCAAACTGGTGCAGTTAATACAGGTAATGAGTGGAGAATAGGAGGGCTTCTTAAAGAAAAACTAACAGGTCTGTGAGAGTTGGAATTATTACTGGTTGGTAGGTGATCAAATACTTATTTCATACAATAAAATGCAAATTAATTATTTAAAAGTCATACAATGTGATTTTCTGGATTTTTGTTTTAGATTCCGTCTCTCACAGTTGAAGTGTACCTATGATAAAAATTACAGACCTCTACATTCTTTCTAAGTGGGAAAACCTGCAAAATCAGCAGTGTATCAAATACTTGTTCTCCCCACTGTAGTTACCGAAATAAAACACAGATCAAAAGATTTAATGTACGATTCAAGTAGCCGATGTCCTTGACAACTGGTAAATGTGGTGGAGCAGGATTTAGCTTCTCTGAGGAGTTAAGTAGAGAGAGCAGCCTGTGGCTGTGGAAAGGATTGGGCTTAAATTGAGGATACACTAAAACGTGAAACTGACAAGCGCCAAAAAAGCTCCCCTGCCAGTTCCTGCCAACAGAGACTTGTTGAGACCAGCGTGCAGGGGGTTGGCACGGGTTCACACCGAGGCTGGTTGAGGCAGAAATCGAAGGACGTCGTGTGTTTTTATATTCCTCATTCGATTCCATGCATTACAATAAGCCTGTCCACCGATTTTCTACCTCCATGGTTGGAACCACGAGACTAGACACTACATGGTCATGGATGTGCCTAGGGACACAGCAAGCATGACCAGGGAAAGTTGTCTCCACAGGACCTGAAGCACAAAGCACCAATTCAGTTCAAGAAAAGAGAAAGAGTAGAGAAATGTATGCTTGTTACACAGAAAGTGTTAAAAAATAAAACTGACGTCATAATCTGCCCTCTAGGGCCAGCATCAGGTGCAGATCAAGCGTCAAGGGGGTTACTATCGTTGAACAGAGAATAGTGGCTTTAAGATGGCACAGACAAGGCTCGTCTGAAAGTAAAACATCAAAATATCGAGGGCATTAGTTATAAGTTACCCCTAATGGGCCAGCATCAGGTGCAAATGAAAAGTAACATTATTTTAAAAAAAATATTGACATACGGTCACTGAGTACTGCAGAGTACTATTTTTGTTGCTTTAATAAAGGCTGGCAGTCTTTAATTTAACTGTTGTTGGTGTGGACTATATACTGGGGAGGTATTTGAATGAATGAATGGTCTTTATTGTCATTGCTACAGTACAGGTACCAAACAACGAAATTTAGGAGGGGTGGCTCCCCTGGTGTTAGGAAGAAAAAAAATATATATATATATATAATATTCAGGGGTCAAAAAATGTATACAAATATCGGATCGGTATCGGTATCGCCGATACCCGAAGCCCAGGTATCGGTATCGGTATCGGTAGTGAAAAAGTGGGATCGGGACATCCCTAGCTAAAATGTTGTCAGCGTTCATGGACCAAATTGGATGTGTCGATCCATGGCGCTTCCAATTTCCTCACGATAAAAAATTCTCGTTTTTTTCACACGTCCACCATTCGTATAGCAGAATTGATTACTTCTTTATAGACAGAACACTACTTCCCTTTGTCAAAAACGTAGAATATTCAACCATAATTGAATCTGACCATGCCCCAGTACTATTGGATCTGTCCTTCCCACTTAACTACTCTGACCGCGCTCCATGGAGACTTGATACCACACTACTAACAGATAAAGAATTCTGCCAAATGATTTCAACTGCCATAGACAATTTCTTGGAAACCAATAGGGACGACACTGTTTCTCCCTCCCTGCTCTGGCAGACCCTTAAAGTAGTAATAAGGGGGGACATTATTGCATACACATCTAGGCTGAACAAAGCTAGGAGGCAAGAACAGGAGCAACTTCTCAACTCAATGATTGACATAGATCATCAATACTCTGACTCTCCCACCCCGGAGCTTTACAAAAATAAGCTGAATCTCAAAGCCAAATACGAGTTATTAACATCCGATAAGACAGAACGTATGCTGCTGAAATCACGAGGCTTTGTTTATGAGCATGGGGAAAAGGCTGGTAGAATGTTAGCGCATCAATTAAAATGTAAATCCTCTGACCAACAGATTCCACAAATTAAAAGAGAAAATGGGGAGCTTACAACTGACCCCCTCGAAATCAATGAGACTTTTAGGGCATTTTATTCCAAATTGTACACTTCTGAGGCACCCAATGATGATACCAATATGCAACATTTCTTCACAAATTTAAATGCCCCTGTTATCAACCCTGTTCATAAAGCAGAACTTGAACTACCCTTCCAAGACACCGACATTTATAATGCAATCACAGCTATGCAAAGTAGTAAGGCCCCGGGCCCTGATGGATACCCCATCGAATTCTACAAAAAATTCTCAACCAAATTAACTCCGCTCATCTTAGAAATGTTCAATGACTCAATGGATAATGAGGCCCTGCCACAGACGCTAACAGAGGCATTCATAACCCTTTTACCGAAACCAGGGAAAGACAGAACGGAGTGTGGTTCACATCGCCCCATCTCGCTGCTCAACAGCGATGTCAAGATATTAGCTAAAGCACTCGCCCGGCGTCTAGAGTCCGTCACAGACGAGGTGATCTCCCCTGATCAAACTGGCTTCATGCTGGGCCGCCACTCATTCTCTAACATCCGAAACCTTCTAAATGTCGTACATTCTCCTACGTCCGAGGAGGTACCTGAGGTGGTTCTCTCCCTGGATGCGGAGAAGGCTTTTGACAGAGTGGAGTGGGCGTACTTATTTGAATGTCTGAAAGCTTTTGGCTTTGGACCCACTTTTATTGCATGGATCAGACTACTATACTCATCTCCTAAGGCAGGGGTCGGCAATTAGGTTTGGCCTCGGGCCAATTTTTTTTTGAGCCACTAGATGGCGGGCCCGAACATAATCAAAGGCTAATTTAAGTAATTGATTGTTTTAAAATGTGACACGTTCTAATGCTTTGACTTTTCTTTCGACTGTACACATCGCTAGTCAACTAACACAGCTTGTTTTGTGAACCTGCTAACAATGTAAAGTAGTGTTCTAGTTAACTAGGTAGCTGTCCAATCCATTATGTTGCAGTATTTTGGCTTGATTAGCGAGTTTGTGTTGTGATTCTCAACAACGTTGAAACGTAGTTTCACACTTTTCCATATTTTTGAATAATAAATGTGTGGACTGACGATGTAGCGTAGCCTAACTTATTCTAATAATTATGTAACAGTTTCATTCTGATAATTATTCCCCCCTCCTCCCAGACAAGGTCACATTATTATTATTGGATTGGTTGTTTGCGTGCCGGGTGAAGTTAGCCAAACATTTAACCTGCTAGCAAGAGAAACATAATGTCACTCTCCAAAGGTCTAAAGAGGAAAGTTGACGGTGGAAACAGGGCATTTAAAGAGGAATGGACAGCGAACTATACGTTCATCCTACCTGGTTTCATCAATGCAAAGCCGTTGTGAGAGACATTTTCCGTGCTCACAATGTTCCCTTTCTATACGCGAGTCGTCCTTTTCGTCAATGAATGCGATAAAGACGCACGAGAGGAATCGATGGATGCATAAAAACCTTGAGAACTGCCTGTGGATTAAAGTGACGTCAATATCACCAGATATCAAGCAAATACTGACCGATGGGAGATGCTTTTTGTTTGCGCCGATTTTGTTTTCAATGTTTTTCAGAAAATTAAACAGAATTTGCGTTGTTACTGTTCATATGTGTGTTGCAGTCACATATACGTAAACATTACGTTTGAATGGCTTACTGAGCTCGTGTTATTTTGTTCAAACCACACACGGTATGTCGGCTATTTCAGCACCGTGACGCGTTGTCCACCTGCTTATGATTCACTCTGAGGGGTTCAGCGTCAGTGCGCTTCGGTGCACCTTGCTGCCTGATTGTCTGTCCCTGTGTCATTCACTCTCAACATGGATAAAAGTACAATAAGCATTATTCAGGTGGAGTTCGATTCTCTATTCGGACATTATAGGCGCTATATGTGGGACTGTCGGTCCGATATTATTATAAAAAAATAAAAAAAATAAAAAATAAAAAGTGGATTCTCAAAATAATCTGCTGGGCCAAATATTATTGGTGACGGGCCAGCAATGGCCCACGGGCCGCCTATTGCCGACCCCTGTCCTAAGGCATCGGTAGTTACGAACGGGAAACGCTCCACATTTTTCTCATTGTCGAGAGGGACACGCCAGGGGTGCCCGCTGAGCCCACTCCTATTCTCATTCGCCATCGAACCTCTGTCTATCATGTTAAAATCTTCTCCAATAATAAATGGAATTTCTAGATGGGGGAAGGAACACAAGGTGGCGCTATATGCCGACGACTTACTGTTGTATGTATCTGAACCGGTGCAATGCATTTCCCATATAGTTCAGATGCTGCATAGATTTGGTAGCTTTTCGGGATACAAGATCAACCTCACTAAGAGCGAATGTTTTCCAGTGAACAACCTAGATCTCGCAATCCCACAATGTGACTTGCCCTTCCATTTGTCTAAATCTGGCTTCAAATATTTGGGAATTAATATTACACGGTCCTTCTCTAAACTACATGAAAAAAACTTCACGCCCCTTGTTAATAAATTAAAAGATGATTTACAGAAATGGAGGTCCATTAATTTATCACTGGCAGGGAAGATCAACTGTATTAAGCATTAAGATGAACGTTCTACCCCGATTCCTCTACCTTTTCCAATGTCTCCCTATATTCCTCCCAAAGTCCTTCTTCTCGTCCATAGATAAGTCCATATCATCTTTCATTTGGGGGGGGTAAAGTCCCTAGAATACAGAAAAGACTTCTACAGCGACATCGGTCCCAGGGCGGACTGGGCCTACCAAATTTGCTTTATTATCACTGGGCTGCCAATATTCAGAAAATCATATACTGGGTCCATTCACCACAGCCGTCTTGGTGCGAAATAGAAAATGAGTCATGTCTTTCAACATCCCTCTCCGCCTTGATTACCTCCAAACTCCCTCTATCTGCCCCACACTACACCTCTAACCCTGTTGTTGTTAATACATTACGAATATGGTCACAATTTCGACGCCACTTTGGTTTAAAAGATTTCTCCAACCTAGCCCCTATCTGCAATAACCACCTTTTTGTCCCCGCCAGAATAGACAATGCTTTCGCCTTATGGAAAAGACTCGGTCTCTCCAAATTTAAAGATCTCTATACTGAGGGCGTCTTCTCGACCTTTAATCACCTCTCTCAAAAATTCAACCTTCCCCGCTCAAGTTATTTTCGATACCTCCAGGTCCGACATTTCATTAAAAGTTTGGATCCAAACTTCCCAAATGCACCACAACCTTCTGCTATAGATGATATCCTCCAAATTCCTCCCAATCTAAAAGGCCTAATATCAAGTATTTACTCTAGCATATCATCCCTCGGAGACACTTCCCTCCACAAAATTAAAGAGAAATGGCAGGAGGAGCTAGGGGACGTAATACCCGATGACTCCTGGACTGAGGCTCTGACGAGAGTTAACGGGAGCACATCATGTGCTAGACTAGGCGTAATCCAATTTAAGGTCTTGCACCGAATTCACCTTTCCAAATCTAGGCTAGCCAGAATCTATCCTGACGTGGATGAGAATTGTAGCAGATGTCATAACGCTCCGGCAACGCTAACACACATGTTTTGGTCATGTCCCTTATTATTTGATTATTGGTCAGCAGTTTTCAGGACCCTCTCACAGGCACTAGATCTGAACCTGCAACCTAACGCCTACTCAGCTATCTTTGGCATAGCGCCAACTGACCAACAGATTATTAACAAGCATAAAGACATTGTGGCATTTGCCACTCTACTTGCTCGACGGAGGATTTTGCTTTGTTGGACATCCCCCAAACCACCGAATTCCTCCTTATGGTTGACTGACCTTATGCTTCACTTGAAACTTGAAAAGATTAAATATACACTTAGGGGGTCCAAAGACCGCTTTTATTTCACCTGGAACCCAATAATATCCTATTTCAACAAACTAAAAACCCTCCCTGACAATGCAAGTGCGCTGGATGCTGAGTGATGACATATGTTGTGAATCTATTTATCAGGATAAACCCCTAGAGATACATCATCTCGTTCTAGAGAGGGACATATTACAATCATAACAGACATGGTATCACAGACCAACACGACCATCTCATCTATCCTCACTTACAAATGAATTGCACTTTATTTCTCTTTATCTCTTTGATTACTTACCTGTACTGTCTTCATTACCTATCACCACTGTTATTATTATTATTATTATTTATTGTTGTTTATTTATATCCTTCGTCCTGGGATGCACCACTTGGGATTTTGTGGGGGGGGGGGGGGGGGGGGGGTTGGGACATGTTTGTGTTTTGTGTAAAAACAAACCAAAACTGAAAAGTATTATTTTTGTATATCTGTAACATCTCAATAAAAAGAAAGTAAAAAAAATATTTAAAAAAATAAAATAGAAACCATTAGACAAGGCGTTTTCAAGGCAAGCTCTTCTGTGTCAGGCAATTTAGAATGTTGAAGTTTTTCCAATTGTCCCATTGTGATGCAATAAGAAACTATTACAACATTTGCAACATTTGACAGTGCTACAAAAACACTGTGTGCATTGGCCATTGAGATAATATAGAGATATTGAGATATTGAAAGTACTGGGATTCATCTTAATTATGTATTTTCCAGTTTTGGATATACTGCCAATGCTGAGGTAGGTGTGGGATGCATTAAATGCTAATCAAATGTTGGTGGAACAACAGTCACAGTCACTTTCTGTAAGATTTCCCAAACATCAATACCTATGTTGTGTGTGCGTGTGCGTGCATATGTGCATGTGTGTTTATGTAACAGGGAGACTGAGGACCTGGACCTGAACATCCAGTGTGAGGCCTTTGAGGATTCCATGGCCGAGGATGCGGAGGAGATGGAGAGGGTGTACGGAGGCATCGACATGAGCAGTCACCAGGAGGTCTTCACCTCCCTCCTCACCAAAGTGAGCAGCTCCCCAGCCTCTGTCCAGCTGCTGTCCATCCTGCAGGCTCTGCTGCTGGTGGCTCCAGGACGGGGAGACGTGTGGCTGACCCTGGAGGCCCTGGCTGTCCGTGCCACTCTGCTGGCCCACGACTCACAAATGGACTCCGCTGAACGTTTGATGGAGCGCCTGCTCTCTTCCAAGAGACAACAGATCTCAGCCAGTCCCAAGACCAAGACCACCAACAGGGCAATCCAGACAGACTTGCTCGGCAGCACAACCAACCAATCAGACATGGCTTCCGTAACTCCCCCTCCTCCCCCTCCTCCCCCTCCACTTCCTGCTGCTACCCCAAACCCTCCTCCTCCCCCACCCCCACCCCTGCCAGGCACCACTTATGGTGCACCCCCACCACCTCCTCCTTTACCTGGGATGCCACCTCCTCCTCCACCACCTCTACCAGGGATGGGGCAGGGAGGTCCACCTCCTCCCCCTCCCCTGCCTGGTATGGGCCCCCCACCTCCCCCTCCCCTGCCTGGTATGGGCCCCCCACCTCCCCCTCCCCTGCCTGGTATGGGCCCCCCTCCCCCACCACCCCCTCCCCCAGGTATTGGAGGAGGTATTATTGTGCCCCAGAACGCTCCTCTCCCCAAGGCCAGCCGCTGTCCCACACTGCGCATGAAGAAGCTCAACTGGCAGAAGCTGCCCTCCAGAGTGGTGTCTGAAAGCCAATCCATGTGGTCGTCAGTGCAGTCTGATTCCCTGGAACCTGACTACTCCAGCATTGAGGAGCTCTTCTGTCTGCCAGTGACTGACTCAAAGGCCAAAAGTACCAACACTACGGTCAAACGAGAGCCCAAAGAGATATCCTTCATTGATGCCAAGAAAAATCTAGATTTGAACATATTCTTGAAGCAGTTCAGATGCTCACATAAAGACTTTGTAGCTATGATCCAAAATGGGGACCGTTCCAAGTTTGACGTCGAGGTGCTGAAACAGATGCAGACGTTACTGCCGGAGAAACATGAGATTGAGAACCTCAAGTCATACCAAGGGGAGATAGAGAAGCTGGCCGGTGTGGATCGGTTCTACCTCGAGCTCCTATCAGTTTCATGCTACACCATGAGGATCGAGTGCATGCTTCTCTGTGAGGAGACCCCTTCTGTGTTAAAGATGCTGCAACCCAAAGCTGAGCTGCTGGACGCAGCCTGTGAGAGTTTGAAGGAGAGCACCCGCCTTCCAAGTTTCTGCAAGCTCATACTTGACATTGGAAACTTCCTCAACTATGGGAGTCACATAGGCAATGCAGATGGCTTCAAGATCAGCACCTTGCTGAAGCTCACAGATACCAAAGCCAACAAGTCCCGTATCACATTGCTCCATCACATCCTGGAGGAGGCGGAGAAAACCCATGCTGACTTGCTGAACCTTCCGGATGATCTAGAGATCTGTGAAAAGGCTGCTAGAATAAATGTGGATTCTATTCAGGCAGAGTCGAGCTCACTGGTCAAACGGTTGAAGGGTTCTGAGAAAAAAGTGTCCTCTTCTTCTCAGGAGGATATCAAGCAGCAGTATCTCACTGCTATGAAGGGGAACCTGGAGGCCTGTGAGAAGCTGCAGGAGCTCTTTGCCTCCATCAAAAAGAAGAAGGAAGAGCTAGCAGAGTATCTGTGTGAGGACACGTCCCGCCTCTCACTAGAGGAGCTGTTCAACACCATCAAGACCTTCAGAGGACTCTTCCTTAAAGCAATCAAGGAAAACCAGACCTGGAGAGAGCAGGCCATCAAGGCAGAGAAGAGGAAGAAACAGCAAGAGGAGGATGACGCCAAGAGACCGAGGGGGGAGAACGGAAAAATAATTCGTAAAGCCCCCCCAGTCCAGGAGGAGGGCTGCATCATGTTGGACCACCTGTTGGCTATGATGAAGGGCAATGCACTAAGGAAGACCACCAGGGCCCAGGCAGACAGGGGCAGCCTGCCCTCTAATGACAAGAAAAGGGATAGCACCCAGCCTGAACATGCCAAGCTTGAGCGATCATCAGCCGTAGATACCCAATATGGCATAGAAGTGGACAAGGTGGCATCAACCATTCAGCAAGGATCGCAGGACAGACTGCCACACACAGGGGAGTCCACATCAGGCCTTCCAACAGGACTCAAACTGGATTAATCAGAGACCATCGCCCCCCTCAATCCTGGATTGGATCCCCTGCTCAAGGAGGGATCTTCAGAGAGAGATGAGGGCATCAGTGGCGGCTCCTGCCAAATCTCTCAGGGGGGGCAATTGTTGCGTTGATGGTTAAGGTGACACGTTCAAGGGTAAATTCACCTAAATCAGCGGGCTTAAATAAATTGACTCTCACAGCCAAAAAATAAATAATAAAAATAAAAAAAAGCTCTTTGGTCTTGCCCATTGTGGAGAGGTTGGGGTCTGATTGATTGAGTGTGTGGAGTGTGTCTTTTATAAAGGTAACGAGTTCAAACTGGTGCAGTTAATACAGGTAATGAGTGGAGAATAGGAGGGCTTCTTAAAGAAAAACTAACAGGTCTGTGAGAGTTGGAATTATTACTGGTTGGTAGGTGATCAAATACTTATTTCATACAATAAAATGCAAATTAATTATTTAAAAGTCATACAATGTGATTTTCTGGATTTTTGTTTTAGATTCCGTCTCTCACAGTTGAAGTGTACCTATGATAAAAATTACAGACCTCTACATTCTTTCTAAGTGGGAAAACCTGCAAAATCAGCAGTGTATCAAATACTTGTTCTCCCCACTGTAGTTACCGAAATAAAACACAGATCAAAAGATTTAATGTACGATTCAAGTAGCCGATGTCCTTGACAACTGGTAAATGTGGTGGAGCAGGATTTAGCTTCTCTGAGGAGTTAAGTAGAGAGAGCAGCCTGTGGCTGTGGAAAGGATTGGGCTTAAATTGAGGATACACTAAAACGTGAAACTGACAAGCGCCAAAAAAGCTCCCCTGCCAGTTCCTGCCAACAGAGACTTGTTGAGACCAGCGTGCAGGGGGTTGGCACGGGTTCACACCGAGGCTGGTTGAGGCAGAAATCGAAGGACGTCGTGTGTTTTTATATTCCTCATTCGATTCCATGCATTACAATAAGCCTGTCCACCGATTTTCTACCTCCATGGTTGGAACCACGAGACTAGACACTACATGGTCATGGATGTGCCTAGGGACACAGCAAGCATGACCAGGGAAAGTTGTCTCCACAGGACCTGAAGCACAAAGCACCAATTCAGTTCAAGAAAAGAGAAAGAGTAGAGAAATGTATGCTTGTTACACAGAAAGTGTTAAAAAATAAAACTGACGTCATAATCTGCCCTCTAGGGCCAGCATCAGGTGCAGATCAAGCGTCAAGGGGGTTACTATCGTTGAACAGAGAATAGTGGCTTTAAGATGGCACAGACAAGGCTCGTCTGAAAGTAAAACATCAAAATATCGAGGGCATTAGTTATAAGTTACCCCTAATGGGCCAGCATCAGGTGCAAATGAAAAGTAACATTATTTTAAAAAAAATATTGACATACGGTCACTGAGTACTGCAGAGTACTATTTTTGTTGCTTTAATAAAGGCTGGCAGTCTTTAATTTAACTGTTGTTGGTGTGGACTATATACTGGGGAGGTATTTGAATGAATGAATGGTCTTTATTGTCATTGCTACAGTACAGGTACCAAACAACGAAATTTAGGAGGGGTGGCTCCCCTGGTGTTAGGAAGAAAAAAAATATATATATATATATAATATTCAGGGGTCAAAAAATGTATACAAATATCGGATCGGTATCGGTATCGCCGATACCCGAAGCCCAGGTATCGGTATCGGTATCGGTAGTGAAAAAGTGGGATCGGGACATCCCTAGCTAAAATGTTGTCAGCGTTCATGGACCAAATTGGATGTGTCGATCCATGGCGCTTCCAATTTCCTCACGATAAAAAATTCTCGTTTTTTTCACACGTCCACCATTCGTATAGCAGAATTGATTACTTCTTTATAGACAGAACACTACTTCCCTTTGTCAAAAACGTAGAATATTCAACCATAATTGAATCTGACCATGCCCCAGTACTATTGGATCTGTCCTTCCCACTTAACTACTCTGACCGCGCTCCATGGAGACTTGATACCACACTACTAACAGATAAAGAATTCTGCCAAATGATTTCAACTGCCATAGACAATTTCTTGGAAACCAATAGGGACGACACTGTTTCTCCCTCCCTGCTCTGGCAGACCCTTAAAGTAGTAATAAGGGGGGACATTATTGCATACACATCTAGGCTGAACAAAGCTAGGAGGCAAGAACAGGAGCAACTTCTCAACTCAATGATTGACATAGATCATCAATACTCTGACTCTCCCACCCCGGAGCTTTACAAAAATAAGCTGAATCTCAAAGCCAAATACGAGTTATTAACATCCGATAAGACAGAACGTATGCTGCTGAAATCACGAGGCTTTGTTTATGAGCATGGGGAAAAGGCTGGTAGAATGTTAGCGCATCAATTAAAATGTAAATCCTCTGACCAACAGATTCCACAAATTAAAAGAGAAAATGGGGAGCTTACAACTGACCCCCTCGAAATCAATGAGACTTTTAGGGCATTTTATTCCAAATTGTACACTTCTGAGGCACCCAATGATGATACCAATATGCAACATTTCTTCACAAATTTAAATGCCCCTGTTATCAACCCTGTTCATAAAGCAGAACTTGAACTACCCTTCCAAGACACCGACATTTATAATGCAATCACAGCTATGCAAAGTAGTAAGGCCCCGGGCCCTGATGGATACCCCATCGAATTCTACAAAAAATTCTCAACCAAATTAACTCCGCTCATCTTAGAAATGTTCAATGACTCAATGGATAATGAGGCCCTGCCACAGACGCTAACAGAGGCATTCATAACCCTTTTACCGAAACCAGGGAAAGACAGAACGGAGTGTGGTTCACATCGCCCCATCTCGCTGCTCAACAGCGATGTCAAGATATTAGCTAAAGCACTCGCCCGGCGTCTAGAGTCCGTCACAGACGAGGTGATCTCCCCTGATCAAACTGGCTTCATGCTGGGCCGCCACTCATTCTCTAACATCCGAAACCTTCTAAATGTCGTACATTCTCCTACGTCCGAGGAGGTACCTGAGGTGGTTCTCTCCCTGGATGCGGAGAAGGCTTTTGACAGAGTGGAGTGGGCGTACTTATTTGAATGTCTGAAAGCTTTTGGCTTTGGACCCACTTTTATTGCATGGATCAGACTACTATACTCATCTCCTAAGGCAGGGGTCGGCAATTAGGTTTGGCCTCGGGCCAATTTTTTTTTGAGCCACTAGATGGCGGGCCCGAACATAATCAAAGGCTAATTTAAGTAATTGATTGTTTTAAAATGTGACACGTTCTAATGCTTTGACTTTTCTTTCGACTGTACACATCGCTAGTCAACTAACACAGCTTGTTTTGTGAACCTGCTAACAATGTAAAGTAGTGTTCTAGTTAACTAGGTAGCTGTCCAATCCATTATGTTGCAGTATTTTGGCTTGATTAGCGAGTTTGTGTTGTGATTCTCAACAACGTTGAAACGTAGTTTCACACTTTTCCATATTTTTGAATAATAAATGTGTGGACTGACGATGTAGCGTAGCCTAACTTATTCTAATAATTATGTAACAGTTTCATTCTGATAATTATTCCCCCCTCCTCCCAGACAAGGTCACATTATTATTATTGGATTGGTTGTTTGCGTGCCGGGTGAAGTTAGCCAAACATTTAACCTGCTAGCAAGAGAAACATAATGTCACTCTCCAAAGGTCTAAAGAGGAAAGTTGACGGTGGAAACAGGGCATTTAAAGAGGAATGGACAGCGAACTATACGTTCATCCTACCTGGTTTCATCAATGCAAAGCCGTTGTGAGAGACATTTTCCGTGCTCACAATGTTCCCTTTCTATACGCGAGTCGTCCTTTTCGTCAATGAATGCGATAAAGACGCACGAGAGGAATCGATGGATGCATAAAAACCTTGAGAACTGCCTGTGGATTAAAGTGACGTCAATATCACCAGATATCAAGCAAATACTGACCGATGGGAGATGCTTTTTGTTTGCGCCGATTTTGTTTTCAATGTTTTTCAGAAAATTAAACAGAATTTGCGTTGTTACTGTTCATATGTGTGTTGCAGTCACATATACGTAAACATTACGTTTGAATGGCTTACTGAGCTCGTGTTATTTTGTTCAAACCACACACGGTATGTCGGCTATTTCAGCACCGTGACGCGTTGTCCACCTGCTTATGATTCACTCTGAGGGGTTCAGCGTCAGTGCGCTTCGGTGCACCTTGCTGCCTGATTGTCTGTCCCTGTGTCATTCACTCTCAACATGGATAAAAGTACAATAAGCATTATTCAGGTGGAGTTCGATTCTCTATTCGGACATTATAGGCGCTATATGTGGGACTGTCGGTCCGATATTATTATAAAAAAATAAAAAAAATAAAAAATAAAAAGTGGATTCTCAAAATAATCTGCTGGGCCAAATATTATTGGTGACGGGCCAGCAATGGCCCACGGGCCGCCTATTGCCGACCCCTGTCCTAAGGCATCGGTAGTTACGAACGGGAAACGCTCCACATTTTTCTCATTGTCGAGAGGGACACGCCAGGGGTGCCCGCTGAGCCCACTCCTATTCTCATTCGCCATCGAACCTCTGTCTATCATGTTAAAATCTTCTCCAATAATAAATGGAATTTCTAGATGGGGGAAGGAACACAAGGTGGCGCTATATGCCGACGACTTACTGTTGTATGTATCTGAACCGGTGCAATGCATTTCCCATATAGTTCAGATGCTGCATAGATTTGGTAGCTTTTCGGGATACAAGATCAACCTCACTAAGAGCGAATGTTTTCCAGTGAACAACCTAGATCTCGCAATCCCACAATGTGACTTGCCCTTCCATTTGTCTAAATCTGGCTTCAAATATTTGGGAATTAATATTACACGGTCCTTCTCTAAACTACATGAAAAAAACTTCACGCCCCTTGTTAATAAATTAAAAGATGATTTACAGAAATGGAGGTCCATTAATTTATCACTGGCAGGGAAGATCAACTGTATTAAGCATTAAGATGAACGTTCTACCCCGATTCCTCTACCTTTTCCAATGTCTCCCTATATTCCTCCCAAAGTCCTTCTTCTCGTCCATAGATAAGTCCATATCATCTTTCATTTGGGGGGGGTAAAGTCCCTAGAATACAGAAAAGACTTCTACAGCGACATCGGTCCCAGGGCGGACTGGGCCTACCAAATTTGCTTTATTATCACTGGGCTGCCAATATTCAGAAAATCATATACTGGGTCCATTCACCACAGCCGTCTTGGTGCGAAATAGAAAATGAGTCATGTCTTTCAACATCCCTCTCCGCCTTGATTACCTCCAAACTCCCTCTATCTGCCCCACACTACACCTCTAACCCTGTTGTTGTTAATACATTACGAATATGGTCACAATTTCGACGCCACTTTGGTTTAAAAGATTTCTCCAACCTAGCCCCTATCTGCAATAACCACCTTTTTGTCCCCGCCAGAATAGACAATGCTTTCGCCTTATGGAAAAGACTCGGTCTCTCCAAATTTAAAGATCTCTATACTGAGGGCGTCTTCTCGACCTTTAATCACCTCTCTCAAAAATTCAACCTTCCCCGCTCAAGTTATTTTCGATACCTCCAGGTCCGACATTTCATTAAAAGTTTGGATCCAAACTTCCCAAATGCACCACAACCTTCTGCTATAGATGATATCCTCCAAATTCCTCCCAATCTAAAAGGCCTAATATCAAGTATTTACTCTAGCATATCATCCCTCGGAGACACTTCCCTCCACAAAATTAAAGAGAAATGGCAGGAGGAGCTAGGGGACGTAATACCCGATGACTCCTGGACTGAGGCTCTGACGAGAGTTAACGGGAGCACATCATGTGCTAGACTAGGCGTAATCCAATTTAAGGTCTTGCACCGAATTCACCTTTCCAAATCTAGGCTAGCCAGAATCTATCCTGACGTGGATGAGAATTGTAGCAGATGTCATAACGCTCCGGCAACGCTAACACACATGTTTTGGTCATGTCCCTTATTATTTGATTATTGGTCAGCAGTTTTCAGGACCCTCTCACAGGCACTAGATCTGAACCTGCAACCTAACGCCTACTCAGCTATCTTTGGCATAGCGCCAACTGACCAACAGATTATTAACAAGCATAAAGACATTGTGGCATTTGCCACTCTACTTGCTCGACGGAGGATTTTGCTTTGTTGGACATCCCCCAAACCACCGAATTCCTCCTTATGGTTGACTGACCTTATGCTTCACTTGAAACTTGAAAAGATTAAATATACACTTAGGGGGTCCAAAGACCGCTTTTATTTCACCTGGAACCCAATAATATCCTATTTCAACAAACTAAAAACCCTCCCTGACAATGCAAGTGCGCTGGATGCTGAGTGATGACATATGTTGTGAATCTATTTATCAGGATAAACCCCTAGAGATACATCATCTCGTTCTAGAGAGGGACATATTACAATCATAACAGACATGGTATCACAGACCAACACGACCATCTCATCTATCCTCACTTACAAATGAATTGCACTTTATTTCTCTTTATCTCTTTGATTACTTACCTGTACTGTCTTCATTACCTATCACCACTGTTATTATTATTATTATTATTTATTGTTGTTTATTTATATCCTTCGTCCTGGGATGCACCACTTGGGATTTTGTGGGGGGGGGGGGGGGGGGGGGTTGGGACATGTTTGTGTTTTGTGTAAAAACAAACCAAAACTGAAAAGTATTATTTTTGTATATCTGTAACATCTCAATAAAAAGAAAGTAAAAAAAATATTTAAAAAAATAAAATAGAAACCATTAGACAAGGCGTTTTCAAGGCAAGCTCTTCTGTGTCAGGCAATTTAGAATGTTGAAGTTTTTCCAATTGTCCCATTGTGATGCAATAAGAAACTATTACAACATTTGCAACATTTGACAGTGCTACAAAAACACTGTGTGCATTGGCCATTGAGATAATATAGAGATATTGAGATATTGAAAGTACTGGGATTCATCTTAATTATGTATTTTCCAGTTTTGGATATACTGCCAATGCTGAGGTAGGTGTGGGATGCATTAAATGCTAATCAAATGTTGGTGGAACAACAGTCACAGTCACTTTCTGTAAGATTTCCCAAACATCAATACCTATGTTGTGTGTGCGTGTGCGTGCATATGTGCATGTGTGTTTATGTAACAGGGAGACTGAGGACCTGGACCTGAACATCCAGTGTGAGGCCTTTGAGGATTCCATGGCCGAGGATGCGGAGGAGATGGAGAGGGTGTACGGAGGCATCGACATGAGCAGTCACCAGGAGGTCTTCACCTCCCTCCTCACCAAAGTGAGCAGCTCCCCAGCCTCTGTCCAGCTGCTGTCCATCCTGCAGGCTCTGCTGCTGGTGGCTCCAGGACGGGGAGACGTGTGGCTGACCCTGGAGGCCCTGGCTGTCCGTGCCACTCTGCTGGCCCACGACTCACAAATGGACTCCGCTGAACGTTTGATGGAGCGCCTGCTCTCTTCCAAGAGACAACAGATCTCAGCCAGTCCCAAGACCAAGACCACCAACAGGGCAATCCAGACAGACTTGCTCGGCAGCACAACCAACCAATCAGAC
Source organism: Nansenia antarctica (assembly GCF_963989245.1). Classification (NCBI taxonomy): domain Eukaryota; kingdom Metazoa; phylum Chordata; class Actinopteri; order Argentiniformes; family Microstomatidae; genus Nansenia; species Nansenia antarctica. The sequence goes on along the minus strand of NC_137681.1, from coordinate 17,150,220 downwards.
ATGGCTTCCGTAACTCCCCCTCCTCCCCCTCCTCCCCCTCCACTTCCTGCTGCTACCCCAAACCCTCCTCCTCCCCCACCCCCACCCCTGCCAGGCACCACTTATGGTGCACCCCCACCACCTCCTCCTTTACCTGGGATGCCACCTCCTCCTCCACCACCTCTACCAGGGATGGGGCAGGGAGGTCCACCTCCTCCCCCTCCCCTGCCTGGTATGGGCCCCCCACCTCCCCCTCCCCTGCCTGGTATGGGCCCCCCACCTCCCCCTCCCCTGCCTGGTATGGGCCCCCCTCCCCCACCACCCCCTCCCCCAGGTATTGGAGGAGGTATTATTGTGCCCCAGAACGCTCCTCTCCCCAAGGCCAGCCGCTGTCCCACACTGCGCATGAAGAAGCTCAACTGGCAGAAGCTGCCCTCCAGAGTGGTGTCTGAAAGCCAATCCATGTGGTCGTCAGTGCAGTCTGATTCCCTGGAACCTGACTACTCCAGCATTGAGGAGCTCTTCTGTCTGCCAGTGACTGACTCAAAGGCCAAAAGTACCAACACTACGGTCAAACGAGAGCCCAAAGAGATATCCTTCATTGATGCCAAGAAAAATCTAGATTTGAACATATTCTTGAAGCAGTTCAGATGCTCACATAAAGACTTTGTAGCTATGATCCAAAATGGGGACCGTTCCAAGTTTGACGTCGAGGTGCTGAAACAGATGCAGACGTTACTGCCGGAGAAACATGAGATTGAGAACCTCAAGTCATACCAAGGGGAGATAGAGAAGCTGGCCGGTGTGGATCGGTTCTACCTCGAGCTCCTATCAGTTTCATGCTACACCATGAGGATCGAGTGCATGCTTCTCTGTGAGGAGACCCCTTCTGTGTTAAAGATGCTGCAACCCAAAGCTGAGCTGCTGGACGCAGCCTGTGAGAGTTTGAAGGAGAGCACCCGCCTTCCAAGTTTCTGCAAGCTCATACTTGACATTGGAAACTTCCTCAACTATGGGAGTCACATAGGCAATGCAGATGGCTTCAAGATCAGCACCTTGCTGAAGCTCACAGATACCAAAGCCAACAAGTCCCGTATCACATTGCTCCATCACATCCTGGAGGAGGCGGAGAAAACCCATGCTGACTTGCTGAACCTTCCGGATGATCTAGAGATCTGTGAAAAGGCTGCTAGAATAAATGTGGATTCTATTCAGGCAGAGTCGAGCTCACTGGTCAAACGGTTGAAGGGTTCTGAGAAAAAAGTGTCCTCTTCTTCTCAGGAGGATATCAAGCAGCAGTATCTCACTGCTATGAAGGGGAACCTGGAGGCCTGTGAGAAGCTGCAGGAGCTCTTTGCCTCCATCAAAAAGAAGAAGGAAGAGCTAGCAGAGTATCTGTGTGAGGACACGTCCCGCCTCTCACTAGAGGAGCTGTTCAACACCATCAAGACCTTCAGAGGACTCTTCCTTAAAGCAATCAAGGAAAACCAGACCTGGAGAGAGCAGGCCATCAAGGCAGAGAAGAGGAAGAAACAGCAAGAGGAGGATGACGCCAAGAGACCGAGGGGGGAGAACGGAAAAATAATTCGTAAAGCCCCCCCAGTCCAGGAGGAGGGCTGCATCATGTTGGACCACCTGTTGGCTATGATGAAGGGCAATGCACTAAGGAAGACCACCAGGGCCCAGGCAGACAGGGGCAGCCTGCCCTCTAATGACAAGAAAAGGGATAGCACCCAGCCTGAACATGCCAAGCTTGAGCGATCATCAGCCGTAGATACCCAATATGGCATAGAAGTGGACAAGGTGGCATCAACCATTCAGCAAGGATCGCAGGACAGACTGCCACACACAGGGGAGTCCACATCAGGCCTTCCAACAGGACTCAAACTGGATTAATCAGAGACCATCGCCCCCCTCAATCCTGGATTGGATCCCCTGCTCAAGGAGGGATCTTCAGAGAGAGATGAGGGCATCAGTGGCGGCTCCTGCCAAATCTCTCAGGGGGGGCAATTGTTGCGTTGATGGTTAAGGTGACACGTTCAAGGGTAAATTCACCTAAATCAGCGGGCTTAAATAAATTGACTCTCACAGCCAAAAAATAAATAATAAAAATAAAAAAAAGCTCTTTGGTCTTGCCCATTGTGGAGAGGTTGGGGTCTGATTGATTGAGTGTGTGGAGTGTGTCTTTTATAAAGGTAACGAGTTCAAACTGGTGCAGTTAATACAGGTAATGAGTGGAGAATAGGAGGGCTTCTTAAAGAAAAACTAACAGGTCTGTGAGAGCTGGAATTATTACTGGTTGGTAGGTGATCAAATACTTATTTCATACAATAAAATGCAAATTAATTATTTAAAAGTCATACAATGTGATTTTCTGGATTTTTGTTTTAGATTCCGTCTCTCACAGTTGAAGTGTACCTATGATAAAAATTACAGACCTCTACATTCTTTCTAAGTGGGAAAACCTGCAAAATCAGCAGTGTATCAAATACTTGTTCTCCCCACTGTAGTTACCGAAATAAAACACAGATCAAAAGATTTAATGTACGATTCAAGTAGCCGATGTCCTTGACAACTGGTAAATGTGGTGGAGCAGGATTTAGCTTCTCTGAGGAGTTAAGTAGAGAGAGCAGCCTGTGGCTGTGGAAAGGATTGGGCTTAAATTGAGGATACACTAAAACGTGAAACTGACAAGCGCCAAAAAAGCTCCCCTGCCAGTTCCTGCCAACAGAGACTTGTTGAGACCAGCGTGCAGGGGGTTGGCACGGGTTCACACCGAGGCTGGTTGAGGCAGAAATCGAAGGACGTCGTGTGTTTTTATATTCCTCATTCGATTCCATGCATTACAATAAGCCTGTCCACCGATTTTCTACCTCCATGGTTGGAACCACGAGACTAGACACTACATGGTCATGGATGTGCCTAGGGACACAGCAAGCATGACCAGGGAAAGTTGTCTCCACAGGACCTGAAGCACAAAGCACCAATTCAGTTCAAGAAAAGAGAAAGAGTAGAGAAATGTATGCTTGTTACACAGAAAGTGTTAAAAAATAAAACTGACGTCATAATCTGCCCTCTAGGGCCAGCATCAGGTGCAGATCAAGCGTCAAGGGGGTTACTATCGTTGAACAGAGAATAGTGGCTTTAAGATGGCACAGACAAGGCTCGTCTGAAAGTAAAACATCAAAATATCGAGGGCATTAGTTATAAGTTACCCCTAATGGGCCAGCATCAGGTGCAAATGAAAAGTAACATTATTTTAAAAAAAATATTGACATACGGTCACTGAGTACTGCAGAGTACTATTTTTGTTGCTTTAATAAAGGCTGGCAGTCTTTAATTTAACTGTTGTTGGTGTGGACTATATACTGGGGAGGTATTTGAATGAATGAATGAATGAATGGTCTTTATTGTCATTGCTACAGTACAGGTACCAAACAACGAAATTTAGGAGGGGTGGCTCCCCTGGTGTTAGGAAAAAAAAAATATATATATATATATAATATTCAGGGGTCAAAAAATGTATACAAATATCGGATCGGTATCGGTATCGCCGATACCCGAAGCCCAGGTATCGGTATCGGTAGTGAAAAAGTGGGATCGGGACATCCCTAGCTAAAATGTTGTCAGCGTTCATGGACCAAATTGGATGTGTCGATCCATGGCGCTTCCAATTTCCTCACGATAAAAAATTCTCGTTTTTTTCACACGTCCACCATTCGTATAGCAGAATTGATTACTTCTTTATAGACAGAACACTACTTCCCTTTGTCAAAAACGTAGAATATTCAACCATAATTGAATCTGACCATGCCCCAGTACTATTGGATCTGTCCTTCCCACTTAACTACTCTGACCGCGCTCCATGGAGACTTGATACCACACTACTAACAGATAAAGAATTCTGCCAAATGATTTCAACTGCCATAGACAATTTCTTGGAAACCAATAGGGACGACACTGTTTCTCCCTCCCTGCTCTGGCAGACCCTTAAAGTAGTAATAAGGGGGGACATTATTGCATACACATCTAGGCTGAACAAAGCTAGGAGGCAAGAACAGGAGCAACTTCTCAACTCAATGATTGACATAGATCATCAATACTCTGACTCTCCCACCCCGGAGCTTTACAAAAATAAGCTGAATCTCAAAGCCAAATACGAGTTATTAACATCCGATAAGACAGAACGTATGCTGCTGAAATCACGAGGCTTTGTTTATGAGCATGGGGAAAAGGCTGGTAGAATGTTAGCGCATCAATTAAAATGTAAATCCTCTGACCAACAGATTCCACAAATTAAAAGAGAAAATGGGGAGCTTACAACTGACCCCCTCGAAATCAATGAGACTTTTAGGGCATTTTATTCCAAATTGTACACTTCTGAGGCACCCAATGATGATACCAATATGCAACATTTCTTCACAAATTTAAATGCCCCTGTTATCAACCCTGTTCATAAAGCAGAACTTGAACTACCCTTCCAAGACACCGACATTTATAATGCAATCACAGCTATGCAAAGTAGTAAGGCCCCGGGCCCTGATGGATACCCCATCGAATTCTACAAAAAATTCTCAACCAAATTAACTCCGCTCATCTTAGAAATGTTCAATGACTCAATGGATAATGAGGCCCTGCCACAGACGCTAACAGAGGCATTCATAACCCTTTTACCGAAACCAGGGAAAGACAGAACGGAGTGTGGTTCACATCGCCCCATCTCGCTGCTCAACAGCGATGTCAAGATATTAGCTAAAGCACTCGCCCGGCGTCTAGAGTCCGTCACAGACGAGGTGATCTCCCCTGATCAAACTGGCTTCATGCTGGGCCGCCACTCATTCTCTAACATCCGAAACCTTCTAAATGTCGTACATTCTCCTACGTCCGAGGAGGTACCTGAGGTGGTTCTCTCCCTGGATGCGGAGAAGGCTTTTGACAGAGTGGAGTGGGCGTACTTATTTGAATGTCTGAAAGCTTTTGGCTTTGGACCCACTTTTATTGCATGGATCAGACTACTATACTCATCTCCTAAGGCAGGGGTCGGCAATTAGGTTTGGCCTTGGGCCAATTTTTTTTTGAGCCACTAGATGGCGGGCCCGAACATAATCAAAGGCTAATTTAAGTAATTGATTGTTTTAAAATGTGACACGTTCTAATGCTTTGACTTTTCTTTCGACTGTACACATCGCTAGTCAACTAACACAGCTTGTTTTGTGAACCTGCTAACAATGTAAAGTAGTGTTCTAGTTAACTAGGTAGCTGTCCAATCCATTATGTTGCAGTATTTTGGCTTGATTAGCGAGTTTGTGTTGTGATTCTCAACAACGTTGAAACGTAGTTTCACACTTTTCCATATTTTTGAATAATAAATGTGTGGACTGACGATGTAGCGTAGCCTAACTTATTCTAATAATTATGTAACAGTTTCATTCTGATAATTATTCCCCCCTCCTCCCAGACAAGGTCACATTATTATTATTGGATTGGTTGTTTGCGTGCCGGGTGAAGTTAGCCAAACATTTAACCTGCTAGCAAGAGAAACATAATGTCACTCTCCAAAGGTCTAAAGAGGAAAGTTGACGGTGGAAACAGGGCATTTAAAGAGGAATGGACAGCGAACTATACGTTCATCCTACCTGGTTTCATCAATGCAAAGCCGTTGTGAGAGACATTTTCCGTGCTCACAATGTTCCCTTTCTATACGCGAGTCGTCCTTTTCGTCAATGAATGCGATAAAGACGCACGAGAGGAATCGATGGATGCATAAAAACCTTGAGAACTGCCTGTGGATTAAAGTGACGTCAATATCACCAGATATCAAGCAAATACTGACCGATGGGAGATGCTTTTTGTTTGCGCCGATTTTGTTTTCAATGTTTTTCAGAAAATTAAACAGAATTTGCGTTGTTACTGTTCATATGTGTGTTGCAGTCACATATACGTAAACATTACGTTTGAATGGCTTACTGAGCTCGTGTTATTTTGTTCAAACCACACACGGTATGTCGGCTATTTCAGCACCGTGACGCGTTGTCCACCTGCTTATGATTCACTCTGAGGGGTTCAGCGTCAGTGCGCTTCGGTGCACCTTGCTGCCTGATTGTCTGTCCCTGTGTCATTCACTCTCAACATGGATAAAAGTACAATAAGCATTATTCAGGTGGAGTTCGATTCTCTATTCGGACATTATAGGCGCTATATGTGGGACTGTCGGTCCGATATTATTATAAAAAAATAAAAAAAATAAAAAATAAAAAGTGGATTCTCAAAATAATCTGCTGGGCCAAATATTATTGGTGACGGGCCAGCAATGGCCCACGGGCCGCCTATTGCCGACCCCTGTCCTAAGGCATCGGTAGTTACGAACGGGAAACGCTCCACATTTTTCTCATTGTCGAGAGGGACACGCCAGGGGTGCCCGCTGAGCCCACTCCTATTCTCATTCGCCATCGAACCTCTGTCTATCATGTTAAAATCTTCTCCAATAATAAATGGAATTTCTAGATGGGGGAAGGAACACAAGGTGGCGCTATATGCCGACGACTTACTGTTGTATGTATCTGAACCGGTGCAATGCATTTCCCATATAGTTCAGATGCTGCATAGATTTGGTAGCTTTTCGGGATACAAGATCAACCTCACTAAGAGCGAATGTTTTCCAGTGAACAACCTAGATCTCGCAATCCCACAATGTGACTTGCCCTTCCATTTGTCTAAATCTGGCTTCAAATATTTGGGAATTAATATTACACGGTCCTTCTCTAAACTACATGAAAAAAACTTCACGCCCCTTGTTAATAAATTAAAAGATGATTTACAGAAATGGAGGTCCATTAATTTATCACTGGCAGGGAAGATCAACTGTATTAAGCATTAAGATGAACGTTCTACCCCGATTCCTCTACCTTTTCCAATGTCTCCCTATATTCCTCCCAAAGTCCTTCTTCTCGTCCATAGATAAGTCCATATCATCTTTCATTTGGGGGGGGTAAAGTCCCTAGAATACAGAAAAGACTTCTACAGCGACATCGGTCCCAGGGCGGACTGGGCCTACCAAATTTGCTTTATTATCACTGGGCTGCCAATATTCAGAAAATCATATACTGGGTCCATTCACCACAGCCGTCTTGGTGCGAAATAGAAAATGAGTCATGTCTTTCAACATCCCTCTCCGCCTTGATTACCTCCAAACTCCCTCTATCTGCCCCACACTACACCTCTAACCCTGTTGTTGTTAATACATTACGAATATGGTCACAATTTCGACGCCACTTTGGTTTAAAAGATTTCTCCAACCTAGCCCCTATCTGCAATAACCACCTTTTTGTCCCCGCCAGAATAGACAATGCTTTCGCCTTATGGAAAAGACTCGGTCTCTCCAAATTTAAAGATCTCTATACTGAGGGCGTCTTCTCGACCTTTAATCACCTCTCTCAAAAATTCAACCTTCCCCGCTCAAGTTATTTTCGATACCTCCAGGTCCGACATTTCATTAAAAGTTTGGATCCAAACTTCCCAAATGCACCACAACCTTCTGCTATAGATGATATCCTCCAAATTCCTCCCAATCTAAAAGGCCTAATATCAAGTATTTACTCTAGCATATCATCCCTCGGAGACACTTCCCTCCACAAAATTAAAGAGAAATGGCAGGAGGAGCTAGGGGACGTAATACCCGATGACTCCTGGACTGAGGCTCTGACGAGAGTTAACGGGAGCACATCATGTGCTAGACTAGGCGTAATCCAATTTAAGGTCTTGCACCGAATTCACCTTTCCAAATCTAGGCTAGCCAGAATCTATCCTGACGTGGATGAGAATTGTAGCAGATGTCATAACGCTCCGGCAACGCTAACACACATGTTTTGGTCATGTCCCTTATTATTTGATTATTGGTCAGCAGTTTTCAGGACCCTCTCACAGGCACTAGATCTGAACCTGCAACCTAACGCCTACTCAGCTATCTTTGGCATAGCGCCAACTGACCAACAGATTATTAACAAGCATAAAGACATTGTGGCATTTGCCACTCTACTTGCTCGACGGAGGATTTTGCTTTGTTGGACATCCCCCAAACCACCGAATTCCTCCTTATGGTTGACTGACCTTATGCTTCACTTGAAACTTGAAAAGATTAAATATACACTTAGGGGGTCCAAAGACCGCTTTTATTTCACCTGGAACCCAATAATATCCTATTTCAACAAACTAAAAACCCTCCCTGACAATGCAAGTGCGCTGGATGCTGAGTGATGACATATGTTGTGAATCTATTTATCAGGATAAACCCCTAGAGATACATCATCTCGTTCTAGAGAGGGACATATTACAATCATAACAGACATGGTATCACAGACCAACACGACCATCTCATCTATCCTCACTTACAAATGAATTGCACTTTATTTCTCTTTATCTCTTTGATTACTTACCTGTACTGTCTTCATTACCTATCACCACTGTTATTATTATTATTATTATTATTTATTGTTGTTTATTTATATCCTTCGTCCTGGGATGCACCACTTGGGATTTTGTGGGGGGGGGGGGGGGGGGGGGTTGGGACATGTTTGTGTTTTGTGTAAAAACAAACCAAAACTGAAAAGTATTATTTTTGTATATCTGTAACATCTCAATAAAAAGAAAGTAAAAAAAATATTTAAAAAAATAAAATAGAAACCATTAGACAAGGCGTTTTCAAGGCAAGCTCTTCTGTGTCAGGCAATTTAGAATGTTGAAGTTTTTCCAATTGTCCCATTGTGATGCAATAAGAAACTATTACAACATTTGCAACATTTGACAGTGCTACAAAAACACTGTGTGCATTGGCCATTGAGATAATATAGAGATATTGAGATATTGAAAGTACTGGGATTCATCTTAATTATGTATTTTCCAGTTTTGGATATACTGCCAATGCTGAGGTAGGTGTGGGATGCATTAAATGCTAATCAAATGTTGGTGGAACAACAGTCACAGTCACTTTCTGTAAGATTTCCCAAACATCAATACCTATGTTGTGTGTGCGTGTGCGTGCATATGTGCATGTGTGTTTATGTAACAGGGAGACTGAGGACCTGGACCTGAACATCCAGTGTGAGGCCTTTGAGGATTCCATGGCCGAGGATGCGGAGGAGATGGAGAGGGTGTACGGAGGCATCGACATGAGCAGTCACCAGGAGGTCTTCACCTCCCTCCTCACCAAAGTGAGCAGCTCCCCAGCCTCTGTCCAGCTGCTGTCCATCCTGCAGGCTCTGCTGCTGGTGGCTCCAGGACGGGGAGACGTGTGGCTGACCCTGGAGGCCCTGGCTGTCCGTGCCACTCTGCTGGCCCACGACTCACAAATGGACTCCGCTGAACGTTTGATGGAGCGCCTGCTCTCTTCCAAGAGACAACAGATCTCAGCCAGTCCCAAGACCAAGACCACCAACAGGGCAATCCAGACAGACTTGCTCGGCAGCACAACCAACCAATCAGACATGGCTTCCGTAACTCCCCCTCCTCCCCCTCCTCCCCCTCCACTTCCTGCTGCTACCCCAAACCCTCCTCCTCCCCCACCCCCACCCCTGCCAGGCACCACTTATGGTGCACCCCCACCACCTCCTCCTTTACCTGGGATGCCACCTCCTCCTCCACCACCTCTACCAGGGATGGGGCAGGGAGGTCCACCTCCTCCCCCTCCCCTGCCTGGTATGGGCCCCCCACCTCCCCCTCCCCTGCCTGGTATGGGCCCCCCACCTCCCCCTCCCCTGCCTGGTATGGGCCCCCCTCCCCCACCACCCCCTCCCCCAGGTATTGGAGGAGGTATTATTGTGCCCCAGAACGCTCCTCTCCCCAAGGCCAGCCGCTGTCCCACACTGCGCATGAAGAAGCTCAACTGGCAGAAGCTGCCCTCCAGAGTGGTGTCTGAAAGCCAATCCATGTGGTCGTCAGTGCAGTCTGATTCCCTGGAACCTGACTACTCCAGCATTGAGGAGCTCTTCTGTCTGCCAGTGACTGACTCAAAGGCCAAAAGTACCAACACTACGGTCAAACGAGAGCCCAAAGAGATATCCTTCATTGATGCCAAGAAAAATCTAGATTTGAACATATTCTTGAAGCAGTTCAGATGCTCACATAAAGACTTTGTAGCTATGATCCAAAATGGGGACCGTTCCAAGTTTGACGTCGAGGTGCTGAAACAGATGCAGACGTTACTGCCGGAGAAACATGAGATTGAGAACCTCAAGTCATACCAAGGGGAGATAGAGAAGCTGGCCGGTGTGGATCGGTTCTACCTCGAGCTCCTATCAGTTTCATGCTACACCATGAGGATCGAGTGCATGCTTCTCTGTGAGGAGACCCCTTCTGTGTTAAAGATGCTGCAACCCAAAGCTGAGCTGCTGGACGCAGCCTGTGAGAGTTTGAAGGAGAGCACCCGCCTTCCAAGTTTCTGCAAGCTCATACTTGACATTGGAAACTTCCTCAACTATGGGAGTCACATAGGCAATGCAGATGGCTTCAAGATCAGCACCTTGCTGAAGCTCACAGATACCAAAGCCAACAAGTCCCGTATCACATTGCTCCATCACATCCTGGAGGAGGCGGAGAAAACCCATGCTGACTTGCTGAACCTTCCGGATGATCTAGAGATCTGTGAAAAGGCTGCTAGAATAAATGTGGATTCTATTCAGGCAGAGTCGAGCTCACTGGTCAAACGGTTGAAGGGTTCTGAGAAAAAAGTGTCCTCTTCTTCTCAGGAGGATATCAAGCAGCAGTATCTCACTGCTATGAAGGGGAACCTGGAGGCCTGTGAGAAGCTGCAGGAGCTCTTTGCCTCCATCAAAAAGAAGAAGGAAGAGCTAGCAGAGTATCTGTGTGAGGACACGTCCCGCCTCTCACTAGAGGAGCTGTTCAACACCATCAAGACCTTCAGAGGACTCTTCCTTAAAGCAATCAAGGAAAACCAGACCTGGAGAGAGCAGGCCATCAAGGCAGAGAAGAGGAAGAAACAGCAAGAGGAGGATGACGCCAAGAGACCGAGGGGGGAGAACGGAAAAATAATTCGTAAAGCCCCCCCAGTCCAGGAGGAGGGCTGCATCATGTTGGACCACCTGTTGGCTATGATGAAGGGCAATGCACTAAGGAAGACCACCAGGGCCCAGGCAGACAGGGGCAGCCTGCCCTCTAATGACAAGAAAAGGGATAGCACCCAGCCTGAACATGCCAAGCTTGAGCGATCATCAGCCGTAGATACCCAATATGGCATAGAAGTGGACAAGGTGGCATCAACCATTCAGCAAGGATCGCAGGACAGACTGCCACACACAGGGGAGTCCACATCAGGCCTTCCAACAGGACTCAAACTGGATTAATCAGAGACCATCGCCCCCCTCAATCCTGGATTGGATCCCCTGCTCAAGGAGGGATCTTCAGAGAGAGATGAGGGCATCAGTGGCGGCTCCTGCCAAATCTCTCAGGGGGGGCAATTGTTGCGTTGATGGTTAAGGTGACACGTTCAAGGGTAAATTCACCTAAATCAGCGGGCTTAAATAAATTGACTCTCACAGCCAAAAAATAAATAATAAAAATAAAAAAAAGCTCTTTGGTCTTGCCCATTGTGGAGAGGTTGGGGTCTGATTGATTGAGTGTGTGGAGTGTGTCTTTTATAAAGGTAACGAGTTCAAACTGGTGCAGTTAATACAGGTAATGAGTGGAGAATAGGAGGGCTTCTTAAAGAAAAACTAACAGGTCTGTGAGAGCTGGAATTATTACTGGTTGGTAGGTGATCAAATACTTATTTCATACAATAAAATGCAAATTAATTATTTAAAAGTCATACAATGTGATTTTCTGGATTTTTGTTTTAGATTCCGTCTCTCACAGTTGAAGTGTACCTATGATAAAAATTACAGACCTCTACATTCTTTCTAAGTGGGAAAACCTGCAAAATCAGCAGTGTATCAAATACTTGTTCTCCCCACTGTAGTTACCGAAATAAAACACAGATCAAAAGATTTAATGTACGATTCAAGTAGCCGATGTCCTTGACAACTGGTAAATGTGGTGGAGCAGGATTTAGCTTCTCTGAGGAGTTAAGTAGAGAGAGCAGCCTGTGGCTGTGGAAAGGATTGGGCTTAAATTGAGGATACACTAAAACGTGAAACTGACAAGCGCCAAAAAAGCTCCCCTGCCAGTTCCTGCCAACAGAGACTTGTTGAGACCAGCGTGCAGGGGGTTGGCACGGGTTCACACCGAGGCTGGTTGAGGCAGAAATCGAAGGACGTCGTGTGTTTTTATATTCCTCATTCGATTCCATGCATTACAATAAGCCTGTCCACCGATTTTCTACCTCCATGGTTGGAACCACGAGACTAGACACTACATGGTCATGGATGTGCCTAGGGACACAGCAAGCATGACCAGGGAAAGTTGTCTCCACAGGACCTGAAGCACAAAGCACCAATTCAGTTCAAGAAAAGAGAAAGAGTAGAGAAATGTATGCTTGTTACACAGAAAGTGTTAAAAAATAAAACTGACGTCATAATCTGCCCTCTAGGGCCAGCATCAGGTGCAGATCAAGCGTCAAGGGGGTTACTATCGTTGAACAGAGAATAGTGGCTTTAAGATGGCACAGACAAGGCTCGTCTGAAAGTAAAACATCAAAATATCGAGGGCATTAGTTATAAGTTACCCCTAATGGGCCAGCATCAGGTGCAAATGAAAAGTAACATTATTTTAAAAAAAATATTGACATACGGTCACTGAGTACTGCAGAGTACTATTTTTGTTGCTTTAATAAAGGCTGGCAGTCTTTAATTTAACTGTTGTTGGTGTGGACTATATACTGGGGAGGTATTTGAATGAATGAATGAATGAATGGTCTTTATTGTCATTGCTACAGTACAGGTACCAAACAACGAAATTTAGGAGGGGTGGCTCCCCTGGTGTTAGGAAAAAAAAAAAAAATATATATATATAATATTCAGGGGTCAAAAAATGTATACAAATATCGGATCGGTATCGGTATCGCCGATACCCGAAGCCCAGGTATCGGTATCGGTAGTGAAAAAGTGGGATCGGGACATCCCTAGCTAAAATGTTGTCAGCGTTCATGGACCAAATTGGATGTGTCGATCCATGGCGCTTCCAATTTCCTCACGATAAAAAATTCTCGTTTTTTTCACACGTCCACCATTCGTATAGCAGAATTGATTACTTCTTTATAGACAGAACACTACTTCCCTTTGTCAAAAACGTAGAATATTCAACCATAATTGAATCTGACCATGCCCCAGTACTATTGGATCTGTCCTTCCCACTTAACTACTCTGACCGCGCTCCATGGAGACTTGATACCACACTACTAACAGATAAAGAATTCTGCCAAATGATTTCAACTGCCATAGACAATTTCTTGGAAACCAATAGGGACGACACTGTTTCTCCCTCCCTGCTCTGGCAGACCCTTAAAGTAGTAATAAGGGGGGACATTATTGCATACACATCTAGGCTGAACAAAGCTAGGAGGCAAGAACAGGAGCAACTTCTCAACTCAATGATTGACATAGATCATCAATACTCTGACTCTCCCACCCCGGAGCTTTACAAAAATAAGCTGAATCTCAAAGCCAAATACGAGTTATTAACATCCGATAAGACAGAACGTATGCTGCTGAAATCACGAGGCTTTGTTTATGAGCATGGGGAAAAGGCTGGTAGAATGTTAGCGCATCAATTAAAATGTAAATCCTCTGACCAACAGATTCCACAAATTAAAAGAGAAAATGGGGAGCTTACAACTGACCCCCTCGAAATCAATGAGACTTTTAGGGCATTTTATTCCAAATTGTACACTTCTGAGGCACCCAATGATGATACCAATATGCAACATTTCTTCACAAATTTAAATGCCCCTGTTATCAACCCTGTTCATAAAGCAGAACTTGAACTACCCTTCCAAGACACCGACATTTATAATGCAATCACAGCTATGCAAAGTAGTAAGGCCCCGGGCCCTGATGGATACCCCATCGAATTCTACAAAAAATTCTCAACCAAATTAACTCCGCTCATCTTAGAAATGTTCAATGACTCAATGGATAATGAGGCCCTGCCACAGACGCTAACAGAGGCATTCATAACCCTTTTACCGAAACCAGGGAAAGACAGAACGGAGTGTGGTTCACATCGCCCCATCTCGCTGCTCAACAGCGATGTCAAGATATTAGCTAAAGCACTCGCCCGGCGTCTAGAGTCCGTCACAGACGAGGTGATCTCCCCTGATCAAACTGGCTTCATGCTGGGCCGCCACTCATTCTCTAACATCCGAAACCTTCTAAATGTCGTACATTCTCCTACGTCCGAGGAGGTACCTGAGGTGGTTCTCTCCCTGGATGCGGAGAAGGCTTTTGACAGAGTGGAGTGGGCGTACTTATTTGAATGTCTGAAAGCTTTTGGCTTTGGACCCACTTTTATTGCATGGATCAGACTACTATACTCATCTCCTAAGGCAGGGGTCGGCAATTAGGTTTGGCCTCGGGCCAATTTTTTTTTGAGCCACTAGATGGCGGGCCCGAACATAATCAAAGGCTAATTTAAGTAATTGATTGTTTTAAAATGTGACACGTTCTAATGCTTTGACTTTTCTTTCGACTGTACACATCGCTAGTCAACTAACACAGCTTGTTTTGTGAACCTGCTAACAATGTAAAGTAGTGTTCTAGTTAACTAGGTAGCTGTCCAATCCATTATGTTGCAGTATTTTGGCTTGATTAGCGAGTTTGTGTTGTGATTCTCAACAACGTTGAAACGTAGTTTCACACTTTTCCATATTTTTGAATAATAAATGTGTGGACTGACGATGTAGCGTAGCCTAACTTATTCTAATAATTATGTAACAGTTTCATTCTGATAATTATTCCCCCCTCCTCCCAGACAAGGTCACATTATTATTATTGGATTGGTTGTTTGCGTGCCGGGTGAAGTTAGCCAAACATTTAACCTGCTAGCAAGAGAAACATAATGTCACTCTCCAAAGGTCTAAAGAGGAAAGTTGACGGTGGAAACAGGGCATTTAAAGAGGAATGGACAGCGAACTATACGTTCATCCTACCTGGTTTCATCAATGCAAAGCCGTTGTGAGAGACATTTTCCGTGCTCACAATGTTCCCTTTCTATACGCGAGTCGTCCTTTTCGTCAATGAATGCGATAAAGACGCACGAGAGGAATCGATGGATGCATAAAAACCTTGAGAACTGCCTGTGGATTAAAGTGACGTCAATATCACCAGATATCAAGCAAATACTGACCGATGGGAGATGCTTTTTGTTTGCGCCGATTTTGTTTTCAATGTTTTTCAGAAAATTAAACAGAATTTGCGTTGTTACTGTTCATATGTGTGTTGCAGTCACATATACGTAAACATTACGTTTGAATGGCTTACTGAGCTCGTGTTATTTTGTTCAAACCACACACGGTATGTCGGCTATTTCAGCACCGTGACGCGTTGTCCACCTGCTTATGATTCACTCTGAGGGGTTCAGCGTCAGTGCGCTTCGGTGCACCTTGCTGCCTGATTGTCTGTCCCTGTGTCATTCACTCTCAACATGGATAAAAGTACAATAAGCATTATTCAGGTGGAGTTCGATTCTCTATTCGGACATTATAGGCGCTATATGTGGGACTGTCGGTCCGATATTATTATAAAAAAATAAAAAAAATAAAAAATAAAAAGTGGATTCTCAAAATAATCTGCTGGGCCAAATATTATTGGTGACGGGCCAGCAATGGCCCACGGGCCGCCTATTGCCGACCCCTGTCCTAAGGCATCGGTAGTTACGAACGGGAAACGCTCCACATTTTTCTCATTGTCGAGAGGGACACGCCAGGGGTGCCCGCTGAGCCCACTCCTATTCTCATTCGCCATCGAACCTCTGTCTATCATGTTAAAATCTTCTCCAATAATAAATGGAATTTCTAGATGGGGGAAGGAACACAAGGTGGCGCTATATGCCGACGACTTACTGTTGTATGTATCTGAACCGGTGCAATGCATTTCCCATATAGTTCAGATGCTGCATAGATTTGGTAGCTTTTCGGGATACAAGATCAACCTCACTAAGAGCGAATGTTTTCCAGTGAACAACCTAGATCTCGCAATCCCACAATGTGACTTGCCCTTCCATTTGTCTAAATCTGGCTTCAAATATTTGGGAATTAATATTACACGGTCCTTCTCTAAACTACATGAAAAAAACTTCACGCCCCTTGTTAATAAATTAAAAGATGATTTACAGAAATGGAGGTCCATTAATTTATCACTGGCAGGGAAGATCAACTGTATTAAGCATTAAGATGAACGTTCTACCCCGATTCCTCTACCTTTTCCAATGTCTCCCTATATTCCTCCCAAAGTCCTTCTTCTCGTCCATAGATAAGTCCATATCATCTTTCATTTGGGGGGGGTAAAGTCCCTAGAATACAGAAAAGACTTCTACAGCGACATCGGTCCCAGGGCGGACTGGGCCTACCAAATTTGCTTTATTATCACTGGGCTGCCAATATTCAGAAAATCATATACTGGGTCCATTCACCACAGCCGTCTTGGTGCGAAATAGAAAATGAGTCATGTCTTTCAACATCCCTCTCCGCCTTGATTACCTCCAAACTCCCTCTATCTGCCCCACACTACACCTCTAACCCTGTTGTTGTTAATACATTACGAATATGGTCACAATTTCGACGCCACTTTGGTTTAAAAGATTTCTCCAACCTAGCCCCTATCTGCAATAACCACCTTTTTGTCCCCGCCAGAATAGACAATGCTTTCGCCTTATGGAAAAGACTCGGTCTCTCCAAATTTAAAGATCTCTATACTGAGGGCGTCTTCTCGACCTTTAATCACCTCTCTCAAAAATTCAACCTTCCCCGCTCAAGTTATTTTCGATACCTCCAGGTCCGACATTTCATTAAAAGTTTGGATACCCGATGACTCCTGGACTGAGGCTCTGACGAGAGTTAACGGGAGCACATCATGTGCTAGACTAGGCGTAATCCAATTTAAGGTCTTGCACCGAATTCACCTTTCCAAATCTAGGCTAGCCAGAATCTATCCTGACGTGGATGAGAATTGTAGCAGATGTCATAACGCTCCGGCAACGCTAACACACATGTTTTGGTCATGTCCCTTATTATTTGATTATTGGTCAGCAGTTTTCAGGACCCTCTCACAGGCACTAGATCTGAACCTGCAACCTAACGCCTACTCAGCTATCTTTGGCATAGCGCCAACTGACCAACAGATTATTAACAAGCATAAAGACATTGTGGCATTTGCCACTCTACTTGCTCGACGGAGGATTTTGCTTTGTTGGACATCCCCCAAACCACCGAATTCCTCCTTATGGTTGACTGACCTTATGCTTCACTTGAAACTTGAAAAGATTAAATATACACTTAGGGGGTCCAAAGACCGCTTTTATTTCACCTGGAACCCAATAATATCCTATTTCAACAAACTAAAAACCCTCCCTGACAATGCAAGTGCGCTGGATGCTGAGTGATGACATATGTTGTGAATCTATTTATCAGGATAAACCCCTAGAGATACATCATCTCGTTCTAGAGAGGGACATATTACAATCATAACAGACATGGTATCACAGACCAACACGACCATCTCATCTATCCTCACTTACAAATGAATTGCACTTTATTTCTCTTTATCTCTTTGATTACTTACCTGTACTGTCTTCATTACCTATCACCACTGTTATTATTATTATTATTATTTATTGTTGTTTATTTATATCCTTCGTCCTGGGATGCACCACTTGGGATTTTGTGGGGGGGGGGGGGGGGGGGGGGGGTTGGGACATGTTTGTGTTTTGTGTAAAAACAAACCAAAACTGAAAAGTATTATTTTTGTATATCTGTAACATCTCAATAAAAAGAAAGTAAAAAAAATATTTAAAAAAATAAAATAGAAACCATTAGACAAGGCGTTTTCAAGGCAAGCTCTTCTGTGTCAGGCAATTTAGAATGTTGAAGTTTTTCCAATTGTCCCATTGTGATGCAATAAGAAACTATTACAACATTTGCAACATTTGACAGTGCTACAAAAACACTGTGTGCATTGGCCATTGAGATAATATAGAGATATTGAGATATTGAAAGTACTGGGATTCATCTTAATTATGTATTTTCCAGTTTTGGATATACTGCCAATGCTGAGGTAGGTGTGGGATGCATTAAATGCTAATCAAATGTTGGTGGAACAACAGTCACAGTCACTTTCTGTAAGATTTCCCAAACATCAATACCTATGTTGTGTGTGCGTGTGCGTGCATATGTGCATGTGTGTTTATGTAACAGGGAGACTGAGGACCTGGACCTGAACATCCAGTGTGAGGCCTTTGAGGATTCCATGGCCGAGGATGCGGAGGAGATGGAGAGGGTGTACGGAGGCATCGACATGAGCAGTCACCAGGAGGTCTTCACCTCCCTCCTCACCAAAGTGAGCAGCTCCCCAGCCTCTGTCCAGCTGCTGTCCATCCTGCAGGCTCTGCTGCTGGTGGCTCCAGGACGGGGAGACGTGTGGCTGACCCTGGAGGCCCTGGCTGTCCGTGCCACTCTGCTGGCCCACGACTCACAAATGGACTCCGCTGAACGTTTGATGGAGCGCCTGCTCTCTTCCAAGAGACAACAGATCTCAGCCAGTCCCAAGACCAAGACCACCAACAGGGCAATCCAGACAGACTTGCTCGGCAGCACAACCAACCAATCAGACATGGCTTCCGTAACTCCCCCTCCTCCCCCTCCTCCCCCTCCACTTCCTGCTGCTACCCCAAACCCTCCTCCTCCCCCACCCCCACCCCTGCCAGGCACCACTTATGGTGCACCCCCACCACCTCCTCCTTTACCTGGGATGCCACCTCCTCCTCCACCACCTCTACCAGGGATGGGGCAGGGAGGTCCACCTCCTCCCCCTCCCCTGCCTGGTATGGGCCCCCCACCTCCCCCTCCCCTGCCTGGTATGGGCCCCCCACCTCCCCCTCCCCTGCCTGGTATGGGCCCCCCTCCCCCACCACCCCCTCCCCCAGGTATTGGAGGAGGTATTATTGTGCCCCAGAACGCTCCTCTCCCCAAGGCCAGCCGCTGTCCCACACTGCGCATGAAGAAGCTCAACTGGCAGAAGCTGCCCTCCAGAGTGGTGTCTGAAAGCCAATCCATGTGGTCGTCAGTGCAGTCTGATTCCCTGGAACCTGACTACTCCAGCATTGAGGAGCTCTTCTGTCTGCCAGTGACTGACTCAAAGGCCAAAAGTACCAACACTACGGTCAAACGAGAGCCCAAAGAGATATCCTTCATTGATGCCAAGAAAAATCTAGATTTGAACATATTCTTGAAGCAGTTCAGATGCTCACATAAAGACTTTGTAGCTATGATCCAAAATGGGGACCGTTCCAAGTTTGACGTCGAGGTGCTGAAACAGATGCAGACGTTACTGCCGGAGAAACATGAGATTGAGAACCTCAAGTCATACCAAGGGGAGATAGAGAAGCTGGCCGGTGTGGATCGGTTCTACCTCGAGCTCCTATCAGTTTCATGCTACACCATGAGGATCGAGTGCATGCTTCTCTGTGAGGAGACCCCTTCTGTGTTAAAGATGCTGCAACCCAAAGCTGAGCTGCTGGACGCAGCCTGTGAGAGTTTGAAGGAGAGCACCCGCCTTCCAAGTTTCTGCAAGCTCATACTTGACATTGGAAACTTCCTCAACTATGGGAGTCACATAGGCAATGCAGATGGCTTCAAGATCAGCACCTTGCTGAAGCTCACAGATACCAAAGCCAACAAGTCCCGTATCACATTGCTCCATCACATCCTGGAGGAGGCGGAGAAAACCCATGCTGACTTGCTGAACCTTCCGGATGATCTAGAGATCTGTGAAAAGGCTGCTAGAATAAATGTGGATTCTATTCAGGCAGAGTCGAGCTCACTGGTCAAACGGTTGAAGGGTTCTGAGAAAAAAGTGTCCTCTTCTTCTCAGGAGGATATCAAGCAGCAGTATCTCACTGCTATGAAGGGGAACCTGGAGGCCTGTGAGAAGCTGCAGGAGCTCTTTGCCTCCATCAAAAAGAAGAAGGAAGAGCTAGCAGAGTATCTGTGTGAGGACACGTCCCGCCTCTCACTAGAGGAGCTGTTCAACACCATCAAGACCTTCAGAGGACTCTTCCTTAAAGCAATCAAGGAAAACCAGACCTGGAGAGAGCAGGCCATCAAGGCAGAGAAGAGGAAGAAACAGCAAGAGGAGGATGACGCCAAGAGACCGAGGGGGGAGAACGGAAAAATAATTCGTAAAGCCCCCCCAGTCCAGGAGGAGGGCTGCATCATGTTGGACCACCTGTTGGCTATGATGAAGGGCAATGCACTAAGGAAGACCACCAGGGCCCAGGCAGACAGGGGCAGCCTGCCCTCTAATGACAAGAAAAGGGATAGCACCCAGCCTGAACATGCCAAGCTTGAGCGATCATCAGCCGTAGATACCCAATATGGCATAGAAGTGGACAAGGTGGCATCAACCATTCAGCAAGGATCGCAGGACAGACTGCCACACACAGGGGAGTCCACATCAGGCCTTCCAACAGGACTCAAACTGGATTAATCAGAGACCATCGCCCCCCTCAATCCTGGATTGGATCCCCTGCTCAAGGAGGGATCTTCAGAGAGAGATGAGGGCATCAGTGGCGGCTCCTGCCAAATCTCTCAGGGGGGGCAATTGTTGCGTTGATGGTTAAGGTGACACGTTCAAGGGTAAATTCACCTAAATCAGCGGGCTTAAATAAATTGACTCTCACAGCCAAAAAATAAATAATAAAAATAAAAAAAAGCTCTTTGGTCTTGCCCATTGTGGAGAGGTTGGGGTCTGATTGATTGAGTGTGTGGAGTGTGTCTTTTATAAAGGTAACGAGTTCAAACTGGTGCAGTTAATACAGGTAATGAGTGGAGAATAGGAGGGCTTCTTAAAGAAAAACTAACAGGTCTGTGAGAGCTGGAATTATTACTGGTTGGTAGGTGATCAAATACTTATTTCATACAATAAAATGCAAATTAATTATTTAAAAGTCATACAATGTGATTTTCTGGATTTTTGTTTTAGATTCCGTCTCTCACAGTTGAAGTGTACCTATGATAAAAATTACAGACCTCTACATTCTTTCTAAGTGGGAAAACCTGCAAAATCAGCAGTGTATCAAATACTTGTTCTCCCCACTGTAGTTACCGAAATAAAACACAGATCAAAAGATTTAATGTACGATTCAAGTAGCCGATGTCCTTGACAACTGGTAAATGTGGTGGAGCAGGATTTAGCTTCTCTGAGGAGTTAAGTAGAGAGAGCAGCCTGTGGCTGTGGAAAGGATTGGGCTTAAATTGAGGATACACTAAAACGTGAAACTGACAAGCGCCAAAAAAGCTCCCCTGCCAGTTCCTGCCAACAGAGACTTGTTGAGACCAGCGTGCAGGGGGTTGGCACGGGTTCACACCGAGGCTGGTTGAGGCAGAAATCGAAGGACGTCGTGTGTTTTTATATTCCTCATTCGATTCCATGCATTACAATAAGCCTGTCCACCGATTTTCTACCTCCATGGTTGGAACCACGAGACTAGACACTACATGGTCATGGATGTGCCTAGGGACACAGCAAGCATGACCAGGGAAAGTTGTCTCCACAGGACCTGAAGCACAAAGCACCAATTCAGTTCAAGAAAAGAGAAAGAGTAGAGAAATGTATGCTTGTTACACAGAAAGTGTTAAAAAATAAAACTGACGTCATAATCTGCCCTCTAGGGCCAGCATCAGGTGCAGATCAAGCGTCAAGGGGGTTACTATCGTTGAACAGAGAATAGTGGCTTTAAGATGGCACAGACAAGGCTCGTCTGAAAGTAAAACATCAAAATATCGAGGGCATTAGTTATAAGTTACCCCTAATGGGCCAGCATCAGGTGCAAATGAAAAGTAACATTATTTTAAAAAAAATATTGACATACGGTCACTGAGTACTGCAGAGTACTATTTTTGTTGCTTTAATAAAGGCTGGCAGTCTTTAATTTAACTGTTGTTGGTGTGGACTATATACTGGGGAGGTATTTGAATGAATGAATGGTCTTTATTGTCATTGCTACAGTACAGGTACCAAACAACGAAATTTAGGAGGGGTGGCTCCCCTGGTGTTAGGAAGAAAAAAAATATATATATATATATAATATTCAGGGGTCAAAAAATGTATACAAATATCGGATCGGTATCGGTATCGCCGATACCCGAAGCCCAGGTATCGGTATCGGTATCGGTAGTGAAAAAGTGGGATCGGGACATCCCTAGCTAAAATGTTGTCAGCGTTCATGGACCAAATTGGATGTGTCGATCCATGGCGCTTCCAATTTCCTCACGATAAAAAATTCTCGTTTTTTTCACACGTCCACCATTCGTATAGCAGAATTGATTACTTCTTTATAGACAGAACACTACTTCCCTTTGTCAAAAACGTAGAATATTCAACCATAATTGAATCTGACCATGCCCCAGTACTATTGGATCTGTCCTTCCCACTTAACTACTCTGACCGCGCTCCATGGAGACTTGATACCACACTACTAACAGATAAAGAATTCTGCCAAATGATTTCAACTGCCATAGACAATTTCTTGGAAACCAATAGGGACGACACTGTTTCTCCCTCCCTGCTCTGGCAGACCCTTAAAGTAGTAATAAGGGGGGACATTATTGCATACACATCTAGGCTGAACAAAGCTAGGAGGCAAGAACAGGAGCAACTTCTCAACTCAATGATTGACATAGATCATCAATACTCTGACTCTCCCACCCCGGAGCTTTACAAAAATAAGCTGAATCTCAAAGCCAAATACGAGTTATTAACATCCGATAAGACAGAACGTATGCTGCTGAAATCACGAGGCTTTGTTTATGAGCATGGGGAAAAGGCTGGTAGAATGTTAGCGCATCAATTAAAATGTAAATCCTCTGACCAACAGATTCCACAAATTAAAAGAGAAAATGGGGAGCTTACAACTGACCCCCTCGAAATCAATGAGACTTTTAGGGCATTTTATTCCAAATTGTACACTTCTGAGGCACCCAATGATGATACCAATATGCAACATTTCTTCACAAATTTAAATGCCCCTGTTATCAACCCTGTTCATAAAGCAGAACTTGAACTACCCTTCCAAGACACCGACATTTATAATGCAATCACAGCTATGCAAAGTAGTAAGGCCCCGGGCCCTGATGGATACCCCATCGAATTCTACAAAAAATTCTCAACCAAATTAACTCCGCTCATCTTAGAAATGTTCAATGACTCAATGGATTCATAACCCTTTTACCGAAACCAGGGAAAGACAGAACGGAGTGTGGTTCACATCGCCCCATCTCGCTGCTCAACAGCGATGTCAAGATATTAGCTAAAGCACTCGCCCGGCGTCTAGAGTCCGTCACAGACGAGGTGATCTCCCCTGATCAAACTGGCTTCATGCTGGGCCGCCACTCATTCTCTAACATCCGAAACCTTCTAAATGTCGTACATTCTCCTACGTCCGAGGAGGTACCTGAGGTGGTTCTCTCCCTGGATGCGGAGAAGGCTTTTGACAGAGTGGAGTGGGCGTACTTATTTGAATGTCTGAAAGCTTTTGGCTTTGGACCCACTTTTATTGCATGGATCAGACTACTATACTCATCTCCTAAGGCAGGGGTCGGCAATTAGGTTTGGCCTCGGGCCAATTTTTTTTTGAGCCACTAGATGGCGGGCCCGAACATAATCAAAGGCTAATTTAAGTAATTGATTGTTTTAAAATGTGACACGTTCTAATGCTTTGACTTTTCTTTCGACTGTACACATCGCTAGTCAACTAACACAGCTTGTTTTGTGAACCTGCTAACAATGTAAAGTAGTGTTCTAGTTAACTAGGTAGCTGTCCAATCCATTATGTTGCAGTATTTTGGCTTGATTAGCGAGTTTGTGTTGTGATTCTCAACAACGTTGAAACGTAGTTTCACACTTTTCCATATTTTTGAATAATAAATGTGTGGACTGACGATGTAGCGTAGCCTAACTTATTCTAATAATTATGTAACAGTTTCATTCTGATAATTATTCCCCCCTCCTCCCAGACAAGGTCACATTATTATTATTGGATTGGTTGTTTGCGTGCCGGGTGAAGTTAGCCAAACATTTAACCTGCTAGCAAGAGAAACATAATGTCACTCTCCAAAGGTCTAAAGAGGAAAGTTGACGGTGGAAACAGGGCATTTAAAGAGGAATGGACAGCGAACTATACGTTCATCCTACCTGGTTTCATCAATGCAAAGCCGTTGTGAGAGACATTTTCCGTGCTCACAATGTTCCCTTTCTATACGCGAGTCGTCCTTTTCGTCAATGAATGCGATAAAGACGCACGAGAGGAATCGATGGATGCATAAAAACCTTGAGAACTGCCTGTGGATTAAAGTGACGTCAATATCACCAGATATCAAGCAAATACTGACCGATGGGAGATGCTTTTTGTTTGCGCCGATTTTGTTTTCAATGTTTTTCAGAAAATTAAACAGAATTTGCGTTGTTACTGTTCATATGTGTGTTGCAGTCACATATACGTAAACATTACGTTTGAATGGCTTACTGAGCTCGTGTTATTTTGTTCAAACCACACACGGTATGTCGGCTATTTCAGCACCGTGACGCGTTGTCCACCTGCTTATGATTCACTCTGAGGGGTTCAGCGTCAGTGCGCTTCGGTGCACCTTGCTGCCTGATTGTCTGTCCCTGTGTCATTCACTCTCAACATGGATAAAAGTACAATAAGCATTATTCAGGTGGAGTTCGATTCTCTATTCGGACATTATAGGCGCTATATGTGGGACTGTCGGTCCGATATTATTATAAAAAAATAAAAAAAATAAAAAATAAAAAGTGGATTCTCAAAATAATCTGCTGGGCCAAATATTATTGGTGACGGGCCAGCAATGGCCCACGGGCCGCCTATTGCCGACCCCTGTCCTAAGGCATCGGTAGTTACGAACGGGAAACGCTCCACATTTTTCTCATTGTCGAGAGGGACACGCCAGGGGTGCCCGCTGAGCCCACTCCTATTCTCATTCGCCATCGAACCTCTGTCTATCATGTTAAAATCTTCTCCAATAATAAATGGAATTTCTAGATGGGGGAAGGAACACAAGGTGGCGCTATATGCCGACGACTTACTGTTGTATGTATCTGAACCGGTGCAATGCATTTCCCATATAGTTCAGATGCTGCATAGATTTGGTAGCTTTTCGGGATACAAGATCAACCTCACTAAGAGCGAATGTTTTCCAGTGAACAACCTAGATCTCGCAATCCCACAATGTGACTTGCCCTTCCATTTGTCTAAATCTGGCTTCAAATATTTGGGAATTAATATTACACGGTCCTTCTCTAAACTACATGAAAAAAACTTCACGCCCCTTGTTAATAAATTAAAAGATGATTTACAGAAATGGAGGTCCATTAATTTATCACTGGCAGGGAAGATCAACTGTATTAAGCATTAAGATGAACGTTCTACCCCGATTCCTCTACCTTTTCCAATGTCTCCCTATATTCCTCCCAAAGTCCTTCTTCTCGTCCATAGATAAGTCCATATCATCTTTCATTTGGGGGGGGTAAAGTCCCTAGAATACAGAAAAGACTTCTACAGCGACATCGGTCCCAGGGCGGACTGGGCCTACCAAATTTGCTTTATTATCACTGGGCTGCCAATATTCAGAAAATCATATACTGGGTCCATTCACCACAGCCGTCTTGGTGCGAAATAGAAAATGAGTCATGTCTTTCAACATCCCTCTCCGCCTTGATTACCTCCAAACGCCCTCTATCTGCCCCACACTACACCTCTAACCCTGTTGTTGTTAATACATTACGAATATGGTCACAATTTCGACGCCACTTTGGTTTAAAAGATTTCTCCAACCTAGCCCCTATCTGCAATAACCACCTTTTTGTCCCCGCCAGAATAGACAATGCTTTCGCCTTATGGAAAAGACTCGGTCTCTCCAAATTTAAAGATCTCTATACTGAGGGCGTCTTCTCGACCTTTAATCACCTCTCTCAAAAATTCAACCTTCCCCGCTCAAGTTATTTTCGATACCTCCAGGTCCGACATTTCATTAAAAGTTTGGATCCAAACTTCCCAAATGCACCACAACCTTCTGCTATAGATGATATCCTCCAAATTCCTCCCAATCTAAAAGGCCTAATATCAAGTATTTACTCTAGCATATCATCCCTCGGAGACACTTCCCTCCACAAAATTAAAGAGAAATGGCAGGAGGAGCTAGGGGACGTAATACCCGATGACTCCTGGACTGAGGCTCTGACGAGAGTTAACGGGAGCACATCATGTGCTAGACTAGGCGTAATCCAATTTAAGGTCTTGCACCGAATTCACCTTTCCAAATCTAGGCTAGCCAGAATCTATCCTGACGTGGATGAGAATTGTAGCAGATGTCATAACGCTCCGGCAACGCTAACACACATGTTTTGGTCATGTCCCTTATTATTTGATTATTGGTCAGCAGTTTTCAGGACCCTCTCACAGGCACTAGATCTGAACCTGCAACCTAACGCCTACTCAGCTATCTTTGGCATAGCGCCAACTGACCAACAGATTATTAACAAGCATAAAGACATTGTGGCATTTGCCACTCTACTTGCTCGACGGAGGATTTTGCTTTGTTGGACATCCCCCAAACCACCGAATTCCTCCTTATGGTTGACTGACCTTATGCTTCACTTGAAACTTGAAAAGATTAAATATACACTTAGGGGGTCCAAAGACCGCTTTTATTTCACCTGGAACCCAATAATATCCTATTTCAACAAACTAAAAACCCTCCCTGACAATGCAAGTGCGCTGGATGCTGAGTGATGACATATGTTGTGAATCTATTTATCAGGATAAACCCCTAGAGATACATCATCTCGTTCTAGAGAGGGACATATTACAATCATAACAGACATGGTATCACAGACCAACACGACCATCTCATCTATCCTCACTTACAAATGAATTGCACTTTATTTCTCTTTATCTCTTTGATTACTTACCTGTACTGTCTTCATTACCTATCACCACTGTTATTATTATTATTATTATTTATTGTTGTTTATTTATATCCTTCGTCCTGGGATGCACCACTTGGGATTTTGTGGGGGGGGGGGGGGGGGGGGGTTGGGACATGTTTGTGTTTTGTGTAAAAACAAACCAAAACTGAAAAGTATTATTTTTGTATATCTGTAACATCTCAATAAAAAGAAAGTAAAAAAAATATTTAAAAAAATAAAATAGAAACCATTAGACAAGGCGTTTTCAAGGCAAGCTCTTCTGTGTCAGGCAATTTAGAATGTTGAAGTTTTTCCAATTGTCCCATTGTGATGCAATAAGAAACTATTACAACATTTGCAACATTTGACAGTGCTACAAAAACACTGTGTGCATTGGCCATTGAGATAATATAGAGATATTGAGATATTGAAAGTACTGGGATTCATCTTAATTATGTATTTTCCAGTTTTGGATATACTGCCAATGCTGAGGTAGGTGTGGGATGCATTAAATGCTAATCAAATGTTGGTGGAACAACAGTCACAGTCACTTTCTGTAAGATTTCCCAAACATCAATACCTATGTTGTGTGTGCGTGTGCGTGCATATGTGCATGTGTGTTTATGTAACAGGGAGACTGAGGACCTGGACCTGAACATCCAGTGTGAGGCCTTTGAGGATTCCATGGCCGAGGATGCGGAGGAGATGGAGAGGGTGTACGGAGGCATCGACATGAGCAGTCACCAGGAGGTCTTCACCTCCCTCCTCACCAAAGTGAGCAGCTCCCCAGCCTCTGTCCAGCTGCTGTCCATCCTGCAGGCTCTGCTGCTGGTGGCTCCAGGACGGGGAGACGTGTGGCTGACCCTGGAGGCCCTGGCTGTCCGTGCCACTCTGCTGGCCCACGACTCACAAATGGACTCCGCTGAACGTTTGATGGAGCGCCTGCTCTCTTCCAAGAGACAACAGATCTCAGCCAGTCCCAAGACCAAGACCACCAACAGGGCAATCCAGACAGACTTGCTCGGCAGCACAACCAACCAATCAGACATGGCTTCCGTAACTCCCCCTCCTCCCCCTCCTCCCCCTCCACTTCCTGCTGCTACCCCAAACCCTCCTCCTCCCCCACCCCCACCCCTGCCAGGCACCACTTATGGTGCACCCCCACCACCTCCTCCTTTACCTGGGATGCCACCTCCTCCTCCACCACCTCTACCAGGGATGGGGCAGGGAGGTCCACCTCCTCCCCCTCCCCTGCCTGGTATGGGCCCCCCACCTCCCCCTCCCCTGCCTGGTATGGGCCCCCCACCTCCCCCTCCCCTGCCTGGTATGGGCCCCCCTCCCCCACCACCCCCTCCCCCAGGTATTGGAGGAGGTATTATTGTGCCCCAGAACGCTCCTCTCCCCAAGGCCAGCCGCTGTCCCACACTGCGCATGAAGAAGCTCAACTGGCAGAAGCTGCCCTCCAGAGTGGTGTCTGAAAGCCAATCCATGTGGTCGTCAGTGCAGTCTGATTCCCTGGAACCTGACTACTCCAGCATTGAGGAGCTCTTCTGTCTGCCAGTGACTGACTCAAAGGCCAAAAGTACCAACACTACGGTCAAACGAGAGCCCAAAGAGATATCCTTCATTGATGCCAAGAAAAATCTAGATTTGAACATATTCTTGAAGCAGTTCAGATGCTCACATAAAGACTTTGTAGCTATGATCCAAAATGGGGACCGTTCCAAGTTTGACGTCGAGGTGCTGAAACAGATGCAGACGTTACTGCCGGAGAAACATGAGATTGAGAACCTCAAGTCATACCAAGGGGAGATAGAGAAGCTGGCCGGTGTGGATCGGTTCTACCTCGAGCTCCTATCAGTTTCATGCTACACCATGAGGATCGAGTGCATGCTTCTCTGTGAGGAGACCCCTTCTGTGTTAAAGATGCTGCAACCCAAAGCTGAGCTGCTGGACGCAGCCTGTGAGAGTTTGAAGGAGAGCACCCGCCTTCCAAGTTTCTGCAAGCTCATACTTGACATTGGAAACTTCCTCAACTATGGGAGTCACATAGGCAATGCAGATGGCTTCAAGATCAGCACCTTGCTGAAGCTCACAGATACCAAAGCCAACAAGTCCCGTATCACATTGCTCCATCACATCCTGGAGGAGGCGGAGAAAACCCATGCTGACTTGCTGAACCTTCCGGATGATCTAGAGATCTGTGAAAAGGCTGCTAGAATAAATGTGGATTCTATTCAGGCAGAGTCGAGCTCACTGGTCAAACGGTTGAAGGGTTCTGAGAAAAAAGTGTCCTCTTCTTCTCAGGAGGATATCAAGCAGCAGTATCTCACTGCTATGAAGGGGAACCTGGAGGCCTGTGAGAAGCTGCAGGAGCTCTTTGCCTCCATCAAAAAGAAGAAGGAAGAGCTAGCAGAGTATCTGTGTGAGGACACGTCCCGCCTCTCACTAGAGGAGCTGTTCAACACCATCAAGACCTTCAGAGGACTCTTCCTTAAAGCAATCAAGGAAAACCAGACCTGGAGAGAGCAGGCCATCAAGGCAGAGAAGAGGAAGAAACAGCAAGAGGAGGATGACGCCAAGAGACCGAGGGGGGAGAACGGAAAAATAATTCGTAAAGCCCCCCCAGTCCAGGAGGAGGGCTGCATCATGTTGGACCACCTGTTGGCTATGATGAAGGGCAATGCACTAAGGAAGACCACCAGGGCCCAGGCAGACAGGGGCAGCCTGCCCTCTAATGACAAGAAAAGGGATAGCACCCAGCCTGAACATGCCAAGCTTGAGCGATCATCAGCCGTAGATACCCAATATGGCATAGAAGTGGACAAGGTGGCATCAACCATTCAGCAAGGATCGCAGGACAGACTGCCACACACAGGGGAGTCCACATCAGGCCTTCCAACAGGACTCAAACTGGATTAATCAGAGACCATCGCCCCCCTCAATCCTGGATTGGATCCCCTGCTCAAGGAGGGATCTTCAGAGAGAGATGAGGGCATCAGTGGCGGCTCCTGCCAAATCTCTCAGGGGGGGCAATTGTTGCGTTGATGGTTAAGGTGACACGTTCAAGGGTAAATTCACCTAAATCAGCGGGCTTAAATAAATTGACTCTCACAGCCAAAAAATAAATAATAAAAATAAAAAAAAGCTCTTTGGTCTTGCCCATTGTGGAGAGGTTGGGGTCTGATTGATTGAGTGTGTGGAGTGTGTCTTTTATAAAGGTAACGAGTTCAAACTGGTGCAGTTAATACAGGTAATGAGTGGAGAATAGGAGGGCTTCTTAAAGAAAAACTAACAGGTCTGTGAGAGCTGGAATTATTACTGGTTGGTAGGTGATCAAATACTTATTTCATACAATAAAATGCAAATTAATTATTTAAAAGTCATACAATGTGATTTTCTGGATTTTTGTTTTAGATTCCGTCTCTCACAGTTGAAGTGTACCTATGATAAAAATTACAGACCTCTACATTCTTTCTAAGTGGGAAAACCTGCAAAATCAGCAGTGTATCAAATACTTGTTCTCCCCACTGTAGTTACCGAAATAAAACACAGATCAAAAGATTTAATGTACGATTCAAGTAGCCGATGTCCTTGACAACTGGTAAATGTGGTGGAGCAGGATTTAGCTTCTCTGAGGAGTTAAGTAGAGAGAGCAGCCTGTGGCTGTGGAAAGGATTGGGCTTAAATTGAGGATACACTAAAACGTGAAACTGACAAGCGCCAAAAAAGCTCCCCTGCCAGTTCCTGCCAACAGAGACTTGTTGAGACCAGCGTGCAGGGGGTTGGCACGGGTTCACACCGAGGCTGGTTGAGGCAGAAATCGAAGGACGTCGTGTGTTTTTATATTCCTCATTCGATTCCATGCATTACAATAAGCCTGTCCACCGATTTTCTACCTCCATGGTTGGAACCACGAGACTAGACACTACATGGTCATGGATGTGCCTAGGGACACAGCAAGCATGACCAGGGAAAGTTGTCTCCACAGGACCTGAAGCACAAAGCACCAATTCAGTTCAAGAAAAGAGAAAGAGTAGAGAAATGTATGCTTGTTACACAGAAAGTGTTAAAAAATAAAACTGACGTCATAATCTGCCCTCTAGGGCCAGCATCAGGTGCAGATCAAGCGTCAAGGGGGTTACTATCGTTGAACAGAGAATAGTGGCTTTAAGATGGCACAGACAAGGCTCGTCTGAAAGTAAAACATCAAAATATCGAGGGCATTAGTTATAAGTTACCCCTAATGGGCCAGCATCAGGTGCAAATGAAAAGTAACATTATTTTAAAAAAAATATTGACATACGGTCACTGAGTACTGCAGAGTACTATTTTTGTTGCTTTAATAAAGGCTGGCAGTCTTTAATTTAACTGTTGTTGGTGTGGACTATATACTGGGGAGGTATTTGAATGAATGAATGAATGAATGGTCTTTATTGTCATTGCTACAGTACAGGTACCAAACAACGAAATTTAGGAGGGGTGGCTCCCCTGGTGTTAGGAAAAAAAAAAAAAATATATATATATAATATTCAGGGGTCAAAAAATGTATACAAATATCGGATCGGTATCGGTATCGCCGATACCCGAAGCCCAGGTATCGGTATCGGTAGTGAAAAAGTGGGATCGGGACATCCCTAGCTAAAATGTTGTCAGCGTTCATGGACCAAATTGGATGTGTCGATCCATGGCGCTTCCAATTTCCTCACGATAAAAAATTCTCGTTTTTTTCACACGTCCACCATTCGTATAGCAGAATTGATTACTTCTTTATAGACAGAACACTACTTCCCTTTGTCAAAAACGTAGAATATTCAACCATAATTGAATCTGACCATGCCCCAGTACTATTGGATCTGTCCTTCCCACTTAACTACTCTGACCGCGCTCCATGGAGACTTGATACCACACTACTAACAGATAAAGAATTCTGCCAAATGATTTCAACTGCCATAGACAATTTCTTGGAAACCAATAGGGACGACACTGTTTCTCCCTCCCTGCTCTGGCAGACCCTTAAAGTAGTAATAAGGGGGGACATTATTGCATACACATCTAGGCTGAACAAAGCTAGGAGGCAAGAACAGGAGCAACTTCTCAACTCAATGATTGACATAGATCATCAATACTCTGACTCTCCCACCCCGGAGCTTTACAAAAATAAGCTGAATCTCAAAGCCAAATACGAGTTATTAACATCCGATAAGACAGAACGTATGCTGCTGAAATCACGAGGCTTTGTTTATGAGCATGGGGAAAAGGCTGGTAGAATGTTAGCGCATCAATTAAAATGTAAATCCTCTGACCAACAGATTCCACAAATTAAAAGAGAAAATGGGGAGCTTACAACTGACCCCCTCGAAATCAATGAGACTTTTAGGGCATTTTATTCCAAATTGTACACTTCTGAGGCACCCAATGATGATACCAATATGCAACATTTCTTCACAAATTTAAATGCCCCTGTTATCAACCCTGTTCATAAAGCAGAACTTGAACTACCCTTCCAAGACACCGACATTTATAATGCAATCACAGCTATGCAAAGTAGTAAGGCCCCGGGCCCTGATGGATACCCCATCGAATTCTACAAAAAATTCTCAACCAAATTAACTCCGCTCATCTTAGAAATGTTCAATGACTCAATGGATAATGAGGCCCTGCCACAGACGCTAACAGAGGCATTCATAACCCTTTTACCGAAACCAGGGAAAGACAGAACGGAGTGTGGTTCACATCGCCCCATCTCGCTGCTCAACAGCGATGTCAAGATATTAGCTAAAGCACTCGCCCGGCGTCTAGAGTCCGTCACAGACGAGGTGATCTCCCCTGATCAAACTGGCTTCATGCTGGGCCGCCACTCATTCTCTAACATCCGAAACCTTCTAAATGTCGTACATTCTCCTACGTCCGAGGAGGTACCTGAGGTGGTTCTCTCCCTGGATGCGGAGAAGGCTTTTGACAGAGTGGAGTGGGCGTACTTATTTGAATGTCTGAAAGCTTTTGGCTTTGGACCCACTTTTATTGCATGGATCAGACTACTATACTCATCTCCTAAGGCAGGGGTCGGCAATTAGGTTTGGCCTCGGGCCAATTTTTTTTTGAGCCACTAGATGGCGGGCCCGAACATAATCAAAGGCTAATTTAAGTAATTGATTGTTTTAAAATGTGACACGTTCTAATGCTTTGACTTTTCTTTCGACTGTACACATCGCTAGTCAACTAACACAGCTTGTTTTGTGAACCTGCTAACAATGTAAAGTAGTGTTCTAGTTAACTAGGTAGCTGTCCAATCCATTATGTTGCAGTATTTTGGCTTGATTAGCGAGTTTGTGTTGTGATTCTCAACAACGTTGAAACGTAGTTTCACACTTTTCCATATTTTTGAATAATAAATGTGTGGACTGACGATGTAGCGTAGCCTAACTTATTCTAATAATTATGTAACAGTTTCATTCTGATAATTATTCCCCCCTCCTCCCAGACAAGGTCACATTATTATTATTGGATTGGTTGTTTGCGTGCCGGGTGAAGTTAGCCAAACATTTAACCTGCTAGCAAGAGAAACATAATGTCACTCTCCAAAGGTCTAAAGAGGAAAGTTGACGGTGGAAACAGGGCATTTAAAGAGGAATGGACAGCGAACTATACGTTCATCCTACCTGGTTTCATCAATGCAAAGCCGTTGTGAGAGACATTTTCCGTGCTCACAATGTTCCCTTTCTATACGCGAGTCGTCCTTTTCGTCAATGAATGCGATAAAGACGCACGAGAGGAATCGATGGATGCATAAAAACCTTGAGAACTGCCTGTGGATTAAAGTGACGTCAATATCACCAGATATCAAGCAAATACTGACCGATGGGAGATGCTTTTTGTTTGCGCCGATTTTGTTTTCAATGTTTTTCAGAAAATTAAACAGAATTTGCGTTGTTACTGTTCATATGTGTGTTGCAGTCACATATACGTAAACATTACGTTTGAATGGCTTACTGAGCTCGTGTTATTTTGTTCAAACCACACACGGTATGTCGGCTATTTCAGCACCGTGACGCGTTGTCCACCTGCTTATGATTCACTCTGAGGGGTTCAGCGTCAGTGCGCTTCGGTGCACCTTGCTGCCTGATTGTCTGTCCCTGTGTCATTCACTCTCAACATGGATAAAAGTACAATAAGCATTATTCAGGTGGAGTTCGATTCTCTATTCGGACATTATAGGCGCTATATGTGGGACTGTCGGTCCGATATTATTATAAAAAAATTAAAAAAATAAAAAATAAAAAGTGGATTCTCAAAATAATCTGCTGGGCCAAATATTATTGGTGACGGGCCAGCAATGGCCCACGGGCCGCCTATTGCCGACCCCTGTCCTAAGGCATCGGTAGTTACGAACGGGAAACGCTCCACATTTTTCTCATTGTCGAGAGGGACACGCCAGGGGTGCCCGCTGAGCCCACTCCTATTCTCATTCGCCATCGAACCTCTGTCTATCATGTTAAAATCTTCTCCAATAATAAATGGAATTTCTAGATGGGGGAAGGAACACAAGGTGGCGCTATATGCCGACGACTTACTGTTGTATGTATCTGAACCGGTGCAATGCATTTCCCATATAGTTCAGATGCTGCATAGATTTGGTAGCTTTTCGGGATACAAGATCAACCTCACTAAGAGCGAATGTTTTCCAGTGAACAACCTAGATCTCGCAATCCCACAATGTGACTTGCCCTTCCATTTGTCTAAATCTGGCTTCAAATATTTGGGAATTAATATTACACGGTCCTTCTCTAAACTACATGAAAAAAACTTCACGCCCCTTGTTAATAAATTAAAAGATGATTTACAGAAATGGAGGTCCATTAATTTATCACTGGCAGGGAAGATCAACTGTATTAAGCATTAAGATGAACGTTCTACCCCGATTCCTCTACCTTTTCCAATGTCTCCCTATATTCCTCCCAAAGTCCTTCTTCTCGTCCATAGATAAGTCCATATCATCTTTCATTTGGGGGGGGTAAAGTCCCTAGAATACAGAAAAGACTTCTACAGCGACATCGGTCCCAGGGCGGACTGGGCCTACCAAATTTGCTTTATTATCACTGGGCTGCCAATATTCAGAAAATCATATACTGGGTCCATTCACCACAGCCGTCTTGGTGCGAAATAGAAAATGAGTCATGTCTTTCAACATCCCTCTCCGCCTTGATTACCTCCAAACTCCCTCTATCTGCCCCACACTACACCTCTAACCCTGTTGTTGTTAATACATTACGAATATGGTCACAATTTCGACGCCACTTTGGTTTAAAAGATTTCTCCAACCTAGCCCCTATCTGCAATAACCACCTTTTTGTCCCCGCCAGAATAGACAATGCTTTCGCCTTATGGAAAAGACTCGGTCTCTCCAAATTTAAAGATCTCTATACTGAGGGCGTCTTCTCGACCTTTAATCACCTCTCTCAAAAATTCAACCTTCCCCGCTCAAGTTATTTTCGATACCTCCAGGTCCGACATTTCATTAAAAGTTTGGATCCAAACTTCCCAAATGCACCACAACCTTCTGTTATAGATGATATCCTCCAAATTCCTCCCAATCTAAAAGGCCTAATATCAAGTATTTACTCTAGCATATCATCCCTCGGAGACACTTCCCTCCACAAAATTAAAGAGAAATGGCAGGAGGAGCTAGGGGACGTAATACCCGATGACTCCTGGACTGAGGCTCTGACGAGAGTTAACGGGAGCACATCATGTGCTAGACTAGGCGTAATCCAATTTAAGGTCTTGCACCGAATTCACCTTTCCAAATCTAGGCTAGCCAGAATCTATCCTGACGTGGATGAGAATTGTAGCAGATGTCATAACGCTCCGGCAACGCTAACACACATGTTTTGGTCATGTCCCTTATTATTTGATTATTGGTCAGCAGTTTTCAGGACCCTCTCACAGGCACTAGATCTGAACCTGCAACCTAACGCCTACTCAGCTATCTTTGGCATAGCGCCAACTGACCAACAGATTATTAACAAGCATAAAGACATTGTGGCATTTGCCACTCTACTTGCTCGACGGAGGATTTTGCTTTGTTGGACATCCCCCAAACCACCGAATTCCTCCTTATGGTTGACTGACCTTATGCTTCACTTGAAACTTGAAAAGATTAAATATACACTTAGGGGGTCCAAAGACCGCTTTTATTTCACCTGGAACCCAATAATATCCTATTTCAACAAACTAAAAACCCTCCCTGACAATGCAAGTGCGCTGGATGCTGAGTGATGACATATGTTGTGAATCTATTTATCAGGATAAACCCCTAGAGATACATCATCTCGTTCTAGAGAGGGACATATTACAATCATAACAGACATGGTATCACAGACCAACACGACCATCTCATCTATCCTCACTTACAAATGAATTGCACTTTATTTCTCTTTATCTCTTTGATTACTTACCTGTACTGTCTTCATTACCTATCACCACTGTTATTATTATTATTATTATTTATTGTTGTTTATTTATATCCTTCGTCCTGGGATGCACCACTTGGGATTTTGTGGGGGGGGGGGGGGGGGGGTTGGGACATGTTTGTGTTTTGTGTAAAAACAAACCAAAACTGAAAAGTATTATTTTTGTATATCTGTAACATCTCATTAAAAAGAAAG
Source organism: Nansenia antarctica (assembly GCF_963989245.1). NCBI lineage: Eukaryota > Metazoa > Chordata > Actinopteri > Argentiniformes > Microstomatidae > Nansenia > Nansenia antarctica. The sequence continues at coordinate 17,113,430 of NC_137681.1, read as the reverse complement.
TAAAAAAAATATTTAAAAAAATAAAATAGAAACCATTAGACAAGGCGTTTTCAAGGCAAGCTCTTCTGTGTCAGGCAATTTAGAATGTTGAAGTTTTTCCAATTGTCCCATTGTGATGCAATAAGAAACTATTACAACATTTGCAACATTTGACAGTGCTACAAAAACACTGTGTGCATTGGCCATTGAGATAATATAGAGATATTGAGATATTGAAAGTACTGGGATTCATCTTAATTATGTATTTTCCAGTTTTGGATATACTGCCAATGCTGAGGTAGGTGTGGGATGCATTAAATGCTAATCAAATGTTGGTGGAACAACAGTCACAGTCACTTTCTGTAAGATTTCCCAAACATCAATACCTATGTTGTGTGTGCGTGTGCGTGCATATGTGCATGTGTGTTTATGTAACAGGGAGACTGAGGACCTGGACCTGAACATCCAGTGTGAGGCCTTTGAGGATTCCATGGCCGAGGATGCGGAGGAGATGGAGAGGGTGTACGGAGGCATCGACATGAGCAGTCACCAGGAGGTCTTCACCTCCCTCCTCACCAAAGTGAGCAGCTCCCCAGCCTCTGTCCAGCTGCTGTCCATCCTGCAGGCTCTGCTGCTGGTGGCTCCAGGACGGGGAGACGTGTGGCTGACCCTGGAGGCCCTGGCTGTCCGTGCCACTCTGCTGGCCCACGACTCACAAATGGACTCCGCTGAACGTTTGATGGAGCGCCTGCTCTCTTCCAAGAGACAACAGATCTCAGCCAGTCCCAAGACCAAGACCACCAACAGGGCAATCCAGACAGACTTGCTCGGCAGCACAACCAACCAATCAGACATGGCTTCCGTAACTCCCCCTCCTCCCCCTCCTCCCCCTCCACTTCCTGCTGCTACCCCAAACCCTCCTCCTCCCCCACCCCCACCCCTGCCAGGCACCACTTATGGTGCACCCCCACCACCTCCTCCTTTACCTGGGATGCCACCTCCTCCTCCACCACCTCTACCAGGGATGGGGCAGGGAGGTCCACCTCCTCCCCCTCCCCTGCCTGGTATGGGCCCCCCACCTCCCCCTCCCCTGCCTGGTATGGGCCCCCCACCTCCCCCTCCCCTGCCTGGTATGGGCCCCCCTCCCCCACCACCCCCTCCCCCAGGTATTGGAGGAGGTATTATTGTGCCCCAGAACGCTCCTCTCCCCAAGGCCAGCCGCTGTCCCACACTGCGCATGAAGAAGCTCAACTGGCAGAAGCTGCCCTCCAGAGTGGTGTCTGAAAGCCAATCCATGTGGTCGTCAGTGCAGTCTGATTCCCTGGAACCTGACTACTCCAGCATTGAGGAGCTCTTCTGTCTGCCAGTGACTGACTCAAAGGCCAAAAGTACCAACACTACGGTCAAACGAGAGCCCAAAGAGATATCCTTCATTGATGCCAAGAAAAATCTAGATTTGAACATATTCTTGAAGCAGTTCAGATGCTCACATAAAGACTTTGTAGCTATGATCCAAAATGGGGACCGTTCCAAGTTTGACGTCGAGGTGCTGAAACAGATGCAGACGTTACTGCCGGAGAAACATGAGATTGAGAACCTCAAGTCATACCAAGGGGAGATAGAGAAGCTGGCCGGTGTGGATCGGTTCTACCTCGAGCTCCTATCAGTTTCATGCTACACCATGAGGATCGAGTGCATGCTTCTCTGTGAGGAGACCCCTTCTGTGTTAAAGATGCTGCAACCCAAAGCTGAGCTGCTGGACGCAGCCTGTGAGAGTTTGAAGGAGAGCACCCGCCTTCCAAGTTTCTGCAAGCTCATACTTGACATTGGAAACTTCCTCAACTATGGGAGTCACATAGGCAATGCAGATGGCTTCAAGATCAGCACCTTGCTGAAGCTCACAGATACCAAAGCCAACAAGTCCCGTATCACATTGCTCCATCACATCCTGGAGGAGGCGGAGAAAACCCATGCTGACTTGCTGAACCTTCCGGATGATCTAGAGATCTGTGAAAAGGCTGCTAGAATAAATGTGGATTCTATTCAGGCAGAGTCGAGCTCACTGGTCAAACGGTTGAAGGGTTCTGAGAAAAAAGTGTCCTCTTCTTCTCAGGAGGATATCAAGCAGCAGTATCTCACTGCTATGAAGGGGAACCTGGAGGCCTGTGAGAAGCTGCAGGAGCTCTTTGCCTCCATCAAAAAGAAGAAGGAAGAGCTAGCAGAGTATCTGTGTGAGGACACGTCCCGCCTCTCACTAGAGGAGCTGTTCAACACCATCAAGACCTTCAGAGGACTCTTCCTTAAAGCAATCAAGGAAAACCAGACCTGGAGAGAGCAGGCCATCAAGGCAGAGAAGAGGAAGAAACAGCAAGAGGAGGATGACGCCAAGAGACCGAGGGGGGAGAACGGAAAAATAATTCGTAAAGCCCCCCCAGTCCAGGAGGAGGGCTGCATCATGTTGGACCACCTGTTGGCTATGATGAAGGGCAATGCACTAAGGAAGACCACCAGGGCCCAGGCAGACAGGGGCAGCCTGCCCTCTAATGACAAGAAAAGGGATAGCACCCAGCCTGAACATGCCAAGCTTGAGCGATCATCAGCCGTAGATACCCAATATGGCATAGAAGTGGACAAGGTGGCATCAACCATTCAGCAAGGATCGCAGGACAGACTGCCACACACAGGGGAGTCCACATCAGGCCTTCCAACAGGACTCAAACTGGATTAATCAGAGACCATCGCCCCCCTCAATCCTGGATTGGATCCCCTGCTCAAGGAGGGATCTTCAGAGAGAGATGAGGGCATCAGTGGCGGCTCCTGCCAAATCTCTCAGGGGGGGCAATTGTTGCGTTGATGGTTAAGGTGACACGTTCAAGGGTAAATTCACCTAAATCAGCGGGCTTAAATAAATTGACTCTCACAGCCAAAAAATAAATAATAAAAATAAAAAAAAGCTCTTTGGTCTTGCCCATTGTGGAGAGGTTGGGGTCTGATTGATTGAGTGTGTGGAGTGTGTCTTTTATAAAGGTAACGAGTTCAAACTGGTGCAGTTAATACAGGTAATGAGTGGAGAATAGGAGGGCTTCTTAAAGAAAAACTAACAGGTCTGTGAGAGCTGGAATTATTACTGGTTGGTAGGTGATCAAATACTTATTTCATACAATAAAATGCAAATTAATTATTTAAAAGTCATACAATGTGATTTTCTGGATTTTTGTTTTAGATTCCGTCTCTCACAGTTGAAGTGTACCTATGATAAAAATTACAGACCTCTACATTCTTTCTAAGTGGGAAAACCTGCAAAATCAGCAGTGTATCAAATACTTGTTCTCCCCACTGTAGTTACCGAAATAAAACACAGATCAAAAGATTTAATGTACGATTCAAGTAGCCGATGTCCTTGACAACTGGTAAATGTGGTGGAGCAGGATTTAGCTTCTCTGAGGAGTTAAGTAGAGAGAGCAGCCTGTGGCTGTGGAAAGGATTGGGCTTAAATTGAGGATACACTAAAACGTGAAACTGACAAGCGCCAAAAAAGCTCCCCTGCCAGTTCCTGCCAACAGAGACTTGTTGAGACCAGCGTGCAGGGGGTTGGCACGGGTTCACACCGAGGCTGGTTGAGGCAGAAATCGAAGGACGTCGTGTGTTTTTATATTCCTCATTCGATTCCATGCATTACAATAAGCCTGTCCACCGATTTTCTACCTCCATGGTTGGAACCACGAGACTAGACACTACATGGTCATGGATGTGCCTAGGGACACAGCAAGCATGACCAGGGAAAGTTGTCTCCACAGGACCTGAAGCACAAAGCACCAATTCAGTTCAAGAAAAGAGAAAGAGTAGAGAAATGTATGCTTGTTACACAGAAAGTGTTAAAAAATAAAACTGACGTCATAATCTGCCCTCTAGGGCCAGCATCAGGTGCAGATCAAGCGTCAAGGGGGTTACTATCGTTGAACAGAGAATAGTGGCTTTAAGATGGCACAGACAAGGCTCGTCTGAAAGTAAAACATCAAAATATCGAGGGCATTAGTTATAAGTTACCCCTAATGGGCCAGCATCAGGTGCAAATGAAAAGTAACATTATTTTAAAAAAAATATTGACATACGGTCACTGAGTACTGCAGAGTACTATTTTTGTTGCTTTAATAAAGGCTGGCAGTCTTTAATTTAACTGTTGTTGGTGTGGACTATATACTGGGGAGGTATTTGAATGAATGAATGAATGAATGGTCTTTATTGTCATTGCTACAGTACAGGTACCAAACAACGAAATTTAGGAGGGGTGGCTCCCCTGGTGTTGGATCGGGACATCCCTAGCTAAAATGTTGTCAGCGTTCATGGACCAAATTGGATGTGTCGATCCATGGCGCTTCCAATTTCCTCACGATAAAAAATTCTCGTTTTTTTCACACGTCCACCATTCGTATAGCAGAATTGATTACTTCTTTATAGACAGAACACTACTTCCCTTTGTCAAAAACGTAGAATATTCAACCATAATTGAATCTGACCATGCCCCAGTACTATTGGATCTGTCCTTCCCACTTAACTACTCTGACCGCGCTCCATGGAGACTTGATACCACACTACTAACAGATAAAGAATTCTGCCAAATGATTTCAACTGCCATAGACAATTTCTTGGAAACCAATAGGGACGACACTGTTTCTCCCTCCCTGCTCTGGCAGACCCTTAAAGTAGTAATAAGGGGGGACATTATTGCATACACATCTAGGCTGAACAAAGCTAGGAGGCAAGAACAGGAGCAACTTCTCAGCTCAATGATTGACATAGATCATCAATACTCTGACTCTCCCACCCCGGAGCTTTACAAAAATAAGCTGAATCTCAAAGCCAAATACGAGTTATTAACATCCGATAAGACAGAACGTATGCTGCTGAAATCACGAGGCTTTGTTTATGAGCATGGGGAAAAGGCTGGTAGAATGTTAGCGCATCAATTAAAATGTAAATCCTCTGACCAACAGATTCCACAAATTAAAAGAGAAAATGGGGAGCTTACAACTGACCCCCTCGAAATCAATGAGACTTTTAGGGCATTTTATTCCAAATTGTACACTTCTGAGGCACCCAATGATGATACCAATATGCAACATTTCTTCACAAATTTAAATGCCCCTGCTATCAACCCTGTTCATAAAGCAGAACTTGAACTACCCTTCCAAGACACCGACATTTATAATGCAATCACAGCTATGCAAAGTAGTAAGGCCCCGGGCCCTGATGGATACCCCATCGAATTCTACAAAAAATTCTCAACCAAATTAACTCCGCTCATCTTAGAAATGTTCAATGACTCAATGGATAATGAGGCCCTGCCACAGACGCTAACAGAGGCATTCATAACCCTTTTACCGAAACCAGGGAAAGACAGAACGGAGTGTGGTTCACATCGCCCCATCTCGCTGCTCAACAGCGATGTCAAGATATTAGCTAAAGCACTCGCCCGGCGTCTAGAGTCCGTCACAGACGAGGTGATCTCCCCTGATCAAACTGGCTTCATGCTGGGCCGCCACTCATTCTCTAACATCCGAAACCTTCTAAATGTCGTACATTCTCCTACGTCCGAGGAGGTACCTGAGGTGGTTCTCTCCCTGGATGCGGAGAAGGCTTTTGACAGAGTGGAGTGGGCGTACTTATTTGAATGTCTGAAAGCTTTTGGCTTTGGACCCACTTTTATTGCATGGATCAGACTACTATACTCATCTCCTAAGGCAGGGGTCGGCAATTAGGTTTGGCCTCGGGCCAATTTTTTTTTGAGCCACTAGATGGCGGGCCCGAACATAATCAAAGGCTAATTTAAGTAATTGATTGTTTTAAAATGTGACACGTTCTAATGCTTTGACTTTTCTTTCGACTGTACACATCGCTAGTCAACTAACACAGCTTGTTTTGTGAACCTGCTAACAATGTAAAGTAGTGTTCTAGTTAACTAGGTAGCTGTCCAATCCATTATGTTGCAGTATTTTGGCTTGATTAGCGAGTTTGTGTTGTGATTCTCAACAACGTTGAAACGTAGTTTCACACTTTTCCATATTTTTGAATAATAAATGTGTGGACTGACGATGTAGCGTAGCCTAACTTATTCTAATAATTATGTAACAGTTTCATTCTGATAATTATTCCCCCCTCCTCCCAGACAAGGTCACATTATTATTATTGGATTGGTTGTTTGCGTGCCGGGTGAAGTTAGCCAAACATTTAACCTGCTAGCAAGAGAAACATAATGTCACTCTCCAAAGGTCTAAAGAGGAAAGTTGACGGTGGAAACAGGGCATTTAAAGAGGAATGGACAGCGAACTATACGTTCATCCTACCTGGTTTCATCAATGCAAAGCCGTTGTGAGAGACATTTTCCGTGCTCACAATGTTCCCTTTCTATACGCGAGTCGTCCTTTTCGTCAATGAATGCGATAAAGACGCACGAGAGGAATCGATGGATGCATAAAAACCTTGAGAACTGCCTGTGGATTAAAGTGACGTCAATATCACCAGATATCAAGCAAATACTGACCGATGGGAGATGCTTTTTGTTTGCGCCGATTTTGTTTTCAATGTTTTTCAGAAAATTAAACAGAATTTGCGTTGTTACTGTTCATATGTGTGTTGCAGTCACATATACGTAAACATTACGTTTGAATGGCTTACTGAGCTCGTGTTATTTTGTTCAAACCACACACGGTATGTCGGCTATTTCAGCACCGTGACGCGTTGTCCACCTGCTTATGATTCACTCTGAGGGGTTCAACGTCAGTGCGCTTCGGTGCACCTTGCTGCCTGATTGTCTGTCCCTGTGTCATTCACTCTCAACATGGATAAAAGTACAATAAGCATTATTCAGGTGGAGTTCGATTCTCTATTCGGACATTATAGGCGCTATATGTGGGACTGTCGGTCCGATATTATTATAAAAAAATAAAAAAAATAAAAAATAAAAAGTGGATTCTCAAAATAATCTGCTGGGCCAAATATTATTGGTGACGGGCCAGCAATGGCCCACGGGCCGCCTATTGCCGACCCCTGTCCTAAGGCATCGGTAGTTACGAACGGGAAACGCTCCACATTTTTCTCATTGTCGAGAGGGACACGCCAGGGGTGCCCGCTGAGCCCACTCCTATTCTCATTCGCCATCGAACCTCTGTCTATCATGTTAAAATCTTCTCCAATAATAAATGGAATTTCTAGATGGGGGAAGGAACACAAGGTGGCGCTATATGCCGACGACTTACTGTTGTATGTATCTGAACCGGTGCAATGCATTTCCCATATAGTTCAGATGCTGCATAGATTTGGTAGCTTTTCGGGATACAAGATCAACCTCACTAAGAGCGAATGTTTTCCAGTGAACAACCTAGATCTCGCAATCCCACAATGTGACTTGCCCTTCCATTTGTCTAAATCTGGCTTCAAATATTTGGGAATTAATATTACACGGTCCTTCTCTAAACTACATGAAAAAAACTTCACGCCCCTTGTTAATAAATTAAAAGATGATTTACAGAAATGGAGGTCCATTAATTTATCACTGGCAGGGAAGATCAACTGTATTAAGCATTAAGATGAACGTTCTACCCCGATTCCTCTACCTTTTCCAATGTCTCCCTATATTCCTCCCAAAGTCCTTCTTCTCGTCCATAGATAAGTCCATATCATCTTTCATTTGGGGGGGGTAAAGTCCCTAGAATACAGAAAAGACTTCTACAGCGACATCGGTCCCAGGGCGGACTGGGCCTACCAAATTTGCTTTATTATCACTGGGCTGCCAATATTCAGAAAATCATATACTGGGTCCATTCACCACAGCCGTCTTGGTGCGAAATAGAAAATGAGTCATGTCTTTCAACATCCCTCTCCGCCTTGATTACCTCCAAACTCCCTCTATCTGCCCCACACTACACCTCTAACCCTGTTGTTGTTAATACATTACGAATATGGTCACAATTTCGACGCCACTTTGGTTTAAAAGATTTCTCCAACCTAGCCCCTATCTGCAATAACCACCTTTTTGTCCCCGCCAGAATAGACAATGCTTTCGCCTTATGGAAAAGACTCGGTCTCTCCAAATTTAAAGATCTCTATACTGAGGGCGTCTTCTCGACCTTTAATCACCTCTCTCAAAAATTCAACCTTCCCCGCTCAAGTTATTTTCGATACCTCCAGGTCCGACATTTCATTAAAAGTTTGGATCCAAACTTCCCAAATGCACCACAACCTTCTGCTATAGATGATATCCTCCAAATTCCTCCCAATCTAAAAGGCCTAATATCAAGTATTTACTCTAGCATATCATCCCTCGGAGACACTTCCCTCCACAAAATTAAAGAGAAATGGCAGGAGGAGCTAGGGGACGTAATACCCGATGACTCCTGGACTGAGGCTCTGACGAGAGTTAACGGGAGCACATCATGTGCTAGACTAGGCGTAATCCAATTTAAGGTCTTGCACCGAATTCACCTTTCCAAATCTAGGCTAGCCAGAATCTATCCTGACGTGGATGAGAATTGTAGCAGATGTCATAACGCTCCGGCAACGCTAACACACATGTTTTGGTCATGTCCCTTATTATTTGATTATTGGTCAGCAGTTTTCAGGACCCTCTCACAGGCACTAGATCTGAACCTGCAACCTAACGCCTACTCAGCTATCTTTGGCATAGCGCCAACTGACCAACAGATTATTAACAAGCATAAAGACATTGTGGCATTTGCCACTCTACTTGCTCGACGGAGGATTTTGCTTTGTTGGACATCCCCCAAACCACCGAATTCCTCCTTATGGTTGACTGACCTTATGCTTCACTTGAAACTTGAAAAGATTAAATATACACTTAGGGGGTCCAAAGACCGCTTTTATTTCACCTGGAACCCAATAATATCCTATTTCAACAAACTAAAAACCCTCCCTGACAATGCAAGTGCGCTGGATGCTGAGTGATGACATATGTTGTGAATCTATTTATCAGGATAAACCCCTAGAGATACATCATCTCGTTCTAGAGAGGGACATATTACAATCATAACAGACATGGTATCACAGACCAACACGACCATCTCATCTATCCTCACTTACAAATGAATTGCACTTTATTTCTCTTTATCTCTTTGATTACTTACCTGTACTGTCTTCATTACCTATCACCACTGTTATTATTATTATTATTATTTATTGTTGTTTATTTATATCCTTCGTCCTGGGATGCACCACTTGGGATTTTGTGGGGGGGGGGGGACATGTTTGTGTTTTGTGTAAAAACAAACCAAAACTGAAAAGTATTATTTTTGTATATCTGTAACATCTCAATAAAAAGAAAGTAAAAAAAATATTTAAAAAAATAAAATAGAAACCATTAGACAAGGCGTTTTCAAGGCAAGCTCTTCTGTGTCAGGCAATTTAGAATGTTGAAGTTTTTCCAATTGTCCCATTGTGATGCAATAAGAAACTATTACAACATTTGCAACATTTGACAGTGCTACAAAAACACTGTGTGCATTGGCCATTGAGATAATATAGAGATATTGAGATATTGAAAGTACTGGGATTCATCTTAATTATGTATTTTCCAGTTTTGGATATACTGCCAATGCTGAGGTAGGTGTGGGATGCATTAAATGCTAATCAAATGTTGGTGGAACAACAGTCACAGTCACTTTCTGTAAGATTTCCCAAACATCAATACCTATGTTGTGTGTGCGTGTGCGTGCATATGTGCATGTGTGTTTATGTAACAGGGAGACTGAGGACCTGGACCTGAACATCCAGTGTGAGGCCTTTGAGGATTCCATGGCCGAGGATGCGGAGGAGATGGAGAGGGTGTACGGAGGCATCGACATGAGCAGTCACCAGGAGGTCTTCACCTCCCTCCTCACCAAAGTGAGCAGCTCCCCAGCCTCTGTCCAGCTGCTGTCCATCCTGCAGGCTCTGCTGCTGGTGGCTCCAGGACGGGGAGACGTGTGGCTGACCCTGGAGGCCCTGGCTGTCCGTGCCACTCTGCTGGCCCACGACTCACAAATGGACTCCGCTGAACGTTTGATGGAGCGCCTGCTCTCTTCCAAGAGACAACAGATCTCAGCCAGTCCCAAGACCAAGACCACCAACAGGGCAATCCAGACAGACTTGCTCGGCAGCACAACCAACCAATCAGACATGGCTTCCGTAACTCCCCCTCCTCCCCCTCCTCCCCCTCCACTTCCTGCTGCTACCCCAAACCCTCCTCCTCCCCCACCCCCACCCCTGCCAGGCACCACTTATGGTGCACCCCCACCACCTCCTCCTTTACCTGGGATGCCACCTCCTCCTCCACCACCTCTACCAGGGATGGGGCAGGGAGGTCCACCTCCTCCCCCTCCCCTGCCTGGTATGGGCCCCCCACCTCCCCCTCCCCTGCCTGGTATGGGCCCCCCACCTCCCCCTCCCCTGCCTGGTATGGGCCCCCCTCCCCCACCACCCCCTCCCCCAGGTATTGGAGGAGGTATTATTGTGCCCCAGAACGCTCCTCTCCCCAAGGCCAGCCGCTGTCCCACACTGCGCATGAAGAAGCTCAACTGGCAGAAGCTGCCCTCCAGAGTGGTGTCTGAAAGCCAATCCATGTGGTCGTCAGTGCAGTCTGATTCCCTGGAACCTGACTACTCCAGCATTGAGGAGCTCTTCTGTCTGCCAGTGACTGACTCAAAGGCCAAAAGTACCAACACTACGGTCAAACGAGAGCCCAAAGAGATATCCTTCATTGATGCCAAGAAAAATCTAGATTTGAACATATTCTTGAAGCAGTTCAGATGCTCACATAAAGACTTTGTAGCTATGATCCAAAATGGGGACCGTTCCAAGTTTGACGTCGAGGTGCTGAAACAGATGCAGACGTTACTGCCGGAGAAACATGAGATTGAGAACCTCAAGTCATACCAAGGGGAGATAGAGAAGCTGGCCGGTGTGGATCGGTTCTACCTCGAGCTCCTATCAGTTTCATGCTACACCATGAGGATCGAGTGCATGCTTCTCTGTGAGGAGACCCCTTCTGTGTTAAAGATGCTGCAACCCAAAGCTGAGCTGCTGGACGCAGCCTGTGAGAGTTTGAAGGAGAGCACCCGCCTTCCAAGTTTCTGCAAGCTCATACTTGACATTGGAAACTTCCTCAACTATGGGAGTCACATAGGCAATGCAGATGGCTTCAAGATCAGCACCTTGCTGAAGCTCACAGATACCAAAGCCAACAAGTCCCGTATCACATTGCTCCATCACATCCTGGAGGAGGCGGAGAAAACCCATGCTGACTTGCTGAACCTTCCGGATGATCTAGAGATCTGTGAAAAGGCTGCTAGAATAAATGTGGATTCTATTCAGGCAGAGTCGAGCTCACTGGTCAAACGGTTGAAGGGTTCTGAGAAAAAAGTGTCCTCTTCTTCTCAGGAGGATATCAAGCAGCAGTATCTCACTGCTATGAAGGGGAACCTGGAGGCCTGTGAGAAGCTGCAGGAGCTCTTTGCCTCCATCAAAAAGAAGAAGGAAGAGCTAGCAGAGTATCTGTGTGAGGACACGTCCCGCCTCTCACTAGAGGAGCTGTTCAACACCATCAAGACCTTCAGAGGACTCTTCCTTAAAGCAATCAAGGAAAACCAGACCTGGAGAGAGCAGGCCATCAAGGCAGAGAAGAGGAAGAAACAGCAAGAGGAGGATGACGCCAAGAGACCGAGGGGGGAGAACGGAAAAATAATTCGTAAAGCCCCCCCAGTCCAGGAGGAGGGCTGCATCATGTTGGACCACCTGTTGGCTATGATGAAGGGCAATGCACTAAGGAAGACCACCAGGGCCCAGGCAGACAGGGGCAGCCTGCCCTCTAATGACAAGAAAAGGGATAGCACCCAGCCTGAACATGCCAAGCTTGAGCGATCATCAGCCGTAGATACCCAATATGGCATAGAAGTGGACAAGGTGGCATCAACCATTCAGCAAGGATCGCAGGACAGACTGCCACACACAGGGGAGTCCACATCAGGCCTTCCAACAGGACTCAAACTGGATTAATCAGAGACCATCGCCCCCCTCAATCCTGGATTGGATCCCCTGCTCAAGGAGGGATCTTCAGAGAGAGATGAGGGCATCAGTGGCGGCTCCTGCCAAATCTCTCAGGGGGGGCAATTGTTGCGTTGATGGTTAAGGTGACACGTTCAAGGGTAAATTCACCTAAATCAGCGGGCTTAAATAAATTGACTCTCACAGCCAAAAAATAAATAATAAAAATAAAAAAAAGCTCTTTGGTCTTGCCCATTGTGGAGAGGTTGGGGTCTGATTGATTGAGTGTGTGGAGTGTGTCTTTTATAAAGGTAACGAGTTCAAACTGGTGCAGTTAATACAGGTAATGAGTGGAGAATAGGAGGGCTTCTTAAAGAAAAACTAACAGGTCTGTGAGAGCTGGAATTATTACTGGTTGGTAGGTGATCAAATACTTATTTCATACAATAAAATGCAAATTAATTATTTAAAAGTCATACAATGTGATTTTCTGGATTTTTGTTTTAGATTCCGTCTCTCACAGTTGAAGTGTACCTATGATAAAAATTACAGACCTCTACATTCTTTCTAAGTGGGAAAACCTGCAAAATCAGCAGTGTATCAAATACTTGTTCTCCCCACTGTAGTTACCGAAATAAAACACAGATCAAAAGATTTAATGTACGATTCAAGTAGCCGATGTCCTTGACAACTGGTAAATGTGGTGGAGCAGGATTTAGCTTCTCTGAGGAGTTAAGTAGAGAGAGCAGCCTGTGGCTGTGGAAAGGATTGGGCTTAAATTGAGGATACACTAAAACGTGAAACTGACAAGCGCCAAAAAAGCTCCCCTGCCAGTTCCTGCCAACAGAGACTTGTTGAGACCAGCGTGCAGGGGGTTGGCACGGGTTCACACCGAGGCTGGTTGAGGCAGAAATCGAAGGACGTCGTGTGTTTTTATATTCCTCATTCGATTCCATGCATTACAATAAGCCTGTCCACCGATTTTCTACCTCCATGGTTGGAACCACGAGACTAGACACTACATGGTCATGGATGTGCCTAGGGACACAGCAAGCATGACCAGGGAAAGTTGTCTCCACAGGACCTGAAGCACAAAGCACCAATTCAGTTCAAGAAAAGAGAAAGAGTAGAGAAATGTATGCTTGTTACACAGAAAGTGTTAAAAAATAAAACTGACGTCATAATCTGCCCTCTAGGGCCAGCATCAGGTGCAGATCAAGCGTCAAGGGGGTTACTATCGTTGAACAGAGAATAGTGGCTTTAAGATGGCACAGACAAGGCTCGTCTGAAAGTAAAACATCAAAATATCGAGGGCATTAGTTATAAGTTACCCCTAATGGGCCAGCATCAGGTGCAAATGAAAAGTAACATTATTTTAAAAAAAATATTGACATACGGTCACTGAGTACTGCAGAGTACTATTTTTGTTGCTTTAATAAAGGCTGGCAGTCTTTAATTTAACTGTTGTTGGTGTGGACTATATACTGGGGAGGTATTTGAATGAATGAATGAATGAATGGTCTTTATTGTCATTGCTACAGTACAGGTACCAAACAACGAAATTTAGGAGGGGTGGCTCCCCTGGTGTTAGGAAAAAAAAAATATATATATATATATAATATTCAGGGGTCAAAAAATGTATACAAATATCGGATCGGTATCGGTATCGCCGATACCCGAAGCCCAGGTATCGGTATCGGTAGTGAAAAAGTGGGATCGGGACATCCCTAGCTAAAATGTTGTCAGCGTTCATGGACCAAATTGGATGTGTCGATCCATGGCGCTTCCAATTTCCTCACGATAAAAAATTCTCGTTTTTTTCACACGTCCACCATTCGTATAGCAGAATTGATTACTTCTTTATAGACAGAACACTACTTCCCTTTGTCAAAAACGTAGAATATTCAACCATAATTGAATCTGACCATGCCCCAGTACTATTGGATCTGTCCTTCCCACTTAACTACTCTGACCGCGCTCCATGGAGACTTGATACCACACTACTAACAGATAAAGAATTCTGCCAAATGATTTCAACTGCCATAGACAATTTCTTGGAAACCAATAGGGACGACACTGTTTCTCCCTCCCTGCTCTGGCAGACCCTTAAAGTAGTAATAAGGGGGGACATTATTGCATACACATCTAGGCTGAACAAAGCTAGGAGGCAAGAACAGGAGCAACTTCTCAACTCAATGATTGACATAGATCATCAATACTCTGACTCTCCCACCCCGGAGCTTTACAAAAATAAGCTGAATCTCAAAGCCAAATACGAGTTATTAACATCCGATAAGACAGAACGTATGCTGCTGAAATCACGAGGCTTTGTTTATGAGCATGGGGAAAAGGCTGGTAGAATGTTAGCGCATCAATTAAAATGTAAATCCTCTGACCAACAGATTCCACAAATTAAAAGAGAAAATGGGGAGCTTACAACTGACCCCCTCGAAATCAATGAGACTTTTAGGGCATTTTATTCCAAATTGTACACTTCTGAGGCACCCAATGATGATACCAATATGCAACATTTCTTCACAAATTTAAATGCCCCTGTTATCAACCCTGTTCATAAAGCAGAACTTGAACTACCCTTCCAAGACACCGACATTTATAATGCAATCACAGCTATGCAAAGTAGTAAGGCCCCGGGCCCTGATGGATACCCCATCGAATTCTACAAAAAATTCTCAACCAAATTAACTCCGCTCATCTTAGAAATGTTCAATGACTCAATGGATAATGAGGCCCTGCCACAGACGCTAACAGAGGCATTCATAACCCTTTTACCGAAACCAGGGAAAGACAGAACGGAGTGTGGTTCACATCGCCCCATCTCGCTGCTCAACAGCGATGTCAAGATATTAGCTAAAGCACTCGCCCGGCGTCTAGAGTCCGTCACAGACGAGGTGATCTCCCCTGATCAAACTGGCTTCATGCTGGGCCGCCACTCATTCTCTAACATCCGAAACCTTCTAAATGTCGTACATTCTCCTACGTCCGAGGAGGTACCTGAGGTGGTTCTCTCCCTGGATGCGGAGAAGGCTTTTGACAGAGTGGAGTGGGCGTACTTATTTGAATGTCTGAAAGCTTTTGGCTTTGGACCCACTTTTATTGCATGGATCAGACTACTATACTCATCTCCTAAGGCAGGGGTCGGCAATTAGGTTTGGCCTCGGGCCAATTTTTTTTTGAGCCACTAGATGGCGGGCCCGAACATAATCAAAGGCTAATTTAAGTAATTGATTGTTTTAAAATGTGACACGTTCTAATGCTTTGACTTTTCTTTCGACTGTACACATCGCTAGTCAACTAACACAGCTTGTTTTGTGAACCTGCTAACAATGTAAAGTAGTGTTCTAGTTAACTAGGTAGCTGTCCAATCCATTATGTTGCAGTATTTTGGCTTGATTAGCGAGTTTGTGTTGTGATTCTCAACAACGTTGAAACGTAGTTTCACACTTTTCCATATTTTTGAATAATAAATGTGTGGACTGACGATGTAGCGTAGCCTAACTTATTCTAATAATTATGTAACAGTTTCATTCTGATAATTATTCCCCCCTCCTCCCAGACAAGGTCACATTATTATTATTGGATTGGTTGTTTGCGTGCCGGGTGAAGTTAGCCAAACATTTAACCTGCTAGCAAGAGAAACATAATGTCACTCTCCAAAGGTCTAAAGAGGAAAGTTGACGGTGGAAACAGGGCATTTAAAGAGGAATGGACAGCGAACTATACGTTCATCCTACCTGGTTTCATCAATGCAAAGCCGTTGTGAGAGACATTTTCCGTGCTCACAATGTTCCCTTTCTATACGCGAGTCGTCCTTTTCGTCAATGAATGCGATAAAGACGCACGAGAGGAATCGATGGATGCATAAAAACCTTGAGAACTGCCTGTGGATTAAAGTGACGTCAATATCACCAGATATCAAGCAAATACTGACCGATGGGAGATGCTTTTTGTTTGCGCCGATTTTGTTTTCAATGTTTTTCAGAAAATTAAACAGAATTTGCGTTGTTACTGTTCATATGTGTGTTGCAGTCACATATACGTAAACATTACGTTTGAATGGCTTACTGAGCTCGTGTTATTTTGTTCAAACCACACACGGTATGTCGGCTATTTCAGCACCGTGACGCGTTGTCCACCTGCTTATGATTCACTCTGAGGGGTTCAGCGTCAGTGCGCTTCGGTGCACCTTGCTGCCTGATTGTCTGTCCCTGTGTCATTCACTCTCAACATGGATAAAAGTACAATAAGCATTATTCAGGTGGAGTTCGATTCTCTATTCGGACATTATAGGCGCTATATGTGGGACTGTCGGTCCGATATTATTATAAAAAAATAAAAAAAATAAAAAATAAAAAGTGGATTCTCAAAATAATCTGCTGGGCCAAATATTATTGGTGACGGGCCAGCAATGGCCCACGGGCCGCCTATTGCCGACCCCTGTCCTAAGGCATCGGTAGTTACGAACGGGAAACGCTCCACATTTTTCTCATTGTCGAGAGGGACACGCCAGGGGTGCCCGCTGAGCCCACTCCTATTCTCATTCGCCATCGAACCTCTGTCTATCATGTTAAAATCTTCTCCAATAATAAATGGAATTTCTAGATGGGGGAAGGAACACAAGGTGGCGCTATATGCCGACGACTTACTGTTGTATGTATCTGAACCGGTGCAATGCATTTCCCATATAGTTCAGATGCTGCATAGATTTGGTAGCTTTTCGGGATACAAGATCAACCTCACTAAGAGCGAATGTTTTCCAGTGAACAACCTAGATCTCGCAATCCCACAATGTGACTTGCCCTTCCATTTGTCTAAATCTGGCTTCAAATATTTGGGAATTAATATTACACGGTCCTTCTCTAAACTACATGAAAAAAACTTCACGCCCCTTGTTAATAAATTAAAAGATGATTTACAGAAATGGAGGTCCATTAATTTATCACTGGCAGGGAAGATCAACTGTATTAAGCATTAAGATGAACGTTCTACCCCGATTCCTCTACCTTTTCCAATGTCTCCCTATATTCCTCCCAAAGTCCTTCTTCTCGTCCATAGATAAGTCCATATCATCTTTCATTTGGGGGGGGTAAAGTCCCTAGAATACAGAAAAGACTTCTACAGCGACATCGGTCCCAGGGCGGACTGGGCCTACCAAATTTGCTTTATTATCACTGGGCTGCCAATATTCAGAAAATCATATACTGGGTCCATTCACCACAGCCGTCTTGGTGCGAAATAGAAAATGAGTCATGTCTTTCAACATCCCTCTCCGCCTTGATTACCTCCAAACTCCCTCTATCTGCCCCACACTACACCTCTAACCCTGTTGTTGTTAATACATTACGAATATGGTCACAATTTCGACGCCACTTTGGTTTAAAAGATTTCTCCAACCTAGCCCCTATCTGCAATAACCACCTTTTTGTCCCCGCCAGAATAGACAATGCTTTCGCCTTATGGAAAAGACTCGGTCTCTCCAAATTTAAAGATCTCTATACTGAGGGCGTCTTCTCGACCTTTAATCACCTCTCTCAAAAATTCAACCTTCCCCGCTCAAGTTATTTTCGATACCTCCAGGTCCGACATTTCATTAAAAGTTTGGATCCAAACTTCCCAAATGCACCACAACCTTCTGCTATAGATGATATCCTCCAAATTCCTCCCAATCTAAAAGGCCTAATATCAAGTATTTACTCTAGCATATCATCCCTCGGAGACACTTCCCTCCACAAAATTAAAGAGAAATGGCAGGAGGAGCTAGGGGACGTAATACCCGATGACTCCTGGACTGAGGCTCTGACGAGAGTTAACGGGAGCACATCATGTGCTAGACTAGGCGTAATCCAATTTAAGGTCTTGCACCGAATTCACCTTTCCAAATCTAGGCTAGCCAGAATCTATCCTGACGTGGATGAGAATTGTAGCAGATGTCATAACGCTCCGGCAACGCTAACACACATGTTTTGGTCATGTCCCTTATTATTTGATTATTGGTCAGCAGTTTTCAGGACCCTCTCACAGGCACTAGATCTGAACCTGCAACCTAACGCCTACTCAGCTATCTTTGGCATAGCGCCAACTGACCAACAGATTATTAACAAGCATAAAGACATTGTGGCATTTGCCACTCTACTTGCTCGACGGAGGATTTTGCTTTGTTGGACATCCCCCAAACCACCGAATTCCTCCTTATGGTTGACTGACCTTATGCTTCACTTGAAACTTGAAAAGATTAAATATACACTTAGGGGGTCCAAAGACCGCTTTTATTTCACCTGGAACCCAATAATATCCTATTTCAACAAACTAAAAACCCTCCCTGACAATGCAAGTGCGCTGGATGCTGAGTGATGACATATGTTGTGAATCTATTTATCAGGATAAACCCCTAGAGATACATCATCTCGTTCTAGAGAGGGACATATTACAATCATAACAGACATGGTATCACAGACCAACACGACCATCTCATCTATCCTCACTTACAAATGAATTGCACTTTATTTCTCTTTATCTCTTTGATTACTTACCTGTACTGTCTTCATTACCTATCACCACTGTTATTATTATTATTATTATTATTAATTGTTGTTTATTTATATCCTTCGTCCTGGGATGCACCACTTGGGATTTTGTGGGGGGGGGGGGGGGGGGGGGGGTTGGGACATGTTTGTGTTTTGTGTAAAAACAAACCAAAACTGAAAAGTATTATTTTTGTATATCTGTAACATCTCAATAAAAAGAAAGTAAAAAAATTATTTAAAAAAATAAAATAGAAACCATTAGACAAGGCGTTTTCAAGGCAAGCTCTTCTGTGTCAGGCAATTTAGAATGTTGAAGTTTTTCCAATTGTCCCATTGTGATGCAATAAGAAACTATTACAACATTTGCAACATTTGACAGTGCTACAAAAACACTGTGTGCATTGGCCATTGAGATAATATAGAGATATTGAGATATTGAAAGTACTGGGATTCATCTTAATTATGTATTTTCCAGTTTTGGATATACTGCCAATGCTGAGGTAGGTGTGGGATGCATTAAATGCTAATCAAATGTTGGTGGAACAACAGTCACAGTCACTTTCTGTAAGATTTCCCAAACATCAATACCTATGTTGTGTGTGCGTGTGCGTGCATATGTGCATGTGTGTTTATGTAACAGGGAGACTGAGGACCTGGACCTGAACATCCAGTGTGAGGCCTTTGAGGATTCCATGGCCGAGGATGCGGAGGAGATGGAGAGGGTGTACGGAGGCATCGACATGAGCAGTCACCAGGAGGTCTTCACCTCCCTCCTCACCAAAGTGAGCAGCTCCCCAGCCTCTGTCCAGCTGCTGTCCATCCTGCAGGCTCTGCTGCTGGTGGCTCCAGGACGGGGAGACGTGTGGCTGACCCTGGAGGCCCTGGCTGTCCGTGCCACTCTGCTGGCCCACGACTCACAAATGGACTCCGCTGAACGTTTGATGGAGCGCCTGCTCTCTTCCAAGAGACAACAGATCTCAGCCAGTCCCAAGACCAAGACCACCAACAGGGCAATCCAGACAGACTTGCTCGGCAGCACAACCAACCAATCAGACATGGCTTCCGTAACTCCCCCTCCTCCCCCTCCTCCCCCTCCACTTCCTGCTGCTACCCCAAACCCTCCTCCTCCCCCACCCCCACCCCTGCCAGGCACCACTTATGGTGCACCCCCACCACCTCCTCCTTTACCTGGGATGCCACCTCCTCCTCCACCACCTCTACCAGGGATGGGGCAGGGAGGTCCACCTCCTCCCCCTCCCCTGCCTGGTATGGGCCCCCCACCTCCCCCTCCCCTGCCTGGTATGGGCCCCCCACCTCCCCCTCCCCTGCCTGGTATGGGCCCCCCTCCCCCACCACCCCCTCCCCCAGGTATTGGAGGAGGTATTATTGTGCCCCAGAACGCTCCTCTCCCCAAGGCCAGCCGCTGTCCCACACTGCGCATGAAGAAGCTCAACTGGCAGAAGCTGCCCTCCAGAGTGGTGTCTGAAAGCCAATCCATGTGGTCGTCAGTGCAGTCTGATTCCCTGGAACCTGACTACTCCAGCATTGAGGAGCTCTTCTGTCTGCCAGTGACTGACTCAAAGGCCAAAAGTACCAACACTACGGTCAAACGAGAGCCCAAAGAGATATCCTTCATTGATGCCAAGAAAAATCTAGATTTGAACATATTCTTGAAGCAGTTCAGATGCTCACATAAAGACTTTGTAGCTATGATCCAAAATGGGGACCGTTCCAAGTTTGACGTCGAGGTGCTGAAACAGATGCAGACGTTACTGCCGGAGAAACATGAGATTGAGAACCTCAAGTCATACCAAGGGGAGATAGAGAAGCTGGCCGGTGTGGATCGGTTCTACCTCGAGCTCCTATCAGTTTCATGCTACACCATGAGGATCGAGTGCATGCTTCTCTGTGAGGAGACCCCTTCTGTGTTAAAGATGCTGCAACCCAAAGCTGAGCTGCTGGACGCAGCCTGTGAGAGTTTGAAGGAGAGCACCCGCCTTCCAAGTTTCTGCAAGCTCATACTTGACATTGGAAACTTCCTCAACTATGGGAGTCACATAGGCAATGCAGATGGCTTCAAGATCAGCACCTTGCTGAAGCTCACAGATACCAAAGCCAACAAGTCCCGTATCACATTGCTCCATCACATCCTGGAGGAGGCGGAGAAAACCCATGCTGACTTGCTGAACCTTCCGGATGATCTAGAGATCTGTGAAAAGGCTGCTAGAATAAATGTGGATTCTATTCAGGCAGAGTCGAGCTCACTGGTCAAACGGTTGAAGGGTTCTGAGAAAAAAGTGTCCTCTTCTTCTCAGGAGGATATCAAGCAGCAGTATCTCACTGCTATGAAGGGGAACCTGGAGGCCTGTGAGAAGCTGCAGGAGCTCTTTGCCTCCATCAAAAAGAAGAAGGAAGAGCTAGCAGAGTATCTGTGTGAGGACACGTCCCGCCTCTCACTAGAGGAGCTGTTCAACACCATCAAGACCTTCAGAGGACTCTTCCTTAAAGCAATCAAGGAAAACCAGACCTGGAGAGAGCAGGCCATCAAGGCAGAGAAGAGGAAGAAACAGCAAGAGGAGGATGACGCCAAGAGACCGAGGGGGGAGAACGGAAAAATAATTCGTAAAGCCCCCCCAGTCCAGGAGGAGGGCTGCATCATGTTGGACCACCTGTTGGCTATGATGAAGGGCAATGCACTAAGGAAGACCACCAGGGCCCAGGCAGACAGGGGCAGCCTGCCCTCTAATGACAAGAAAAGGGATAGCACCCAGCCTGAACATGCCAAGCTTGAGCGATCATCAGCCGTAGATACCCAATATGGCATAGAAGTGGACAAGGTGGCATCAACCATTCAGCAAGGATCGCAGGACAGACTGCCACACACAGGGGAGTCCACATCAGGCCTTCCAACAGGACTCAAACTGGATTAATCAGAGACCATCGCCCCCCTCAATCCTGGATTGGATCCCCTGCTCAAGGAGGGATCTTCAGAGAGAGATGAGGGCATCAGTGGCGGGCTGGCGGCTCCTGCCAAATCTCTCAGGGGGGGCAATTGTTGCGTTGATGGTTAAGGTGACACGTTCAAGGGTAAATTCACCTAAATCAGCGGGCTTAAATAAATTGACTCTCACAGCCAAAAAATAAATAATAAAAATAAAAAAAAGCTCTTTGGTCTTGCCCATTGTGGAGAGGTTGGGGTCTGATTGATTGAGTGTGTGGAGTGTGTCTTTTATAAAGGTAACGAGTTCAAACTGGTGCAGTTAATACAGGTAATGAGTGGAGAATAGGAGGGCTTCTTAAAGAAAAACTAACAGGTCTGTGAGAGCTGGAATTATTACTGGTTGGTAGGTGATCAAATACTTATTTCATACAATAAAATGCAAATTAATTATTTAAAAGTCATACAATGTGATTTTCTGGATTTTTGTTTTAGATTCCGTCTCTCACAGTTGAAGTGTACCTATGATAAAAATTACAGACCTCTACATTCTTTCTAAGTGGGAAAACCTGCAAAATCAGCAGTGTATCAAATACTTGTTCTCCCCACTGTAGTTACCGAAATAAAACACAGATCAAAAGATTTAATGTACGATTCAAGTAGCCGATGTCCTTGACAACTGGTAAATGTGGTGGAGCAGGATTTAGCTTCTCTGAGGAGTTAAGTAGAGAGAGCAGCCTGTGGCTGTGGAAAGGATTGGGCTTAAATTGAGGATACACTAAAACGTGAAACTGACAAGCGCCAAAAAAGCTCCCCTGCCAGTTCCTGCCAACAGAGACTTGTTGAGACCAGCGTGCAGGGGGTTGGCACGGGTTCACACCGAGGCTGGTTGAGGCAGAAATCGAAGGACGTCGTGTGTTTTTATATTCCTCATTCGATTCCATGCATTACAATAAGCCTGTCCACCGATTTTCTACCTCCATGGTTGGAACCACGAGACTAGACACTACATGGTCATGGATGTGCCTAGGGACACAGCAAGCATGACCAGGGAAAGTTGTCTCCACAGGACCTGAAGCACAAAGCACCAATTCAGTTCAAGAAAAGAGAAAGAGTAGAGAAATGTATGCTTGTTACACAGAAAGTGTTAAAAAATAAAACTGACGTCATAATCTGCCCTCTAGGGCCAGCATCAGGTGCAGATCAAGCGTCAAGGGGGTTACTATCGTTGAACAGAGAATAGTGGCTTTAAGATGGCACAGACAAGGCTCGTCTGAAAGTAAAACATCAAAATATCGAGGGCATTAGTTATAAGTTACCCCTAATGGGCCAGCATCAGGTGCAAATGAAAAGTAACATTATTTTAAAAAAAATATTGACATACGGTCACTGAGTACTGCAGAGTACTATTTTTGTTGCTTTAATAAAGGCTGGCAGTCTTTAATTTAACTGTTGTTGGTGTGGACTATATACTGGGGAGGTATTTGAATGAATGAATGGTCTTTATTGTCATTGCTACAGTACAGGTACCAAACAACGAAATTTAGGAGGGGTGGCTCCCCTGGTGTTAGGAAGAAAAAAAAAAAATATATATATATAATATTCAGGGGTCAAAAAATGTATACAAATATCGGATCGGTATCGGTATCGCCGATACCCGAAGCCCAGGTATCGGTATCGGTATCGGTAGTGAAAAAGTGGGATCGGGACATCCCTAGCTAAAATGTTGTCAGCGTTCATGGACCAAATTGGATGTGTCGATCCATGGCGCTTCCAATTTCCTCACGATAAAAAATTCTCGTTTTTTTCACACGTCCACCATTCGTATAGCAGAATTGATTACTTCTTTATAGACAGAACACTACTTCCCTTTGTCAAAAACGTAGAATATTCAACCATAATTGAATCTGACCATGCCCCAGTACTATTGGATCTGTCCTTCCCACTTAACTACTCTGACCGCGCTCCATGGAGACTTGATACCACACTACTAACAGATAAAGAATTCTGCCAAATGATTTCAACTGCCATAGACAATTTCTTGGAAACCAATAGGGACGACACTGTTTCTCCCTCCCTGCTCTGGCAGACCCTTAAAGTAGTAATAAGGGGGGACATTATTGCATACACATCTAGGCTGAACAAAGCTAGGAGGCAAGAACAGGAGCAACTTCTCAACTCAATGATTGACATAGATCATCAATACTCTGACTCTCCCACCCCGGAGCTTTACAAAAATAAGCTGAATCTCAAAGCCAAATACGAGTTATTAACATCCGATAAGACAGAACGTATGCTGCTGAAATCACGAGGCTTTGTTTATGAGCATGGGGAAAAGGCTGGTAGAATGTTAGCGCATCAATTAAAATGTAAATCCTCTGACCAACAGATTCCACAAATTAAAAGAGAAAATGGGGAGCTTACAACTGACCCCCTCGAAATCAATGAGACTTTTAGGGCATTTTATTCCAAATTGTACACTTCTGAGGCACCCAATGATGATACCAATATGCAACATTTCTTCACAAATTTAAATGCCCCTGTTATCAACCCTGTTCATAAAGCAGAACTTGAACTACCCTTCCAAGACACCGACATTTATAATGCAATCACAGCTATGCAAAGTAGTAAGGCCCCGGGCCCTGATGGATACCCCATCGAATTCTACAAAAAATTCTCAACCAAATTAACTCCGCTCATCTTAGAAATGTTCAATGACTCAATGGATAATGAGGCCCTGCCACAGACGCTAACAGAGGCATTCATAACCCTTTTACCGAAACCAGGGAAAGACAGAACGGAGTGTGGTTCACATCGCCCCATCTCGCTGCTCAACAGCGATGTCAAGATATTAGCTAAAGCACTCGCCCGGCGTCTAGAGTCCGTCACAGACGAGGTGATCTCCCCTGATCAAACTGGCTTCATGCTGGGCCGCCACTCATTCTCTAACATCCGAAACCTTCTAAATGTCGTACATTCTCCTACGTCCGAGGAGGTACCTGAGGTGGTTCTCTCCCTGGATGCGGAGAAGGCTTTTGACAGAGTGGAGTGGGCGTACTTATTTGAATGTCTGAAAGCTTTTGGCTTTGGACCCACTTTTATTGCATGGATCAGACTACTATACTCATCTCCTAAGGCAGGGGTCGGCAATTAGGTTTGGCCTCGGGCCAATTTTTTTTTGAGCCACTAGATGGCGGGCCCGAACATAATCAAAGGCTAATTTAAGTAATTGATTGTTTTAAAATGTGACACGTTCTAATGCTTTGACTTTTCTTTCGACTGTACACATCGCTAGTCAACTAACACAGCTTGTTTTGTGAACCTGCTAACAATGTAAAGTAGTGTTCTAGTTAACTAAGTAGCTGTCCAATCCATTATGTTGCAGTATTTTGGCTTGATTAGCGAGTTTGTGTTGTGATTCTCAACAACGTTGAAACGTAGTTTCACACTTTTCCATATTTTTGAATAATAAATGTGTGGACTGACGATGTAGCGTAGCCTAACTTATTCTAATAATTATGTAACAGTTTCATTCTGATAATTATTCCCCCCTCCTCCCAGACAAGGTCACATTATTATTATTGGATTGGTTGTTTGCGTGCCGGGTGAAGTTAGCCAAACATTTAACCTGCTAGCAAGAGAAACATAATGTCACTCTCCAAAGGTCTAAAGAGGAAAGTTGACGGTGGAAACAGGGCATTTAAAGAGGAATGGACAGCGAACTATACGTTCATCCTACCTGGTTTCATCAATGCAAAGCCGTTGTGAGAGACATTTTCCGTGCTCACAATGTTCCCTTTCTATACGCGAGTCGTCCTTTTCGTCAATGAATGCGATAAAGACGCACGAGAGGAATCGATGGATGCATAAAAACCTTGAGAACTGCCTGTGGATTAAAGTGACGTCAATATCACCAGATATCAAGCAAATACTGACCGATGGGAGATGCTTTTTGTTTGCGCCGATTTTGTTTTCAATGTTTTTCAGAAAATTAAACAGAATTTGCGTTGTTACTGTTCATATGTGTGTTGCAGTCACATATACGTAAACATTACGTTTGAATGGCTTACTGAGCTCGTGTTATTTTGTTCAAACCACACACGGTATGTCGGCTATTTCAGCACCGTGACGCGTTGTCCACCTGCTTATGATTCACTCTGAGGGGTTCAGCGTCAGTGCGCTTCGGTGCACCTTGCTGCCTGATTGTCTGTCCCTGTGTCATTCACTCTCAACATGGATAAAAGTACAATAAGCATTATTCAGGTGGAGTTCGATTCTCTATTCGGACATTATAGGCGCTATATGTGGGACTGTCGGTCCGATATTATTATAAAAAAATAAAAAAAATAAAAAATAAAAAGTGGATTCTCAAAATAATCTGCTGGGCCAAATATTATTGGTGACGGGCCAGCAATGGCCCACGGGCCGCCTATTGCCGACCCCTGTCCTAAGGCATCGGTAGTTACGAACGGGAAACGCTCCACATTTTTCTCATTGTCGAGAGGGACACGCCAGGGGTGCCCGCTGAGCCCACTCCTATTCTCATTCGCCATCGAACCTCTGTCTATCATGTTAAAATCTTCTCCAATAATAAATGGAATTTCTAGATGGGGGAAGGAACACAAGGTGGCGCTATATGCCGACGACTTACTGTTGTATGTATCTGAACCGGTGCAATGCATTTCCCATATAGTTCAGATGCTGCATAGATTTGGTAGCTTTTCGGGATACAAGATCAACCTCACTAAGAGCGAATGTTTTCCAGTGAACAACCTAGATCTCGCAATCCCACAATGTGACTTGCCCTTCCATTTGTCTAAATCTGGCTTCAAATATTTGGGAATTAATATTACACGGTCCTTCTCTAAACTACATGAAAAAAACTTCACGCCCCTTGTTAATAAATTAAAAGATGATTTACAGAAATGGAGGTCCATTAATTTATCACTTGCAGGGAAGATCAACTGTATTAAGCATTAAGATGAACGTTCTACCCCGATTCCTCTACCTTTTCCAATGTCTCCCTATATTCCTCCCAAAGTCCTTCTTCTCGTCCATAGATAAGTCCATATCATCTTTCATTTGGGGGGGGTAAAGTCCCTAGAATACAGAAAAGACTTCTACAGCGACATCGGTCCCAGGGCGGACTGGGCCTACCAAATTTGCTTTATTATCACTGGGCTGCCAATATTCAGAAAATCATATACTGGGTCCATTCACCACAGCCGTCTTGGTGCGAAATAGAAAATGAGTCATGTCTTTCAACATCCCTCTCCGCCTTGATTACCTCCAAACTCCCTCTATCTGCCCCCACACTACACCTCTAACCCTGTTGTTGTTAATACATTACGAATATGGTCACAATTTCGACGCCACTTTGGTTTAAAAGATTTCTCCAACCTAGCCCCTATCTGCAATAACCACCTTTTTGTCCCCGCCAGAATAGACAATGCTTTCGCCTTATGGAAAAGACTCGGTCTCTCCAAATTTAAAGATCTCTATACTGAGGGCGTCTTCTCGACCTTTAATCACCTCTCTCAAAAATTCAACCTTCCCCGCTCAAGTTATTTTCGATACCTCCAGGTCCGACATTTCATTAAAAGTTTGGATCCAAACTTCCCAAATGCACCACAACCTTCTGCTATAGATGATATCCTCCAAATTCCTCCCAATCTAAAAGGCCTAATATCAAGTATTTACTCTAGCATATCATCCCTCGGAGACACTTCCCTCCACAAAATTAAAGAGAAATGGCAGGAGGAGCTAGGGGACGTAATACCCGATGACTCCTGGACTGAGGCTCTGACGAGAGTTAACGGGAGCACATCATGTGCTAGACTAGGCGTAATCCAATTTAAGGTCTTGCACCGAATTCACCTTTCCAAATCTAGGCTAGCCAGAATCTATCCTGACGTGGATGAGAATTGTAGCAGATGTCATAACGCTCCGGCAACGCTAACACACATGTTTTGGTCATGTCCCTTATTATTTGATTAGTGGTCAGCAGTTTTCAGGACCCTCTCACAGGCACTAGATCTGAACCTGCAACCTAACGCCTACTCAGCTATCTTTGGCATAGCGCCAACTGACCAACAGATTATTAACAAGCATAAAGACATTGTGGCATTTGCCACTCTACTTGCTCGACGGAGGATTTTGCTTTGTTGGACATCCCCCAAACCACCGAATTCCTCCTTATGGTTGACTGACCTTATGCTTCACTTGAAACTTGAAAAGATTAAATATACACTTAGGGGGTCCAAAGACCGCTTTTATTTCACCTGGAACCCAATAATATCCTATTTCAACAAACTAAAAACCCTCCCTGACAATGCAAGTGCGCTGGATGCTGAGTGATGACATATGTTGTGAATCTATTTATCAGGATAAACCCCTAGAGATACATCATCTCGTTCTAGAGAGGGACATATTACAATCATAACAGACATGGTATCACAGACCAACACGACCATCTCATCTATCCTCACTTACAAATGAATTGCACTTTATTTCTCTTTATCTCTTTGATTACTTACCTGTACTGTCTTCATTACCTATCACCACTGTTATTATTATTATTATTATTTATTGTTGTTTATTTATATCCTTCGTCCTGGGATGCACCACTTGGGATTTTGTGGGGGGGGGGGGGGGGGGGGGGGGGGGGGGGTTGGGACATGTTTGTGTTTTGTGTAAAAACAAACCAAAACTGAAAAGTATTATTTTTGTATATCTGTAACATCTCAATAAAAAGAAAGTAAAAAAATTATTTTAAAAAATAAAATAGAAACCATTAGACAAGGCGTTTTCAAGGCAAGCTCTTCTGTGTCAGGCAATTTAGAATGTTGAAGTTTTTCCAATTGTCCCATTGTGATGCAATAAGAAACTATTACAACATTTGCAACATTTGACAGTGCTACAAAAACACTGTGTGCATTGGCCATTGAGATAATATAGAGATATTGAGATATTGAAAGTACTGGGATTCATCTTAATTATGTATTTTCCAGTTTTGGATATACTGCCAATGCTGAGGTAGGTGTGGGATGCATTAAATGCTAATCAAATGTTGGTGGAACAACAGTCACAGTCACTTTCTGTAAGATTTCCCAAACATCAATACCTATGTTGTGTGTGCGTGTGCGTGCATATGTGCATGTGTGTTTATGTAACAGGGAGACTGAGGACCTGGACCTGAACATCCAGTGTGAGGCCTTTGAGGATTCCATGGCCGAGGATGCGGAGGAGATGGAGAGGGTGTACGGAGGCATCGACATGAGCAGTCACCAGGAGGTCTTCACCTCCCTCCTCACCAAAGTGAGCAGCTCCCCAGCCTCTGTCCAGCTGCTGTCCATCCTGCAGGCTCTGCTGCTGGTGGCTCCAGGACGGGGAGACGTGTGGCTGACCCTGGAGGCCCTGGCTGTCCGTGCCACTCTGCTGGCCCACGACTCACAAATGGACTCCGCTGAACGTTTGATGGAGCGCCTGCTCTCTTCCAAGAGACAACAGATCTCAGCCAGTCCCAAGACCAAGACCACCAACAGGGCAATCCAGACAGACTTGCTCGGCAGCACAACCAACCAATCAGACATGGCTTCCGTAACTCCCCCTCCTCCCCCTCCTCCCCCTCCACTTCCTGCTGCTACCCCAAACCCTCCTCCTCCCCCACCCCCACCCCTGCCAGGCACCACTTATGGTGCACCCCCACCACCTCCTCCTTTACCTGGGATGCCACCTCCTCCTCCACCACCTCTACCAGGGATGGGGCAGGGAGGTCCACCTCCTCCCCCTCCCCTGCCTGGTATGGGCCCCCCACCTCCCCCTCCCCTGCCTGGTATGGGCCCCCCTCCCCCACCACCCCCTCCCCCAGGTATTGGAGGAGGTATTATTGTGCCCCAGAACGCTCCTCTCCCCAAGGCCAGCCGCTGTCCCACACTGCGCATGAAGAAGCTCAACTGGCAGAAGCTGCCCTCCAGAGTGGTGTCTGAAAGCCAATCCATGTGGTCGTCAGTGCAGTCTGATTCCCTGGAACCTGACTACTCCAGCATTGAGGAGCTCTTCTGTCTGCCAGTGACTGACTCAAAGGCCAAAAGTACCAACACTACGGTCAAACGAGAGCCCAAAGAGATATCCTTCATTGATGCCAAGAAAAATCTAGATTTGAACATATTCTTGAAGCAGTTCAGATGCTCACATAAAGACTTTGTAGCTATGATCCAAAATGGGGACCGTTCCAAGTTTGACGTCGAGGTGCTGAAACAGATGCAGACGTTACTGCCGGAGAAACATGAGATTGAGAACCTCAAGTCATACCAAGGGGAGATAGAGAAGCTGGCCGGTGTGGATCGGTTCTACCTCGAGCTCCTATCAGTTTCATGCTACACCATGAGGATCGAGTGCATGCTTCTCTGTGAGGAGACCCCTTCTGTGTTAAAGATGCTGCAACCCAAAGCTGAGCTGCTGGACGCAGCCTGTGAGAGTTTGAAGGAGAGCACCCGCCTTCCAAGTTTCTGCAAGCTCATACTTGACATTGGAAACTTCCTCAACTATGGGAGTCACATAGGCAATGCAGATGGCTTCAAGATCAGCACCTTGCTGAAGCTCACAGATACCAAAGCCAACAAGTCCCGTATCACATTGCTCCATCACATCCTGGAGGAGGCGGAGAAAACCCATGCTGACTTGCTGAACCTTCCGGATGATCTAGAGATCTGTGAAAAGGCTGCTAGAATAAATGTGGATTCTATTCAGGCAGAGTCGAGCTCACTGGTCAAACGGTTGAAGGGTTCTGAGAAAAAAGTGTCCTCTTCTTCTCAGGAGGATATCAAGCAGCAGTATCTCACTGCTATGAAGGGGAACCTGGAGGCCTGTGAGAAGCTGCAGGAGCTCTTTGCCTCCATCAAAAAGAAGAAGGAAGAGCTAGCAGAGTATCTGTGTGAGGACACGTCCCGCCTCTCACTAGAGGAGCTGTTCAACACCATCAAGACCTTCAGAGGACTCTTCCTTAAAGCAATCAAGGAAAACCAGACCTGGAGAGAGCAGGCCATCAAGGCAGAGAAGAGGAAGAAACAGCAAGAGGAGGATGACGCCAAGAGACCGAGGGGGGAGAACGGAAAAATAATTCGTAAAGCCCCCCCAGTCCAGGAGGAGGGCTGCATCATGTTGGACCACCTGTTGGCTATGATGAAGGGCAATGCACTAAGGAAGACCACCAGGGCCCAGGCAGACAGGGGCAGCCTGCCCTCTAATGACAAGAAAAGGGATAGCACCCAGCCTGAACATGCCAAGCTTGAGCGATCATCAGCCGTAGATACCCAATATGGCATAGAAGTGGACAAGGTGGCATCAACCATTCAGCAAGGATCGCAGGACAGACTGCCACACACAGGGGAGTCCACATCAGGCCTTCCAACAGGACTCAAACTGGATTAATCAGAGACCATCGCCCCCCTCAATCCTGGATTGGATCCCCTGCTCAAGGAGGGATCTTCAGAGAGAGATGAGGGCATCAGTGGCGGCTCCTGCCAAATCTCTCAGGGGGGGCAATTGTTGCGTTGATGGTTAAGGTGACACGTTCAAGGGTAAATTCACCTAAATCAGCGGGCTTAAATAAATTGACTCTCACAGCCAAAAAATAAATAATAAAAATAAAAAAAAGCTCTTTGGTCTTGCCCATTGTGGAGAGGTTGGGGTCTGATTGATTGAGTGTGTGGAGTGTGTCTTTTATAAAGGTAACGAGTTCAAACTGGTGCAGTTAATACAGGTAATGAGTGGAGAATAGGAGGGCTTCTTAAAGAAAAACTAACAGGTCTGTGAGAGCTGGAATTATTACTGGTTGGTAGGTGATCAAATACTTATTTCATACAATAAAATGCAAATTAATTATTTAAAAGTCATACAATGTGATTTTCTGGATTTTTGTTTTAGATTCCGTCTCTCACAGTTGAAGTGTACCTATGATAAAAATTACAGACCTCTACATTCTTTCTAAGTGGGAAAACCTGCAAAATCAGCAGTGTATCAAATACTTGTTCTCCCCACTGTAGTTACCGAAATAAAACACAGATCAAAAGATTTAATGTACGATTCAAGTAGCCGATGTCCTTGACAACTGGTAAATGTGGTGGAGCAGGATTTAGCTTCTCTGAGGAGTTAAGTAGAGAGAGCAGCCTGTGGCTGTGGAAAGGATTGGGCTTAAATTGAGGATACACTAAAACGTGAAACTGACAAGCGCCAAAAAAGCTCCCCTGCCAGTTCCTGCCAACAGAGACTTGTTGAGACCAGCGTGCAGGGGGTTGGCACGGGTTCACACCGAGGCTGGTTGAGGCAGAAATCGAAGGACGTCGTGTGTTTTTATATTCCTCATTCGATTCCATGCATTACAATAAGCCTGTCCACCGATTTTCTACCTCCATGGTTGGAACCACGAGACTAGACACTACATGGTCATGGATGTGCCTAGGGACACAGCAAGCATGACCAGGGAAAGTTGTCTCCACAGGACCTGAAGCACAAAGCACCAATTCAGTTCAAGAAAAGAGAAAGAGTAGAGAAATGTATGCTTGTTACACAGAAAGTGTTAAAAAATAAAACTGACGTCATAATCTGCCCTCTAGGGCCAGCATCAGGTGCAGATCAAGCGTCAAGGGGGTTACTATCGTTGAACAGAGAATAGTGGCTTTAAGATGGCACAGACAAGGCTCGTCTGAAAGTAAAACATCAAAATATCGAGGGCATTAGTTATAAGTTACCCCTAATGGGCCAGCATCAGGTGCAAATGAAAAGTAACATTATTTAAAAAAAAATATTGACATACGGTCACTGAGTACTGCAGAGTACTATTTTTGTTGCTTTAATAAAGGCTGGCAGTCTTTAATTTAACTGTTGTTGGTGTGGACTATATACTGGGGAGGTATTTGAATGAATGAATGGTCTTTATTGTCATTGCTACAGTACAGGTACCAAACAACGAAATTTAGGAGGGGTGGCTCCCCTGGTGTTAGGAAGAAAAAAAAAATATATATATATAATATTCAGGGGTCAAAAAATGTATACAAATATCGGATCGGTATCGGTATCGCCGATACCCGAAGCCCAGGTATCGGTATCGGTATCGGTAGTGAAAAAGTGGGATCGGGACATCCCTAGCTAAAATGTTGTCAGCGTTCATGGACCAAATTGGATGTGTCGATCCATGGCGCTTCCAATTTCCTCACGATAAAAAATTCTCGTTTTTTTCACACGTCCACCATTCGTATAGCAGAATTGATTACTTCTTTATAGACAGAACACTACTTCCCTTTGTCAAAAACGTAGAATATTCAACCATAATTGAATCTGACCATGCCCCAGTACTATTGGATCTGTCCTTCCCACTTAACTACTCTGACCGCGCTCCATGGAGACTTGATACCACACTACTAACAGATAAAGAATTCTGCCAAATGATTTCAACTGCCATAGACAATTTCTTGGAAACCAATAGGGACGACACTGTTTCTCCCTCCCTGCTCTGGCAGACCCTTAAAGTAGTAATAAGGGGGGACATTATTGCATACACATCTAGGCTGAACAAAGCTAGGAGGCAAGAACAGGAGCAACTTCTCAACTCAATGATTGACATAGATCATCAATACTCTGACTCTCCCACCCCGGAGCTTTACAAAAATAAGCTGAATCTCAAAGCCAAATACGAGTTATTAACATCCGATAAGACAGAACGTATGCTGCTGAAATCACGAGGCTTTGTTTATGAGCATGGGGAAAAGGCTGGTAGAATGTTAGCGCATCAATTAAAATGTAAATCCTCTGACCAACAGATTCCACAAATTAAAAGAGAAAATGGGGAGCTTACAACTGACCCCCTCGAAATCAATGAGACTTTTAGGGCATTTTATTCCAAATTGTACACTTCTGAGGCACCCAATGATGATACCAATATGCAACATTTCTTCACAAATTTAAATGCCCCTGTTATCAACCCTGTTCATAAAGCAGAACTTGAACTACCCTTCCAAGACACCGACATTTATAATGCAATCACAGCTATGCAAAGTAGTAAGGCCCCGGGCCCTGATGGATACCCCATCGAATTCTACAAAAAATTCTCAACCAAATTAACTCCGCTCATCTTAGAAATGTTCAATGACTCAATGGATAATGAGGCCCTGCCACAGACGCTAACAGAGGCATTCATAACCCTTTTACCGAAACCAGGGAAAGACAGAACGGAGTGTGGTTCACATCGCCCCATCTCGCTGCTCAACAGCGATGTCAAGATATTAGCTAAAGCACTCGCCCGGCGTCTAGAGTCCGTCACAGACGAGGTGATCTCCCCTGATCAAACTGGCTTCATGCTGGGCCGCCACTCATTCTCTAACATCCGAAACCTTCTAAATGTCGTACATTCTCCTACGTCCGAGGAGGTACCTGAGGTGGTTCTCTCCCTGGATGCGGAGAAGGCTTTTGACAGAGTGGAGTGGGCGTACTTATTTGAATGTCTGAAAGCTTTTGGCTTTGGACCCACTTTTATTGCATGGATCAGACTACTATACTCATCTCCTAAGGCAGGGGTCGGCAATTAGGTTTGGCCTCGGGCCAAATTTTTTTTGAGCCACTAGATGGCGGGCCCGAACATAATCAAAGGCTAATTTAAGTAATTGATTGTTTTAAAATGTGACACGTTCTAATGCTTTGACTTTTCTTTCGACTGTACACATCGCTAGTCAACTAACACAGCTTGTTTTGTGAACCTGCTAACAATGTAAAGTAGTGTTCTAGTTAACTAGGTAGCTGTCCAATCCATTATGTTGCAGTATTTTGGCTTGATTAGCGAGTTTGTGTTGTGATTCTCAACAACGTTGAAACGTAGTTTCACACTTTTCCATATTTTTGAATAATAAATGTGTGGACTGACGATGTAGCGTAGCCTAACTTATTCTAATAATTATGTAACAGTTTCATTCTGATAATTATTCCCCCCTCCTCCCAGACAAGGTCACATTATTATTATTGGATTGGTTGTTTGCGTGCCGGGTGAAGTTAGCCAAACATTTAACCTGCTAGCAAGAGAAACATAATGTCACTCTCCAAAGGTCTAAAGAGGAAAGTTGACGGTGGAAACAGGGCATTTAAAGAGGAATGGACAGCGAACTATACGTTCATCCTACCTGGTTTCATCAATGCAAAGCCGTTGTGAGAGACATTTTCCGTGCTCACAATGTTCCCTTTCTATACGCGAGTCGTCCTTTTCGTCAATGAATGCGATAAAGACGCACGAGAGGAATCGATGGATGCATAAAAACCTTGAGAACTGCCTGTGGATTAAAGTGACGTCAATATCACCAGATATCAAGCAAATACTGACCGATGGGAGATGCTTTTTGTTTGCGCCGATTTTGTTTTCAATGTTTTTCAGAAAATTAAACAGAATTTGCGTTGTTACTGTTCATATGTGTGTTGCAGTCACATATACGTAAACATTACGTTTGAATGGCTTACTGAGCTCGTGTTATTTTGTTCAAACCACACACGGTATGTCGGCTATTTCAGCACCGTGACGCGTTGTCCACCTGCTTATGATTCACTCTGAGGGGTTCAGCGTCAGTGCGCTTCGGTGCACCTTGCTGCCTGATTGTCTGTCCCTGTGTCATTCACTCTCAACATGGATAAAAGTACAATAAGCATTATTCAGGTGGAGTTCGATTCTCTATTCGGACATTATAGGCGCTATATGTGGGACTGTCGGTCCGATATTATTATAAAAAAATAAAAAAAATAAAAAATAAAAAGTGGATTCTCAAAATAATCTGCTGGGCCAAATATTATTGGTGACGGGCCAGCAATGGCCCACGGGCCGCCTATTGCCGACCCCTGTCCTAAGGCATCGGTAGTTACGAACGGGAAACGCTCCACATTTTTCTCATTGTCGAGAGGGACACGCCAGGGGTGCCCGCTGAGCCCACTCCTATTCTCATTCGCCATCGAACCTCTGTCTATCATGTTAAAATCTTCTCCAATAATAAATGGAATTTCTAGATGGGGGAAGGAACACAAGGTGGCGCTATATGCCGACGACTTACTGTTGTATGTATCTGAACCGGTGCAATGCATTTCCCATATAGTTCAGATGCTGCATAGATTTGGTAGCTTTTCGGGATACAAGATCAACCTCACTAAGAGCGAATGTTTTCCAGTGAACAACCTAGATCTCGCAATCCCACAATGTGACTTGCCCTTCCATTTGTCTAAATCTGGCTTCAAATATTTGGGAATTAATATTACACGGTCCTTCTCTAAACTACATGAAAAAAACTTCACGCCCCTTGTTAATAAATTAAAAGATGATTTACAGAAATGGAGGTCCATTAATTTATCACTGGCAGGGAAGATCAACTGTATTAAGCATTAAGATGAACGTTCTACCCCGATTCCTCTACCTTTTCCAATGTCTCCCTATATTCCTCCCAAAGTCCTTCTTCTCGTCCATAGATAAGTCCATATCATCTTTCATTTGGGGGGGGTAAAGTCCCTAGAATACAGAAAAGACTTCTACAGCGACATCGGTCCCAGGGCGGACTGGGCCTACCAAATTTGCTTTATTATCACTGGGCTGCCAATATTCAGAAAATCATATACTGGGTCCATTCACCACAGCCGTCTTGGTGCGAAATAGAAAATGAGTCATGTCTTTCAACATCCCTCTCCGCCTTGATTACCTCCAAACTCCCTCTATCTGCCCCACACTACACCTCTAACCCTGTTGTTGTTAATACATTACGAATATGGTCACAATTTCGACGCCACTTTGGTTTAAAAGATTTCTCCAACCTAGCCCCTATCTGCAATAACCACCTTTTTGTCCCCGCCAGAATAGACAATGCTTTCGCCTTATGGAAAAGACTCGGTCTCTCCAAATTTAAAGATCTCTATACTGAGGGCGTCTTCTCGACCTTTAATCACCTCTCTCAAAAATTCAACCTTCCCCGCTCAAGTTATTTTCGATACCTCCAGGTCCGACATTTCATTAAAAGTTTGGATCCAAACTTCCCAAATGCACCACAACCTTCTGCTATAGATGATATCCTCCAAATTCCTCCCAATCTAAAAGGCCTAATATCAAGTATTTACTCTAGCATATCATCCCTCGGAGACACTTCCCTCCACAAAATTAAAGAGAAATGGCAGGAGGAGCTAGGGGACGTAATACCCGATGACTCCTGGACTGAGGCTCTGACGAGAGTTAACGGGAGCACATCATGTGCTAGACTAGGCGTAATCCAATTTAAGGTCTTGCACCGAATTCACCTTTCCAAATCTAGGCTAGCCAGAATCTATCCTGACGTGGATGAGAATTGTAGCAGATGTCATAACGCTCCGGCAACGCTAACACACATGTTTTGGTCATGTCCCTTATTATTTGATTATTGGTCAGCAGTTTTCAGGACCCTCTCACAGGCACTAGATCTGAACCTGCAACCTAACGCCTACTCAGCTATCTTTGGCATAGCGCCAACTGACCAACAGATTATTAACAAGCATAAAGACATTGTGGCATTTGCCACTCTACTTGCTCGACGGAGGATTTTGCTTTGTTGGACATCCCCCAAACCACCGAATTCCTCCTTATGGTTGACTGACCTTATGCTTCACTTGAAACTTGAAAAGATTAAATATACACTTAGGGGGTCCAAAGACCGCTTTTATTTCACCTGGAACCCAATAATATCCTATTTCAACAAACTAAAAACCCTCCCTGACAATGCAAGTGCGCTGGATGCTGAGTGATGACATATGTTGTGAATCTATTTATCAGGATAAACCCCTAGAGATACATCATCTCGTTCTAGAGAGGGACATATTACAATCATAACAGACATGGTATCACAGACCAACACGACCATCTCATCTATCCTCACTTACAAATGAATTGCACTTTATTTCTCTTTATCTCTTTGATTACTTACCTGTACTGTCTTCATTACCTATCACCACTGTTATTATTATTATTATTATTTATTGTTGTTTATTTATATCCTTCGTCCTGGGATGCACCACTTGGGATTTTGTGGGGGGGGGGGGGGGGGGGGGTTGGGACATGTTTGTGTTTTGTGTAAAAACAAACCAAAACTGAAAAGTATTATTTTTGTATATCTGTAACATCTCAATAAAAAGAAAGTAAAAAAAATATTTAAAAAAATAAAATAGAAACCATTAGACAAGGCGTTTTCAAGGCAAGCTCTTCTGTGTCAGGCAATTTAGAATGTTGAAGTTTTTCCAATTGTCCCATTGTGATGCAATAAGAAACTATTACAACATTTGCAACATTTGACAGTGCTACAAAAACACTGTGTGCATTGGCCATTGAGATAATATAGAGATATTGAGATATTGAAAGTACTGGGATTCATCTTAATTATGTATTTTCCAGTTTTGGATATACTGCCAATGCTGAGGTAGGTGTGGGATGCATTAAATGCTAATCAAATGTTGGTGGAACAACAGTCACAGTCACTTTCTGTAAGATTTCCCAAACATCAATACCTATGTTGTGTGTGCGTGTGCGTGCATATGTGCATGTGTGTTTATGTAACAGGGAGACTGAGGACCTGGACCTGAACATCCAGTGTGAGGCCTTTGAGGATTCCATGGCCGAGGATGCGGAGGAGATGGAGAGGGTGTACGGAGGCATCGACATGAGCAGTCACCAGGAGGTCTTCACCTCCCTCCTCACCAAAGTGAGCAGCTCCCCAGCCTCTGTCCAGCTGCTGTCCATCCTGCAGGCTCTGCTGCTGGTGGCTCCAGGACGGGGAGACGTGTGGCTGACCCTGGAGGCCCTGGCTGTCCGTGCCACTCTGCTGGCCCACGACTCACAAATGGACTCCGCTGAACGTTTGATGGAGCGCCTGCTCTCTTCCAAGAGACAACAGATCTCAGCCAGTCCCAAGACCAAGACCACCAACAGGGCAATCCAGACAGACTTGCTCGGCAGCACAACCAACCAATCAGACATGGCTTCCGTAACTCCCCCTCCTCCCCCTCCTCCCCCTCCACTTCCTGCTGCTACCCCAAACCCTCCTCCTCCCCCACCCCCACCCCTGCCAGGCACCACTTATGGTGCACCCCCACCACCTCCTCCTTTACCTGGGATGCCACCTCCTCCTCCACCACCTCTACCAGGGATGGGGCAGGGAGGTCCACCTCCTCCCCCTCCCCTGCCTGGTATGGGCCCCCCACCTCCCCCTCCCCTGCCTGGTATGGGCCCCCCACCTCCCCCTCCCCTGCCTGGTATGGGCCCCCCTCCCCCACCACCCCCTCCCCCAGGTATTGGAGGAGGTATTATTGTGCCCCAGAACGCTCCTCTCCCCAAGGCCAGCCGCTGTCCCACACTGCGCATGAAGAAGCTCAACTGGCAGAAGCTGCCCTCCAGAGTGGTGTCTGAAAGCCAATCCATGTGGTCGTCAGTGCAGTCTGATTCCCTGGAACCTGACTACTCCAGCATTGAGGAGCTCTTCTGTCTGCCAGTGACTGACTCAAAGGCCAAAAGTACCAACACTACGGTCAAACGAGAGCCCAAAGAGATATCCTTCATTGATGCCAAGAAAAATCTAGATTTGAACATATTCTTGAAGCAGTTCAGATGCTCACATAAAGACTTTGTAGCTATGATCCAAAATGGGGACCGTTCCAAGTTTGACGTCGAGGTGCTGAAACAGATGCAGACGTTACTGCCGGAGAAACATGAGATTGAGAACCTCAAGTCATACCAAGGGGAGATAGAGAAGCTGGCCGGTGTGGATCGGTTCTACCTCGAGCTCCTATCAGTTTCATGCTACACCATGAGGATCGAGTGCATGCTTCTCTGTGAGGAGACCCCTTCTGTGTTAAAGATGCTGCAACCCAAAGCTGAGCTGCTGGACGCAGCCTGTGAGAGTTTGAAGGAGAGCACCCGCCTTCCAAGTTTCTGCAAGCTCATACTTGACATTGGAAACTTCCTCAACTATGGGAGTCACATAGGCAATGCAGATGGCTTCAAGATCAGCACCTTGCTGAAGCTCACAGATACCAAAGCCAACAAGTCCCGTATCACATTGCTCCATCACATCCTGGAGGAGGCGGAGAAAACCCATGCTGACTTGCTGAACCTTCCGGATGATCTAGAGATCTGTGAAAAGGCTGCTAGAATAAATGTGGATTCTATTCAGGCAGAGTCGAGCTCACTGGTCAAACGGTTGAAGGGTTCTGAGAAAAAAGTGTCCTCTTCTTCTCAGGAGGATATCAAGCAGCAGTATCTCACTGCTATGAAGGGGAACCTGGAGGCCTGTGAGAAGCTGCAGGAGCTCTTTGCCTCCATCAAAAAGAAGAAGGAAGAGCTAGCAGAGTATCTGTGTGAGGACACGTCCCGCCTCTCACTAGAGGAGCTGTTCAACACCATCAAGACCTTCAGAGGACTCTTCCTTAAAGCAATCAAGGAAAACCAGACCTGGAGAGAGCAGGCCATCAAGGCAGAGAAGAGGAAGAAACAGCAAGAGGAGGATGACGCCAAGAGACCGAGGGGGGAGAACGGAAAAATAATTCGTAAAGCCCCCCCAGTCCAGGAGGAGGGCTGCATCATGTTGGACCACCTGTTGGCTATGATGAAGGGCAATGCACTAAGGAAGACCACCAGGGCCCAGGCAGACAGGGGCAGCCTGCCCTCTAATGACAAGAAAAGGGATAGCACCCAGCCTGAACATGCCAAGCTTGAGCGATCATCAGCCGTAGATACCCAATATGGCATAGAAGTGGACAAGGTGGCATCAACCATTCAGCAAGGATCGCAGGACAGACTGCCACACACAGGGGAGTCCACATCAGGCCTTCCAACAGGACTCAAACTGGATTAATCAGAGACCATCGCCCCCCTCAATCCTGGATTGGATCCCCTGCTCAAGGAGGGATCTTCAGAGAGAGATGAGGGCATCAGTGGCGGCTCCTGCCAAATCTCTCAGGGGGGGCAATTGTTGCGTTGATGGTTAAGGTGACACGTTCAAGGGTAAATTCACCTAAATCAGCGGGCTTAAATAAATTGACTCTCACAGCCAAAAAATAAATAATAAAAATAAAAAAAAGCTCTTTGGTCTTGCCCATTGTGGAGAGGTTGGGGTCTGATTGATTGAGTGTGTGGAGTGTGTCTTTTATAAAGGTAACGAGTTCAAACTGGTGCAGTTAATACAGGTAATGAGTGGAGAATAGGAGGGCTTCTTAAAGAAAAACTAACAGGTCTGTGAGAGCTGGAATTATTACTGGTTGGTAGGTGATCAAATACTTATTTCATACAATAAAATGCAAATTAATTATTTAAAAGTCATACAATGTGATTTTCTGGATTTTTGTTTTAGATTCCGTCTCTCACAGTTGAAGTGTACCTATGATAAAAATTACAGACCTCTACATTCTTTCTAAGTGGGAAAACCTGCAAAATCAGCAGTGTATCAAATACTTGTTCTCCCCACTGTAGTTACCGAAATAAAACACAGATCAAAAGATTTAATGTACGATTCAAGTAGCCGATGTCCTTGACAACTGGTAAATGTGGTGGAGCAGGATTTAGCTTCTCTGAGGAGTTAAGTAGAGAGAGCAGCCTGTGGCTGTGGAAAGGATTGGGCTTAAATTGAGGATACACTAAAACGTGAAACTGACAAGCGCCAAAAAAGCTCCCCTGCCAGTTCCTGCCAACAGAGACTTGTTGAGACCAGCGTGCAGGGGGTTGGCACGGGTTCACACCGAGGCTGGTTGAGGCAGAAATCGAAGGACGTCGTGTGTTTTTATATTCCTCATTCGATTCCATGCATTACAATAAGCCTGTCCACCGATTTTCTACCTCCATGGTTGGAACCACGAGACTAGACACTACATGGTCATGGATGTGCCTAGGGACACAGCAAGCATGACCAGGGAAAGTTGTCTCCACAGGACCTGAAGCACAAAGCACCAATTCAGTTCAAGAAAAGAGAAAGAGTAGAGAAATGTATGCTTGTTACACAGAAAGTGTTAAAAAATAAAACTGACGTCATAATCTGCCCTCTAGGGCCAGCATCAGGTGCAGATCAAGCGTCAAGGGGGTTACTATCGTTGAACAGAGAATAGTGGCTTTAAGATGGCACAGACAAGGCTCGTCTGAAAGTAAAACATCAAAATATCGAGGGCATTAGTTATAAGTTACCCCTAATGGGCCAGCATCAGGTGCAAATGAAAAGTAACATTATTTTAAAAAAAATATTGACATACGGTCACTGAGTACTGCAGAGTACTATTTTTGTTGCTTTAATAAAGGCTGGCAGTCTTTAATTTAACTGTTGTTGGTGTGGACTATATACTGGGGAGGTATTTGAATGAATGAATGAATGAATGGTCTTTATTGTCATTGCTACAGTACAGGTACCAAACAACGAAATTTAGGAGGGGTGGCTCCCCTGGTGTTAGGAAAAAAAAATATATATATATATATAATATTCAGGGGTCAAAAAATGTATACAAATATCGGATCGGTATCGGTATCGCCGATACCCGAAGCCCAGGTATCGGTATCGGTAGTGAAAAAGTGGGATCGGGACATCCCTAGCTAAAATGTTGTCAGCGTTCATGGACCAAATTGGATGTGTCGATCCATGGCGCTTCCAATTTCCTCACGATAAAAAATTCTCGTTTTTTTCACACGTCCACCATTCGTATAGCAGAATTGATTACTTCTTTATAGACAGAACACTACTTCCCTTTGTCAAAAACGTAGAATATTCAACCATAATTGAATCTGACCATGCCCCAGTACTATTGGATCTGTCCTTCCCACTTAACTACTCTGACCGCGCTCCATGGAGACTTGATACCACACTACTAACAGATAAAGAATTCTGCCAAATGATTTCAACTGCCATAGACAATTTCTTGGAAACCAATAGGGACGACACTGTTTCTCCCTCCCTGCTCTGGCAGACCCTTAAAGTAGTAATAAGGGGGGACATTATTGCATACACATCTAGGCTGAACAAAGCTAGGAGGCAAGAACAGGAGCAACTTCTCAACTCAATGATTGACATAGATCATCAATACTCTGACTCTCCCACCCCGGAGCTTTACAAAAATAAGCTGAATCTCAAAGCCAAATACGAGTTATTAACATCCGATAAGACAGAACGTATGCTGCTGAAATCACGAGGCTTTGTTTATGAGCATGGGGAAAAGGCTGGTAGAATGTTAGCGCATCAATTAAAATGTAAATCCTCTGACCAACAGATTCCACAAATTAAAAGAGAAAATGGGGAGCTTACAACTGACCCCCTCGAAATCAATGAGACTTTTAGGGCATTTTATTCCAAATTGTACACTTCTGAGGCACCCAATGATGATACCAATATGCAACATTTCTTCACAAATTTAAATGCCCCTGTTATCAACCCTGTTCATAAAGCAGAACTTGAACTACCCTTCCAAGACACCGACATTTATAATGCAATCACAGCTATGCAAAGTAGTAAGGCCCCGGGCCCTGATGGATACCCCATCGAATTCTACAAAAAATTCTCAACCAAATTAACTCCGCTCATCTTAGAAATGTTCAATGACTCAATGGATAATGAGGCCCTGCCACAGACGCTAACAGAGGCATTCATAACCCTTTTACCGAAACCAGGGAAAGACAGAACGGAGTGTGGTTCACATCGCCCCATCTCGCTGCTCAACAGCGATGTCAAGATATTAGCTAAAGCACTCGCCCGGCGTCTAGAGTCCGTCACAGACGAGGTGATCTCCCCTGATCAAACTGGCTTCATGCTGGGCCGCCACTCATTCTCTAACATCCGAAACCTTCTAAATGTCGTACATTCTCCTACGTCCGAGGAGGTACCTGAGGTGGTTCTCTCCCTGGATGCGGAGAAGGCTCTTGACAGAGTGGAGTGGGCGTACTTATTTGAATGTCTGAAAGCTTTTGGCTTTGGACCCACTTTTATTGCATGGATCAGACTACTATACTCATCTCCTAAGGCAGGGGTCGGCAATTAGGTTTGGCCTCGGGCCAATTTTTTTTTGAGCCACTAGATGGCGGGCCCGAACATAATCAAAGGCTAATTTAAGTAATTGATTGTTTTAAAATGTGACACGTTCTAATGCTTTGACTTTTCTTTCGACTGTACACATCGCTAGTCAACTAACACAGCTTGTTTTGTGAACCTGCTAACAATGTAAAGTAGTGTTCTAGTTAACTAGGTAGCTGTCCAATCCATTATGTTGCAGTATTTTGGCTTGATTAGCGAGTTTGTGTTGTGATTCTCAACAACGTTGAAACGTAGTTTCACACTTTTCCATATTTTTGAATAATAAATGTGTGGACTGACGATGTAGCGTAGCCTAACTTATTCTAATAATTATGTAACAGTTTCATTCTGATAATTATTCCCCCCTCCTCCCAGACAAGGTCACATTATTATTATTGGATTGGTTGTTTGCGTGCCGGGTGAAGTTAGCCAAACATTTAACCTGCTAGCAAGAGAAACATAATGTCACTCTCCAAAGGTCTAAAGAGGAAAGTTGACGGTGGAAACAGGGCATTTAAAGAGGAATGGACAGCGAACTATACGTTCATCCTACCTGGTTTCATCAATGCAAAGCCGTTGTGAGAGACATTTTCCGTGCTCACAATGTTCCCTTTCTATACGCGAGTCGTCCTTTTCGTCAATGAATGCGATAAAGACGCACGAGAGGAATCGATGGATGCATAAAAACCTTGAGAACTGCCTGTGGATTAAAG
Source organism: Nansenia antarctica (assembly GCF_963989245.1). Lineage (NCBI taxonomy): Eukaryota > Metazoa > Chordata > Actinopteri > Argentiniformes > Microstomatidae > Nansenia > Nansenia antarctica. The sequence continues at coordinate 17,069,155 of NC_137681.1, read as the reverse complement.
TGACGTCAATATCACCAGATATCAAGCAAATACTGACCGATGGGAGATGCTTTTTGTTTGCGCCGATTTTGTTTTCAATGTTTTTCAGAAAATTAAACAGAATTTGCGTTGTTACTGTTCATATGTGTGTTGCAGTCACATATACGTAAACATTACGTTTGAATGGCTTACTGAGCTCGTGTTATTTTGTTCAAACCACACACGGTATGTCGGCTATTTCAGCACCGTGACGCGTTGTCCACCTGCTTATGATTCACTCTGAGGGGTTCAGCGTCAGTGCGCTTCGGTGCACCTTGCTGCCTGATTGTCTGTCCCTGTGTCATTCACTCTCAACATGGATAAAAGTACAATAAGCATTATTCAGGTGGAGTTCGATTCTCTATTCGGACATTATAGGCGCTATATGTGGGACTGTCGGTCCGATATTATTATAAAAAAATAAAAAAAATAAAAAATAAAAAGTGGATTCTCAAAATAATCTGCTGGGCCAAATATTATTGGTGACGGGCCAGCAATGGCCCACGGGCCGCCTATTGCCGACCCCTGTCCTAAGGCATCGGTAGTTACGAACGGGAAACGCTCCACATTTTTCTCATTGTCGAGAGGGACACGCCAGGGGTGCCCGCTGAGCCCACTCCTATTCTCATTCGCCATCGAACCTCTGTCTATCATGTTAAAATCTTCTCCAATAATAAATGGAATTTCTAGATGGGGGAAGGAACACAAGGTGGCGCTATATGCCGACGACTTACTGTTGTATGTATCTGAACCGGTGCAATGCATTTCCCATATAGTTCAGATGCTGCATAGATTTGGTAGCTTTTCGGGATACAAGATCAACCTCACTAAGAGCGAATGTTTTCCAGTGAACAACCTAGATCTCGCAATCCCACAATGTGACTTGCCCTTCCATTTGTCTAAATCTGGCTTCAAATATTTGGGAATTAATATTACACGGTCCTTCTCTAAACTACATGAAAAAAACTTCACGCCCCTTGTTAATAAATTAAAAGATGATTTACAGAAATGGAGGTCCATTAATTTATCACTGGCAGGGAAGATCAACTGTATTAAGCATTAAGATGAACGTTCTACCCCGATTCCTCTACCTTTTCCAATGTCTCCCTATATTCCTCCCAAAGTCCTTCTTCTCGTCCATAGATAAGTCCATATCATCTTTCATTTGGGGGGGGTAAAGTCCCTAGAATACAGAAAAGACTTCTACAGCGACATCGGTCCCAGGGCGGACTGGGCCTACCAAATTTGCTTTATTATCACTGGGCTGCCAATATTCAGAAAATCATATACTGGGTCCATTCACCACAGCCGTCTTGGTGCGAAATAGAAAATGAGTCATGTCTTTCAACATCCCTCTCCGCCTTGATTACCTCCAAACTCCCTCTATCTGCCCCACACTACACCTCTAACCCTGTTGTTGTTAATACATTACGAATATGGTCACAATTTCGACGCCACTTTGGTTTAAAAGATTTCTCCAACCTAGCCCCTATCTGCAATAACCACCTTTTTGTCCCCGCCAGAATAGACAATGCTTTCGCCTTATGGAAAAGACTCGGTCTCTCCAAATTTAAAGATCTCTATACTGAGGGCGTCTTCTCGACCTTTAATCACCTCTCTCAAAAATTCAACCTTCCCCGCTCAAGTTATTTTCGATACCTCCAGGTCCGACATTTCATTAAAAGTTTGGATCCAAACTTCCCAAATGCACCACAACCTTCTGCTATAGATGATATCCTCCAAATTCCTCCCAATCTAAAAGGCCTAATATCAAGTATTTACTCTAGCATATCATCCCTCGGAGACACTTCCCTCCACAAAATTAAAGAGAAATGGCAGGAGGAGCTAGGGGACGTAATACCCGATGACTCCTGGACTGAGGCTCTGACGAGAGTTAACGGGAGCACATCATGTGCTAGACTAGGCGTAATCCAATTTAAGGTCTTGCACCGAATTCACCTTTCCAAATCTAGGCTAGCCAGAATCTATCCTGACGTGGATGAGAATTGTAGCAGATGTCATAACGCTCCGGCAACGCTAACACACATGTTTTGGTCATGTCCCTTATTATTTGATTATTGGTCAGCAGTTTTCAGGACCCTCTCACAGGCACTAGATCTGAACCTGCAACCTAACGCCTACTCAGCTATCTTTGGCATAGCGCCAACTGACCAACAGATTATTAACAAGCATAAAGACATTGTGGCATTTGCCACTCTACTTGCTCGACGGAGGATTTTGCTTTGTTGGACATCCCCCAAACCACCGAATTCCTCCTTATGGTTGACTGACCTTATGCTTCACTTGAAACTTGAAAACATTAAATATACACTTAGGGGGTCCAAAGACCGCTTTTATTTCACCTGGAACCCAATAATATCCTATTTCAACAAACTAAAAACCCTCCCTGACAATGCAAGTGCGCTGGATGCTGAGTGATGACATATGTTGTGAATCTATTTATCAGGATAAACCCCTAGAGATACATCATCTCGTTCTAGAGAGGGACATATTACAATCATAACAGACATGGTATCACAGACCAACACGACCATCTCATCTATCCTCACTTACAAATGAATTGCACTTTATTTCTCTTTATCTCTTTGATTACTTACCTGTACTGTCTTCATTACCTATCACCACTGTTATTATTATTATTATTATTTATTGTTGTTTATTTATATCCTTCGTCCTGGGATGCACCACTTGGGATTTTGTGGGGGGGGGGGGGGGTTGGGACATGTTTGTGTTTTGTGTAAAAACAAACCAAAACTGAAAAGTATTATTTTTGTATATCTGTAACATCTCAATAAAAAGAAAGTAAAAAAATTATTTAAAAAAATAAAATAGAAACCATTAGACAAGGCGTTTTCAAGGCAAGCTCTTCTGTGTCAGGCAATTTAGAATGTTGAAGTTTTTCCAATTGTCCCATTGTGATGCAATAAGAAACTATTACAACATTTGCAACATTTGACAGTGCTACAAAAACACTGTGTGCATTGGCCATTGAGATAATATAGAGATATTGAGATATTGAAAGTACTGGGATTCATCTTAATTATGTATTTTCCAGTTTTGGATATACTGCCAATGCTGAGGTAGGTGTGGGATGCATTAAATGCTAATCAAATGTTGGTGGAACAACAGTCACAGTCACTTTCTGTAAGATTTCCCAAACATCAATACCTATGTTGTGTGTGCGTGTGCGTGCATATGTGCATGTGTGTTTATGTAACAGGGAGACTGAGGACCTGGACCTGAACATCCAGTGTGAGGCCTTTGAGGATTCCATGGCCGAGGATGCGGAGGAGATGGAGAGGGTGTACGGAGGCATCGACATGAGCAGTCACCAGGAGGTCTTCACCTCCCTCCTCACCAAAGTGAGCAGCTCCCCAGCCTCTGTCCAGCTGCTGTCCATCCTGCAGGCTCTGCTGCTGGTGGCTCCAGGACGGGGAGACGTGTGGCTGACCCTGGAGGCCCTGGCTGTCCGTGCCACTCTGCTGGCCCACGACTCACAAATGGACTCCGCTGAACGTTTGATGGAGCGCCTGCTCTCTTCCAAGAGACAACAGATCTCAGCCAGTCCCAAGACCAAGACCACCAACAGGGCAATCCAGACAGACTTGCTCGGCAGCACAACCAACCAATCAGACATGGCTTCCGTAACTCCCCCTCCTCCCCCTCCTCCCCCTCCACTTCCTGCTGCTACCCCAAACCCTCCTCCTCCCCCACCCCCACCCCTGCCAGGCACCACTTATGGTGCACCCCCACCACCTCCTCCTTTACCTGGGATGCCACCTCCTCCTCCACCACCTCTACCAGGGATGGGGCAGGGAGGTCCACCTCCTCCCCCTCCCCTGCCTGGTATGGGCCCCCCACCTCCCCCTCCCCTGCCTGGTATGGGCCCCCCACCTCCCCCTCCCCTGCCTGGTATGGGCCCCCCTCCCCCACCACCCCCTCCCCCAGGTATTGGAGGAGGTATTATTGTGCCCCAGAACGCTCCTCTCCCCAAGGCCAGCCGCTGTCCCACACTGCGCATGAAGAAGCTCAACTGGCAGAAGCTGCCCTCCAGAGTGGTGTCTGAAAGCCAATCCATGTGGTCGTCAGTGCAGTCTGATTCCCTGGAACCTGACTACTCCAGCATTGAGGAGCTCTTCTGTCTGCCAGTGACTGACTCAAAGGCCAAAAGTACCAACACTACGGTCAAACGAGAGCCCAAAGAGATATCCTTCATTGATGCCAAGAAAAATCTAGATTTGAACATATTCTTGAAGCAGTTCAGATGCTCACATAAAGACTTTGTAGCTATGATCCAAAATGGGGACCGTTCCAAGTTTGACGTCGAGGTGCTGAAACAGATGCAGACGTTACTGCCGGAGAAACATGAGATTGAGAACCTCAAGTCATACCAAGGGGAGATAGAGAAGCTGGCCGGTGTGGATCGGTTCTACCTCGAGCTCCTATCAGTTTCATGCTACACCATGAGGATCGAGTGCATGCTTCTCTGTGAGGAGACCCCTTCTGTGTTAAAGATGCTGCAACCCAAAGCTGAGCTGCTGGACGCAGCCTGTGAGAGTTTGAAGGAGAGCACCCGCCTTCCAAGTTTCTGCAAGCTCATACTTGACATTGGAAACTTCCTCAACTATGGGAGTCACATAGGCAATGCAGATGGCTTCAAGATCAGCACCTTGCTGAAGCTCACAGATACCAAAGCCAACAAGTCCCGTATCACATTGCTCCATCACATCCTGGAGGAGGCGGAGAAAACCCATGCTGACTTGCTGAACCTTCCGGATGATCTAGAGATCTGTGAAAAGGCTGCTAGAATAAATGTGGATTCTATTCAGGCAGAGTCGAGCTCACTGGTCAAACGGTTGAAGGGTTCTGAGAAAAAAGTGTCCTCTTCTTCTCAGGAGGATATCAAGCAGCAGTATCTCACTGCTATGAAGGGGAACCTGGAGGCCTGTGAGAAGCTGCAGGAGCTCTTTGCCTCCATCAAAAAGAAGAAGGAAGAGCTAGCAGAGTATCTGTGTGAGGACACGTCCCGCCTCTCACTAGAGGAGCTGTTCAACACCATCAAGACCTTCAGAGGACTCTTCCTTAAAGCAATCAAGGAAAACCAGACCTGGAGAGAGCAGGCCATCAAGGCAGAGAAGAGGAAGAAACAGCAAGAGGAGGATGACGCCAAGAGACCGAGGGGGGAGAACGGAAAAATAATTCGTAAAGCCCCCCCAGTCCAGGAGGAGGGCTGCATCATGTTGGACCACCTGTTGGCTATGATGAAGGGCAATGCACTAAGGAAGACCACCAGGGCCCAGGCAGACAGGGGCAGCCTGCCCTCTAATGACAAGAAAAGGGATAGCACCCAGCCTGAACATGCCAAGCTTGAGCGATCATCAGCCGTAGATACCCAATATGGCATAGAAGTGGACAAGGTGGCATCAACCATTCAGCAAGGATCGCAGGACAGACTGCCACACACAGGGGAGTCCACATCAGGCCTTCCAACAGGACTCAAACTGGATTAATCAGAGACCATCGCCCCCCTCAATCCTGGATTGGATCCCCTGCTCAAGGAGGGATCTTCAGAGAGAGATGAGGGCATCAGTGGCGGGCTGGCGGCTCCTGCCAAATCTCTCAGGGGGGGCAATTGTTGCGTTGATGGTTAAGGTGACACGTTCAAGGGTAAATTCACCTAAATCAGCGGGCTTAAATAAATTGACTCTCACAGCCAAAAAATAAATAATAAAAATAAAAAAAAGCTCTTTGGTCTTGCCCATTGTGGAGAGGTTGGGGTCTGATTGATTGAGTGTGTGGAGTGTGTCTTTTATAAAGGTAACGAGTTCAAACTGGTGCAGTTAATACAGGTAATGAGTGGAGAATAGGAGGGCTTCTTAAAGAAAAACTAACAGGTCTGTGAGAGCTGGAATTATTACTGGTTGGTAGGTGATCAAATACTTATTTCATACAATAAAATGCAAATTAATTATTTAAAAGTCATACAATGTGATTTTCTGGATTTTTGTTTTAGATTCCGTCTCTCACAGTTGAAGTGTACCTATGATAAAAATTACAGACCTCTACATTCTTTCTAAGTGGGAAAACCTGCAAAATCAGCAGTGTATCAAATACTTGTTCTCCCCACTGTAGTTACCGAAATAAAACACAGATCAAAAGATTTAATGTACGATTCAAGTAGCCGATGTCCTTGACAACTGGTAAATGTGGTGGAGCAGGATTTAGCTTCTCTGAGGAGTTAAGTAGAGAGAGCAGCCTGTGGCTGTGGAAAGGATTGGGCTTAAATTGAGGATACACTAAAACGTGAAACTGACAAGCGCCAAAAAAGCTCCCCTGCCAGTTCCTGCCAACAGAGACTTGTTGAGACCAGCGTGCAGGGGGTTGGCACGGGTTCACACCGAGGCTGGTTGAGGCAGAAATCGAAGGACGTCGTGTGTTTTTATATTCCTCATTCGATTCCATGCATTACAATAAGCCTGTCCACCGATTTTCTACCTCCATGGTTGGAACCACGAGACTAGACACTACATGGTCATGGATGTGCCTAGGGACACAGCAAGCATGACCAGGGAAAGTTGTCTCCACAGGACCTGAAGCACAAAGCACCAATTCAGTTCAAGAAAAGAGAAAGAGTAGAGAAATGTATGCTTGTTACACAGAAAGTGTTAAAAAATAAAACTGACGTCATAATCTGCCCTCTAGGGCCAGCATCAGGTGCAGATCAAGCGTCAAGGGGGTTACTATCAGAGAATAGTGGCTTTAAGATGGCACAGACAAGGCTCGTCTGAAAGTAAAACATCAAAATATCGAGGGCATTAGTTATAAGTTACCCCTAATGGGCCAGCATCAGGTGCAAATGAAAAGTAACATTATTTTAAAAAAAATATTGACATACGGTCACTGAGTACTGCAGAGTACTATTTTTGTTGCTTTAATAAAGGCTGGCAGTCTTTAATTTAACTGTTGTTGGTGTGGACTATATACTGGGGAGGTATTTGAATGAATGAATGGTCTTTATTGTCATTGCTACAGTACAGGTACCAAACAACGAAATTTAGGAGGGGTGGCTCCCCTGGTGTTAGGAAGAAAAAAAATATATATATATATATAATATTCAGGGGTCAAAAAATGTATACAAATATCGGATCGGTATCGGTATCGCCGATACCCGAAGCCCAGGTATCGGTATCGGTATCGGTAGTGAAAAAGTGGGATCGGGACATCCCTAGCTAAAATGTTGTCAGCGTTCATGGACCAAATTGGATGTGTCGATCCATGGCGCTTCCAATTTCCTCACGATAAAAAATTCTCGTTTTTTTCACACGTCCACCATTCGTATAGCAGAATTGATTACTTCTTTATAGACAGAACACTACTTCCCTTTGTCAAAAACGTAGAATATTCAACCATAATTGAATCTGACCATGCCCCAGTACTATTGGATCTGTCCTTCCCACTTAACTACTCTGACCGCGCTCCATGGAGACTTGATACCACACTACTAACAGATAAAGAATTCTGCCAAATGATTTCAACTGCCATAGACAATTTCTTGGAAACCAATAGGGACGACACTGTTTCTCCCTCCCTGCTCTGGCAGACCCTTAAAGTAGTAATAAGGGGGGACATTATTGCATACACATCTAGGCTGAACAAAGCTAGGAGGCAAGAACAGGAGCAACTTCTCAACTCAATGATTGACATAGATCATCAATACTCTGACTCTCCCACCCCGGAGCTTTACAAAAATAAGCTGAATCTCAAAGCCAAATACGAGTTATTAACATCCGATAAGACAGAACGTATGCTGCTGAAATCACGAGGCTTTGTTTATGAGCATGGGGAAAAGGCTGGTAGAATGTTAGCGCATCAATTAAAATGTAAATCCTCTGACCAACAGATTCCACAAATTAAAAGAGAAAATGGGGAGCTTACAACTGACCCCCTCGAAATCAATGAGACTTTTAGGGCATTTTATTCCAAATTGTACACTTCTGAGGCACCCAATGATGATACCAATATGCAACATTTCTTCACAAATTTAAATGCCCCTGTTATCAACCCTGTTCATAAAGCAGAACTTGAACTACCCTTCCAAGACACCGACATTTATAATGCAATCACAGCTATGCAAAGTAGTAAGGCCCCGGGCCCTGATGGATACCCCATCGAATTCTACAAAAAATTCTCAACCAAATTAACTCCGCTCATCTTAGAAATGTTCAATGACTCAATGGATAATGAGGCCCTGCCACAGACGCTAACAGAGGCATTCATAACCCTTTTACCGAAACCAGGGAAAGACAGAACGGAGTGTGGTTCACATCGCCCCATCTCGCTGCTCAACAGCGATGTCAAGATATTAGCTAAAGCACTCGCCCGGCGTCTAGAGTCCGTCACAGACGAGGTGATCTCCCCTGATCAAACTGGCTTCATGCTGGGCCGCCACTCATTCTCTAACATCCGAAACCTTCTAAATGTCGTACATTCTCCTACGTCCGAGGAGGTACCTGAGGTGGTTCTCTCCCTGGATGCGGAGAAGGCTTTTGACAGAGTGGAGTGGGCGTACTTATTTGAATGTCTGAAAGCTTTTGGCTTTGGACCCACTTTTATTGCATGGATCAGACTACTATACTCATCTCCTAAGGCAGGGGTCGGCAATTAGGTTTGGCCTCGGGCCAATTTTTTTTTGAGCCACTAGATGGCGGGCCCGAACATAATCAAAGGCTAATTTAAGTAATTGATTGTTTTAAAATGTGACACGTTCTAATGCTTTGACTTTTCTTTCGACTGTACACATCGCTAGTCAACTAACACAGCTTGTTTTGTGAACCTGCTAACAATGTAAAGTAGTGTTCTAGTTAACTAGGTAGCTGTCCAATCCATTATGTTGCAGTATTTTGGCTTGATTAGCGAGTTTGTGTTGTGATTCTCAACAACGTTGAAACGTAGTTTCACACTTTTCCATATTTTTGAATAATAAATGTGTGGACTGACGATGTAGCGTAGCCTAACTTATTCTAATAATTATGTAACAGTTTCATTCTGATAATTATTCCCCCCTCCTCCCAGACAAGGTCACATTATTATTATTGGATTGGTTGTTTGCGTGCCGGGTGAAGTTAGCCAAACATTTAACCTGCTAGCAAGAGAAACATAATGTCACTCTCCAAAGGTCTAAAGAGGAAAGTTGACGGTGGAAACAGGGCATTTAAAGAAGAATGGACAGCGAACTATACGTTCATCCTACCTGGTTTCATCAATGCAAAGCCGTTGTGAGAGACATTTTCCGTGCTCACAATGTTCCCTTTCTATACGCGAGTCGTCCTTTTCGTCAATGAATGCGATAAAGACGCACGAGAGGAATCGATGGATGCATAAAAACCTTGAGAACTGCCTGTGGATTAAAGTGACGTCAATATCACCAGATATCAAGCAAATACTGACCGATGGGAGATGCTTTTTGTTTGCGCCGATTTTGTTTTCAATGTTTTTCAGAAAATTAAACAGAATTTGCGTTGTTACTGTTCATATGTGTGTTGCAGTCACATATACGTAAACATTACGTTTGAATGGCTTACTGAGCTCGTGTTATTTTGTTCAAACCACACACGGTATGTCGGCTATTTCAGCACCGTGACGCGTTGTCCACCTGCTTATGATTCACTCTGAGGGGTTCAGCGTCAGTGCGCTTCGGTGCACCTTGCTGCCTGATTGTCTGTCCCTGTGTCATTCACTCTCAACATGGATAAAAGTACAATAAGCATTATTCAGGTGGAGTTCGATTCTCTATTCGGACATTATAGGCGCTATATGTGGGACTGTCGGTCCGATATTATTATAAAAAAATAAAAAAAATAAAAAATAAAAAGTGGATTCTCAAAATAATCTGCTGGGCCAAATATTATTGGTGACGGGCCAGCAATGGCCCACGGGCCGCCTATTGCCGACCCCTGTCCTAAGGCATCGGTAGTTACGAACGGGAAACGCTCCACATTTTTCTCATTGTCGAGAGGGACACGCCAGGGGTGCCCGCTGAGCCCACTCCTATTCTCATTCGCCATCGAACCTCTGTCTATCATGTTAAAATCTTCTCCAATAATAAATGGAATTTCTAGATGGGGGAAGGAACACAAGGTGGCGCTATATGCCGACGACTTACTGTTGTATGTATCTGAACCGGTGCAATGCATTTCCCATATAGTTCAGATGCTGCATAGATTTGGTAGCTTTTCGGGATACAAGATCAACCTCACTAAGAGCGAATGTTTTCCAGTGAACAACCTAGATCTCGCAATCCCACAATGTGACTTGCCCTTCCATTTGTCTAAATCTGGCTTCAAATATTTGGGAATTAATATTACACGGTCCTTCTCTAAACTACATGAAAAAAACTTCACGCCCCTTGTTAATAAATTAAAAGATGATTTACAGAAATGGAGGTCCATTAATTTATCACTGGCAGGGAAGATCAACTGTATTAAGCATTAAGATGAACGTTCTACCCCGATTCCTCTACCTTTTCCAATGTCTCCCTATATTCCTCCCAAAGTCCTTCTTCTCGTCCATAGATAAGTCCATATCATCTTTCATTTGGGGGGGGTAAAGTCCCTAGAATACAGAAAAGACTTCTACAGCGACATCGGTCCCAGGGCGGACTGGGCCTACCAAATTTGCTTTATTATCACTGGGCTGCCAATATTCAGAAAATCATATACTGGGTCCATTCACCACAGCCGTCTTGGTGCGAAATAGAAAATGAGTCATGTCTTTCAACATCCCTCTCCGCCTTGATTACCTCCAAACTCCCTCTATCTGCCCCCACACTACACCTCTAACCCTGTTGTTGTTAATACATTACGAATATGGTCACAATTTCGACGCCACTTTGGTTTAAAAGATTTCTCCAACCTAGCCCCTATCTGCAATAACCACCTTTTTGTCCCCGCCAGAATAGACAATGCTTTCGCCTTATGGAAAAGACTCGGTCTCTCCAAATTTAAAGATCTCTATACTGAGGGCGTCTTCTCGACCTTTAATCACCTCTCTCAAAAATTCAACCTTCCCCGCTCAAGTTATTTTCGATACCTCCAGGTCCGACATTTCATTAAAAGTTTGGATCCAAACTTCCCAAATGCACCACAACCTTCTGCTATAGATGATATCCTCCAAATTCCTCCCAATCTAAAAGGCCTAATATCAAGTATTTACTCTAGCATATCATCCCTCGGAGACACTTCCCTCCACAAAATTAAAGAGAAATGGCAGGAGGAGCTAGGGGACGTAATACCCGATGACTCCTGGACTGAGGCTCTGACGAGAGTTAACGGGAGCACATCATGTGCTAGACTAGGCGTAATCCAATTTAAGGTCTTGCACCGAATTCACCTTTCCAAATCTAGGCTAGCCAGAATCTATCCTGACGTGGATGAGAATTGTAGCAGATGTCATAACGCTCCGGCAACGCTAACACACATGTTTTGGTCATGTCCCTTATTATTTGATTAGTGGTCAGCAGTTTTCAGGACCCTCTCACAGGCACTAGATCTGAACCTGCAACCTAACGCCTACTCAGCTATCTTTGGCATAGCGCCAACTGACCAACAGATTATTAACAAGCATAAAGACATTGTGGCATTTGCCACTCTACTTGCTCGACGGAGGATTTTGCTTTGTTGGACATCCCCCAAACCACCGAATTCCTCCTTATGGTTGACTGACCTTATGCTTCACTTGAAACTTGAAAAGATTAAATATACACTTAGGGGGTCCAAAGACCGCTTTTATTTCACCTGGAACCCAATAATATCCTATTTCAACAAACTAAAAACCCTCCCTGACAATGCAAGTGCGCTGGATGCTGAGTGATGACATATGTTGTGAATCTATTTATCAGGATAAACCCCTAGAGATACATCATCTCGTTCTAGAGAGGGACATATTACAATCATAACAGACATGGTATCACAGACCAACACGACCATCTCATCTATCCTCACTTACAAATGAATTGCACTTTATTTCTCTTTATCTCTTTGATTACTTACCTGTACTGTCTTCATTACCTATCACCACTGTTATTATTATTATTATTATTATTTATTGTTGTTTATTTATATCCTTCGTCCTGGGATGCACCACTTGGGATTTTGTGGGGGGGGGGGGGGGGGGGGGGGGTTGGGACATGTTTGTGTTTTGTGTAAAAACAAACCAAAACTGAAAAGTATTATTTTTGTATATCTGTAACATCTCAATAAAAAGAAAGTAAAAAAATTATTTTAAAAAATAAAATAGAAACCATTAGACAAGGCGTTTTCAAGGCAAGCTCTTCTGTGTCAGGCAATTTAGAATGTTGAAGTTTTTCCAATTGTCCCATTGTGATGCAATAAGAAACTATTACAACATTTGCAACATTTGACAGTGCTACAAAAACACTGTGTGCATTGGCCATTGAGATAATATAGAGATATTGAGATATTGAAAGTACTGGGATTCATCTTAATTATGTATTTTCCAGTTTTGGATATACTGCCAATGCTGAGGTAGGTGTGGGATGCATTAAATGCTAATCAAATGTTGGTGGAACAACAGTCACAGTCACTTTCTGTAAGATTTCCCAAACATCAATACCTATGTTGTGTGTGCGTGTGCGTGCATATGTGCATGTGTGTTTATGTAACAGGGAGACTGAGGACCTGGACCTGAACATCCAGTGTGAGGCCTTTGAGGATTCCATGGCCGAGGATGCGGAGGAGATGGAGAGGGTGTACGGAGGCATCGACATGAGCAGTCACCAGGAGGTCTTCACCTCCCTCCTCACCAAAGTGAGCAGCTCCCCAGCCTCTGTCCAGCTGCTGTCCATCCTGCAGGCTCTGCTGCTGGTGGCTCCAGGACGGGGAGACGTGTGGCTGACCCTGGAGGCCCTGGCTGTCCGTGCCACTCTGCTGGCCCACGACTCACAAATGGACTCCGCTGAACGTTTGATGGAGCGCCTGCTCTCTTCCAAGAGACAACAGATCTCAGCCAGTCCCAAGACCAAGACCACCAACAGGGCAATCCAGACAGACTTGCTCGGCAGCACAACCAACCAATCAGACATGGCTTCCGTAACTCCCCCTCCTCCCCCTCCTCCCCCTCCACTTCCTGCTGCTACCCCAAACCCTCCTCCTCCCCCACCCCCACCCCTGCCAGGCACCACTTATGGTGCACCCCCACCACCTCCTCCTTTACCTGGGATGCCACCTCCTCCTCCACCACCTCTACCAGGGATGGGGCAGGGAGGTCCACCTCCTCCCCCTCCCCTGCCTGGTATGGGCCCCCCACCTCCCCCTCCCCTGCCTGGTATGGGCCCCCCACCTCCCCCTCCCCTGCCTGGTATGGGCCCCCCTCCCCCACCACCCCCTCCCCCAGGTATTGGAGGAGGTATTATTGTGCCCCAGAACGCTCCTCTCCCCAAGGCCAGCCGCTGTCCCACACTGCGCATGAAGAAGCTCAACTGGCAGAAGCTGCCCTCCAGAGTGGTGTCTGAAAGCCAATCCATGTGGTCGTCAGTGCAGTCTGATTCCCTGGAACCTGACTACTCCAGCATTGAGGAGCTCTTCTGTCTGCCAGTGACTGACTCAAAGGCCAAAAGTACCAACACTACGGTCAAACGAGAGCCCAAAGAGATATCCTTCATTGATGCCAAGAAAAATCTAGATTTGAACATATTCTTGAAGCAGTTCAGATGCTCACATAAAGACTTTGTAGCTATGATCCAAAATGGGGACCGTTCCAAGTTTGACGTCGAGGTGCTGAAACAGATGCAGACGTTACTGCCGGAGAAACATGAGATTGAGAACCTCAAGTCATACCAAGGGGAGATAGAGAAGCTGGCCGGTGTGGATCGGTTCTACCTCGAGCTCCTATCAGTTTCATGCTACACCATGAGGATCGAGTGCATGCTTCTCTGTGAGGAGACCCCTTCTGTGTTAAAGATGCTGCAACCCAAAGCTGAGCTGCTGGACGCAGCCTGTGAGAGTTTGAAGGAGAGCACCCGCCTTCCAAGTTTCTGCAAGCTCATACTTGACATTGGAAACTTCCTCAACTATGGGAGTCACATAGGCAATGCAGATGGCTTCAAGATCAGCACCTTGCTGAAGCTCACAGATACCAAAGCCAACAAGTCCCGTATCACATTGCTCCATCACATCCTGGAGGAGGCGGAGAAAACCCATGCTGACTTGCTGAACCTTCCGGATGATCTAGAGATCTGTGAAAAGGCTGCTAGAATAAATGTGGATTCTATTCAGGCAGAGTCGAGCTCACTGGTCAAACGGTTGAAGGGTTCTGAGAAAAAAGTGTCCTCTTCTTCTCAGGAGGATATCAAGCAGCAGTATCTCACTGCTATGAAGGGGAACCTGGAGGCCTGTGAGAAGCTGCAGGAGCTCTTTGCCTCCATCAAAAAGAAGAAGGAAGAGCTAGCAGAGTATCTGTGTGAGGACACGTCCCGCCTCTCACTAGAGGAGCTGTTCAACACCATCAAGACCTTCAGAGGACTCTTCCTTAAAGCAATCAAGGAAAACCAGACCTGGAGAGAGCAGGCCATCAAGGCAGAGAAGAGGAAGAAACAGCAAGAGGAGGATGACGCCAAGAGACCGAGGGGGGAGAACGGAAAAATAATTCGTAAAGCCCCCCCAGTCCAGGAGGAGGGCTGCATCATGTTGGACCACCTGTTGGCTATGATGAAGGGCAATGCACTAAGGAAGACCACCAGGGCCCAGGCAGACAGGGGCAGCCTGCCCTCTAATGACAAGAAAAGGGATAGCACCCAGCCTGAACATGCCAAGCTTGAGCGATCATCAGCCGTAGATACCCAATATGGCATAGAAGTGGACAAGGTGGCATCAACCATTCAGCAAGGATCGCAGGACAGACTGCCACACACAGGGGAGTCCACATCAGGCCTTCCAACAGGACTCAAACTGGATTAATCAGAGACCATCGCCCCCCTCAATCCTGGATTGGATCCCCTGCTCAAGGAGGGATCTTCAGAGAGAGATGAGGGCATCAGTGGCGGCTCCTGCCAAATCTCTCAGGGGGGGCAATTGTTGCGTTGATGGTTAAGGTGACACGTTCAAGGGTAAATTCACCTAAATCAGCGGGCTTAAATAAATTGACTCTCACAGCCAAAAAATAAATAATAAAAATAAAAAAAAGCTCTTTGGTCTTGCCCATTGTGGAGAGGTTGGGGTCTGATTGATTGAGTGTGTGGAGTGTGTCTTTTATAAAGGTAACGAGTTCAAACTGGTGCAGTTAATACAGGTAATGAGTGGAGAATAGGAGGGCTTCTTAAAGAAAAACTAACAGGTCTGTGAGAGCTGGAATTATTACTGGTTGGTAGGTGATCAAATACTTATTTCATACAATAAAATGCAAATTAATTATTTAAAAGTCATACAATGTGATTTTCTGGATTTTTGTTTTAGATTCCGTCTCTCACAGTTGAAGTGTACCTATGATAAAAATTACAGACCTCTACATTCTTTCTAAGTGGGAAAACCTGCAAAATCAGCAGTGTATCAAATACTTGTTCTCCCCACTGTAGTTACCGAAATAAAACACAGATCAAAAGATTTAATGTACGATTCAAGTAGCCGATGTCCTTGACAACTGGTAAATGTGGTGGAGCAGGATTTAGCTTCTCTGAGGAGTTAAGTAGAGAGAGCAGCCTGTGGCTGTGGAAAGGATTGGGCTTAAATTGAGGATATACTAAAACGTGAAACTGACAAGCGCCAAAAAAGCTCCCCTGCCAGTTCCTGCCAACAGAGACTTGTTGAGACCAGCGTGCAGGGGGTTGGCACGGGTTCACACCGAGGCTGGTTGAGGCAGAAATCGAAGGACGTCGTGTGTTTTTATATTCCTCATTCGATTCCATGCATTACAATAAGCCTGTCCACCGATTTTCTACCTCCATGGTTGGAACCACGAGACTAGACACTACATGGTCATGGATGTGCCTAGGGACACAGCAAGCATGACCAGGGAAAGTTGTCTCCACAGGACCTGAAGCACAAAGCACCAATTCAGTTCAAGAAAAGAGAAAGAGTAGAGAAATGTATGCTTGTTACACAGAAAGTGTTAAAAAATAAAACTGACGTCATAATCTGCCCTCTAGGGCCAGCATCAGGTGCAGATCAAGCGTCAAGGGGGTTACTATCGTTGAACAGAGAATAGTGGCTTTAAGATGGCACAGACAAGGCTCGTCTGAAAGTAAAACATCAAAATATCGAGGGCATTAGTTATAAGTTACCCCTAATGGGCCAGCATCAGGTGCAAATGAAAAGTAACATTATTTAAAAAAAAATATTGACATACGGTCACTGAGTACTGCAGAGTACTATTTTTGTTGCTTTAATAAAGGCTGGCAGTCTTTAATTTAACTGTTGTTGGTGTGGACTATATACTGGGGAGGTATTTGAATGAATGAATGGTCTTTATTGTCATTGCTACAGTACAGGTACCAAACAACGAAATTTAGGAGGGGTGGCTCCCCTGGTGTTAGGAAGAAAAAATATATATATATATATATAATATTCAGGGGTCAAAAAATGTATACAAATATCGGATCGGTATCGGTATCGCCGATACCCGAAGCCCAGGTATCGGTATCGGTATCGGTAGTGAAAAAGTGGGATCGGGACATCCCTAGCTAAAATGTTGTCAGCGTTCATGGACCAAATTGGATGTGTCGATCCATGGCGCTTCCAATTTCCTCACGATAAAAAATTCTCGTTTTTTTCACACGTCCACCATTCGTATAGCAGAATTGATTACTTCTTTATAGACAGAACACTACTTCCCTTTGTCAAAAACGTAGAATATTCAACCATAATTGAATCTGACCATGCCCCAGTACTATTGGATCTGTCCTTCCCACTTAACTACTCTGACCGCGCTCCATGGAGACTTGATACCACACTACTAACAGATAAAGAATTCTGCCAAATGATTTCAACTGCCATAGACAATTTCTTGGAAACCAATAGGGACGACACTGTTTCTCCCTCCCTGCTCTGGCAGACCCTTAAAGTAGTAATAAGGGGGGACATTATTGCATACACATCTAGGCTGAACAAAGCTAGGAGGCAAGAACAGGAGCAACTTCTCAACTCAATGATTGACATAGATCATCAATACTCTGACTCTCCCACCCCGGAGCTTTACAAAAATAAGCTGAATCTCAAAGCCAAATACGAGTTATTAACATCCGATAAGACAGAACGTATGCTGCTGAAATCACGAGGCTTTGTTTATGAGCATGGGGAAAAGGCTGGTAGAATGTTAGCGCATCAATTAAAATGTAAATCCTCTGACCAACAGATTCCACAAATTAAAAGAGAAAATGGGGAGCTTACAACTGACCCCCTCGAAATCAATGAGACTTTTAGGGCATTTTATTCCAAATTGTACACTTCTGAGGCACCCAATGATGATACCAATATGCAACATTTCTTCACAAATTTAAATGCCCCTGTTATCAACCCTGTTCATAAAGCAGAACTTGAACTACCCTTCCAAGACACCGACATTTATAATGCAATCACAGCTATGCAAAGTAGTAAGGCCCCGGGCCCTGATGGATACCCCATCGAATTCTACAAAAAATTCTCAACCAAATTAACTCCGCTCATCTTAGAAATGTTCAATGACTCAATGGATAATGAGGCCCTGCCACAGACGCTAACAGAGGCATTCATAACCCTTTTACCGAAACCAGGGAAAGACAGAACGGAGTGTGGTTCACATCGCCCCATCTCGCTGCTCAACAGCGATGTCAAGATATTAGCTAAAGCACTCGCCCGGCGTCTAGAGTCCGTCACAGACGAGGTGATCTCCCCTGATCAAACTGGCTTCATGCTGGGCCGCCACTCATTCTCTAACATCCGAAACCTTCTAAATGTCGTACATTCTCCTACGTCCGAGGAGGTACCTGAGGTGGTTCTCTCCCTGGATGCGGAGAAGGCTTTTGACAGAGTGGAGTGGGCGTACTTATTTGAATGTCTGAAAGCTTTTGGCTTTGGACCCACTTTTATTGCATGGATCAGACTACTATACTCATCTCCTAAGGCAGGGGTCGGCAATTAGGTTTGGCCTCGGGCCAATTTTTTTTTGAGCCACTAGATGGCGGGCCCGAACATAATCAAAGGCTAATTTAAGTAATTGATTGTTTTAAAATGTGACACGTTCTAATGCTTTGACTTTTCTTTCGACTGTACACATCGCTAGTCAACTAACACAGCTTGTTTTGTGAACCTGCTAACAATGTAAAGTAGTGTTCTAGTTAACTAGGTAGCTGTCCAATCCATTATGTTGCAGTATTTTGGCTTGATTAGCGAGTTTGTGTTGTGATTCTCAACAACGTTGAAACGTAGTTTCACACTTTTCCATATTTTTGAATAATAAATGTGTGGACTGACGATGTAGCGTAGCCTAACTTATTCTAATAATTATGTAACAGTTTCATTCTGATAATTATTCCCCCCTCCTCCCAGACAAGGTCACATTATTATTATTGGATTGGTTGTTTGCGTGCCGGGTGAAGTTAGCCAAACATTTAACCTGCTAGCAAGAGAAACATAATGTCACTCTCCAAAGGTCTAAAGAGGAAAGTTGACGGTGGAAACAGGGCATTTAAAGAGGAATGGACAGCGAACTATACGTTCATCCTACCTGGTTTCATCAATGCAAAGCCGTTGTGAGAGACATTTTCCGTGCTCACAATGTTCCCTTTCTATACGCGAGTCGTCCTTTTCGTCAATGAATGCGATAAAGACGCACGAGAGGAATCGATGGATGCATAAAAACCTTGAGAACTGCCTGTGGATTAAAGTGACGTCAATATCACCAGATATCAAGCAAATACTGACCGATGGGAGATGCTTTTTGTTTGCGCCGATTTTGTTTTCAATGTTTTTCAGAAAATTAAACAGAATTTGCGTTGTTACTGTTCATATGTGTGTTGCAGTCACATATACGTAAACATTACGTTTGAATGGCTTACTGAGCTCGTGTTATTTTGTTCAAACCACACACGGTATGTCGGCTATTTCAGCACCGTGACGCGTTGTCCACCTGCTTATGATTCACTCTGAGGGGTTCAGCGTCAGTGCGCTTCGGTGCACCTTGCTGCCTGATTGTCTGTCCCTGTGTCATTCACTCTCAACATGGATAAAAGTACAATAAGCATTATTCAGGTGGAGTTCGATTCTCTATTCGGACATTATAGGCGCTATATGTGGGACTGTCGGTCCGATATTATTATAAAAAAATAAAAAAAATAAAAAATAAAAAGTGGATTCTCAAAATAATCTGCTGGGCCAAATATTATTGGTGACGGGCCAGCAATGGCCCACGGGCCGCCTATTGCCGACCCCTGTCCTAAGGCATCGGTAGTTACGAACGGGAAACGCTCCACATTTTTCTCATTGTCGAGAGGGACACGCCAGGGGTGCCCGCTGAGCCCACTCCTATTCTCATTCGCCATCGAACCTCTGTCTATCATGTTAAAATCTTCTCCAATAATAAATGGAATTTCTAGATGGGGGAAGGAACACAAGGTGGCGCTATATGCCGACGACTTACTGTTGTATGTATCTGAACCGGTGCAATGCATTTCCCATATAGTTCAGATGCTGCATAGATTTGGTAGCTTTTCGGGATACAAGATCAACCTCACTAAGAGCGAATGTTTTCCAGTGAACAACCTAGATCTCGCAATCCCACAATGTGACTTGACCTTCCATTTGTCTAAATCTGGCTTCAAATATTTGGGAATTAATATTACACGGTCCTTCTCTAAACTACATGAAAAAAACTTCACGCCCCTTGTTAATAAATTAAAAGATGATTTACAGAAATGGAGGTCCATTAATTTATCACTGGCAGGGAAGATCAACTGTATTAAGCATTAAGATGAACGTTCTACCCCGATTCCTCTACCTTTTCCAA
Organism: Nansenia antarctica; assembly: GCF_963989245.1. Lineage (NCBI taxonomy): Eukaryota > Metazoa > Chordata > Actinopteri > Argentiniformes > Microstomatidae > Nansenia > Nansenia antarctica. The sequence goes on along the minus strand of NC_137681.1, from coordinate 17,049,127 downwards.
TGTCTCCCTATATTCCTCCCAAAGTCCTTCTTCTCGTCCATAGATAAGTCCATATCATCTTTCATTTGGGGGGGGTAAAGTCCCTAGAATACAGAAAAGACTTCTACAGCGACATCGGTCCCAGGGCGGACTGGGCCTACCAAATTTGCTTTATTATCACTGGGCTGCCAATATTCAGAAAATCATATACTGGGTCCATTCACCACAGCCGTCTTGGTGCGAAATAGAAAATGAGTCATGTCTTTCAACATCCCTCTCCGCCTTGATTACCTCCAAACTCCCTCTATCTGCCCCACACTACACCTCTAACCCTGTTGTTGTTAATACATTACGAATATGGTCACAATTTCGACGCCACTTTGGTTTAAAAGATTTCTCCAACCTAGCCCCTATCTGCAATAACCACCTTTTTGTCCCCGCCAGAATAGACAATGCTTTCGCCTTATGGAAAAGACTCGGTCTCTCCAAATTTAAAGATCTCTATACTGAGGGCGTCTTCTCGACCTTTAATCACCTCTCTCAAAAATTCAACCTTCCCCGCTCAAGTTATTTTCGATACCTCCAGGTCCGACATTTCATTAAAAGTTTGGATCCAAACTTCCCAAATGCACCACAACCTTCTGCTATAGATGATATCCTCCAAATTCCTCCCAATCTAAAAGGCCTAATATCAAGTATTTACTCTAGCATATCATCCCTCGGAGACACTTCCCTCCACAAAATTAAAGAGAAATGGCAGGAGGAGCTAGGGGACGTAATACCCGATGACTCCTGGACTGAGGCTCTGACGAGAGTTAACGGGAGCACATCATGTGCTAGACTAGGCGTAATCCAATTTAAGGTCTTGCACCGAATTCACCTTTCCAAATCTAGGCTAGCCAGAATCTATCCTGACGTGGATGAGAATTGTAGCAGATGTCATAACGCTCCGGCAACGCTAACACACATGTTTTGGTCATGTCCCTTATTATTTGATTATTGGTCAGCAGTTTTCAGGACCCTCTCACAGGCACTAGATCTGAACCTGCAACCTAACGCCTACTCAGCTATCTTTGGCATAGCGCCAACTGACCAACAGATTATTAACAAGCATAAAGACATTGTGGCATTTGCCACTCTACTTGCTCGACGGAGGATTTTGCTTTGTTGGACATCCCCCAAACCACCGAATTCCTCCTTATGGTTGACTGACCTTATGCTTCACTTGAAACTTGAAAAGATTAAATATACACTTAGGGGGTCCAAAGACCGCTTTTATTTCACCTGGAACCCAATAATATCCTATTTCAACAAACTAAAAACCCTCCCTGACAATGCAAGTGCGCTGGATGCTGAGTGATGACATATGTTGTGAATCTATTTATCAGGATAAACCCCTAGAGATACATCATCTCGTTCTAGAGAGGGACATATTACAATCATAACAGACATGGTATCACAGACCAACACGACCATCTCATCTATCCTCACTTACAAATGAATTGCACTTTATTTCTCTTTATCTCTTTGATTACTTACCTGTACTGTCTTCATTACCTATCACCACTGTTATTATTATTATTATTATTATTATTTATTGTTGTTTATTTATATCCTTCGTCCTGGGATGCACCACTTGGGATTTTGTGGGGGGGGGGGGGGGGGGGGGTTGGGACATGTTTGTGTTTTGTGTAAAAACAAACCAAAACTGAAAAGTATTATTTTTGTATATCTGTAACATCTCAATAAAAAGAAAGTAAAAAAAATATTTAAAAAAATAAAATAGAAACCATTAGACAAGGCGTTTTCAAGGCAAGCTCTTCTGTGTCAGGCAATTTAGAATGTTGAAGTTTTTCCAATTGTCCCATTGTGATGCAATAAGAAACTATTACAACATTTGCAACATTTGACAGTGCTACAAAAACACTGTGTGCATTGGCCATTGAGATAATATAGAGATATTGAGATATTGAAAGTACTGGGATTCATCTTAATTATGTATTTTCCAGTTTTGGATATACTGCCAATGCTGAGGTAGGTGTGGGATGCATTAAATGCTAATCAAATGTTGGTGGAACAACAGTCACAGTCACTTTCTGTAAGATTTCCCAAACATCAATACCTATGTTGTGTGTGCGTGTGCGTGCATATGTGCATGTGTGTTTATGTAACAGGGAGACTGAGGACCTGGACCTGAACATCCAGTGTGAGGCCTTTGAGGATTCCATGGCCGAGGATGCGGAGGAGATGGAGAGGGTGTACGGAGGCATCGACATGAGCAGTCACCAGGAGGTCTTCACCTCCCTCCTCACCAAAGTGAGCAGCTCCCCAGCCTCTGTCCAGCTGCTGTCCATCCTGCAGGCTCTGCTGCTGGTGGCTCCAGGACGGGGAGACGTGTGGCTGACCCTGGAGGCCCTGGCTGTCCGTGCCACTCTGCTGGCCCACGACTCACAAATGGACTCCGCTGAACGTTTGATGGAGCGCCTGCTCTCTTCCAAGAGACAACAGATCTCAGCCAGTCCCAAGACCAAGACCACCAACAGGGCAATCCAGACAGACTTGCTCGGCAGCACAACCAACCAATCAGACATGGCTTCCGTAACTCCCCCTCCTCCCCCTCCTCCCCCTCCACTTCCTGCTGCTACCCCAAACCCTCCTCCTCCCCCACCCCCACCCCTGCCAGGCACCACTTATGGTGCACCCCCACCACCTCCTCCTTTACCTGGGATGCCACCTCCTCCTCCACCACCTCTACCAGGGATGGGGCAGGGAGGTCCACCTCCTCCCCCTCCCCTGCCTGGTATGGGCCCCCCACCTCCCCCTCCCCTGCCTGGTATGGGCCCCCCACCTCCCCCTCCCCTGCCTGGTATGGGCCCCCCTCCCCCACCACCCCCTCCCCCAGGTATTGGAGGAGGTATTATTGTGCCCCAGAACGCTCCTCTCCCCAAGGCCAGCCGCTGTCCCACACTGCGCATGAAGAAGCTCAACTGGCAGAAGCTGCCCTCCAGAGTGGTGTCTGAAAGCCAATCCATGTGGTCGTCAGTGCAGTCTGATTCCCTGGAACCTGACTACTCCAGCATTGAGGAGCTCTTCTGTCTGCCAGTGACTGACTCAAAGGCCAAAAGTACCAACACTACGGTCAAACGAGAGCCCAAAGAGATATCCTTCATTGATGCCAAGAAAAATCTAGATTTGAACATATTCTTGAAGCAGTTCAGATGCTCACATAAAGACTTTGTAGCTATGATCCAAAATGGGGACCGTTCCAAGTTTGACGTCGAGGTGCTGAAACAGATGCAGACGTTACTGCCGGAGAAACATGAGATTGAGAACCTCAAGTCATACCAAGGGGAGATAGAGAAGCTGGCCGGTGTGGATCGGTTCTACCTCGAGCTCCTATCAGTTTCATGCTACACCATGAGGATCGAGTGCATGCTTCTCTGTGAGGAGACCCCTTCTGTGTTAAAGATGCTGCAACCCAAAGCTGAGCTGCTGGACGCAGCCTGTGAGAGTTTGAAGGAGAGCACCCGCCTTCCAAGTTTCTGCAAGCTCATACTTGACATTGGAAACTTCCTCAACTATGGGAGTCACATAGGCAATGCAGATGGCTTCAAGATCAGCACCTTGCTGAAGCTCACAGATACCAAAGCCAACAAGTCCCGTATCACATTGCTCCATCACATCCTGGAGGAGGCGGAGAAAACCCATGCTGACTTGCTGAACCTTCCGGATGATCTAGAGATCTGTGAAAAGGCTGCTAGAATAAATGTGGATTCTATTCAGGCAGAGTCGAGCTCACTGGTCAAACGGTTGAAGGGTTCTGAGAAAAAAGTGTCCTCTTCTTCTCAGGAGGATATCAAGCAGCAGTATCTCACTGCTATGAAGGGGAACCTGGAGGCCTGTGAGAAGCTGCAGGAGCTCTTTGCCTCCATCAAAAAGAAGAAGGAAGAGCTAGCAGAGTATCTGTGTGAGGACACGTCCCGCCTCTCACTAGAGGAGCTGTTCAACACCATCAAGACCTTCAGAGGACTCTTCCTTAAAGCAATCAAGGAAAACCAGACCTGGAGAGAGCAGGCCATCAAGGCAGAGAAGAGGAAGAAACAGCAAGAGGAGGATGACGCCAAGAGACCGAGGGGGGAGAACGGAAAAATAATTCGTAAAGCCCCCCCAGTCCAGGAGGAGGGCTGCATCATGTTGGACCACCTGTTGGCTATGATGAAGGGCAATGCACTAAGGAAGACCACCAGGGCCCAGGCAGACAGGGGCAGCCTGCCCTCTAATGACAAGAAAAGGGATAGCACCCAGCCTGAACATGCCAAGCTTGAGCGATCATCAGCCGTAGATACCCAATATGGCATAGAAGTGGACAAGGTGGCATCAACCATTCAGCAAGGATCGCAGGACAGACTGCCACACACAGGGGAGTCCACATCAGGCCTTCCAACAGGACTCAAACTGGATTAATCAGAGACCATCGCCCCCCTCAATCCTGGATTGGATCCCCTGCTCAAGGAGGGATCTTCAGAGAGAGATGAGGGCATCAGTGGCGGCTCCTGCCAAATCTCTCAGGGGGGGCAATTGTTGCGTTGATGGTTAAGGTGACACGTTCAAGGGTAAATTCACCTAAATCAGCGGGCTTAAATAAATTGACTCTCACAGCCAAAAAATAAATAATAAAAATAAAAAAAAGCTCTTTGGTCTTGCCCATTGTGGAGAGGTTGGGGTCTGATTGATTGAGTGTGTGGAGTGTGTCTTTTATAAAGGTAACGAGTTCAAACTGGTGCAGTTAATACAGGTAATGAGTGGAGAATAGGAGGGCTTCTTAAAGAAAAACTAACAGGTCTGTGAGAGCTGGAATTATTACTGGTTGGTAGGTGATCAAATACTTATTTCATACAATAAAATGCAAATTAATTATTTAAAAGTCATACAATGTGATTTTCTGGATTTTTGTTTTAGATTCCGTCTCTCACAGTTGAAGTGTACCTATGATAAAAATTACAGACCTCTACATTCTTTCTAAGTGGGAAAACCTGCAAAATCAGCAGTGTATCAAATACTTGTTCTCCCCACTGTAGTTACCGAAATAAAACACAGATCAAAAGATTTAATGTACGATTCAAGTAGCCGATGTCCTTGACAACTGGTAAATGTGGTGGAGCAGGATTTAGCTTCTCTGAGGAGTTAAGTAGAGAGAGCAGCCTGTGGCTGTGGAAAGGATTGGGCTTAAATTGAGGATACACTAAAACGTGAAACTGACAAGCGCCAAAAAAGCTCCCCTGCCAGTTCCTGCCAACAGAGACTTGTTGAGACCAGCGTGCAGGGGGTTGGCACGGGTTCACACCGAGGCTGGTTGAGGCAGAAATCGAAGGACGTCGTGTGTTTTTATATTCCTCATTCGATTCCATGCATTACAATAAGCCTGTCCACCGATTTTCTACCTCCATGGTTGGAACCACGAGACTAGACACTACATGGTCATGGATGTGCCTAGGGACACAGCAAGCATGACCAGGGAAAGTTGTCTCCACAGGACCTGAAGCACAAAGCACCAATTCAGTTCAAGAAAAGAGAAAGAGTAGAGAAATGTATGCTTGTTACACAGAAAGTGTTAAAAAATAAAACTGACGTCATAATCTGCCCTCTAGGGCCAGCATCAGGTGCAGATCAAGCGTCAAGGGGGTTACTATCGTTGAACAGAGAATAGTGGCTTTAAGATGGCACAGACAAGGCTCGTCTGAAAGTAAAACATCAAAATATCGAGGGCATTAGTTATAAGTTACCCCTAATGGGCCAGCATCAGGTGCAAATGAAAAGTAACATTATTTTAAAAAAAATATTGACATACGGTCACTGAGTACTGCAGAGTACTATTTTTGTTGCTTTAATAAAGGCTGGCAGTCTTTAATTTAACTGTTGTTGGTGTGGACTATATACTGGGGAGGTATTTGAATGAATGAATGGTCTTTATTGTCATTGCTACAGTACAGGTACCAAACAACGAAATTTAGGAGGGGTGGCTCCCCTGGTGTTAGGAAGAAAAAAAAAAAATATATATATATAATATTCAGGGGTCAAAAAATGTATACAAATATCGGATCGGTATCGGTATCGCCGATACCCGAAGCCCAGGTATCGGTATCGGTATCGGTAGTGAAAAAGTGGGATCGGGACATCCCTAGCTAAAATGTTGTCAGCGTTCATGGACCAAATTGGATGTGTCGATCCATGGCGCTTCCAATTTCCTCACGATAAAAAATTCTCGTTTTTTTCACACGTCCACCATTCGTATAGCAGAATTGATTACTTCTTTATAGACAGAACACTACTTCCCTTTGTCAAAAACGTAGAATATTCAACCATAATTGAATCTGACCATGCCCCAGTACTATTGGATCTGTCCTTCCCACTTAACTACTCTGACCGCGCTCCATGGAGACTTGATACCACACTACTAACAGATAAAGAATTCTGCCAAATGATTTCAACTGCCATAGACAATTTCTTGGAAACCAATAGGGACGACACTGTTTCTCCCTCCCTGCTCTGGCAGACCCTTAAAGTAGTAATAAGGGGGGACATTATTGCATACACATCTAGGCTGAACAAAGCTAGGAGGCAAGAACAGGAGCAACTTCTCAACTCAATGATTGACATAGATCATCAATACTCTGACTCTCCCACCCCGGAGCTTTACAAAAATAAGCTGAATCTCAAAGCCAAATACGAGTTATTAACATCCGATAAGACAGAACGTATGCTGCTGAAATCACGAGGCTTTGTTTATGAGCATGGGGAAAAGGCTGGTAGAATGTTAGCGCATCAATTAAAATGTAAATCCTCTGACCAACAGATTCCACAAATTAAAAGAGAAAATGGGGAGCTTACAACTGACCCCCTCGAAATCAATGAGACTTTTAGGGCATTTTATTCCAAATTGTACACTTCTGAGGCACCCAATGATGATACCAATATGCAACATTTCTTCACAAATTTAAATGCCCCTGTTATCAACCCTGTTCATAAAGCAGAACTTGAACTACCCTTCCAAGACACCGACATTTATAATGCAATCACAGCTATGCAAAGTAGTAAGGCCCCGGGCCCTGATGGATACCCCATCGAATTCTACAAAAAATTCTCAACCAAATTAACTCCGCTCATCTTAGAAATGTTCAATGACTCAATGGATAATGAGGCCCTGCCACAGACGCTAACAGAGGCATTCATAACCCTTTTACCGAAACCAGGGAAAGACAGAACGGAGTGTGGTTCACATCGCCCCATCTCGCTGCTCAACAGCGATGTCAAGATATTAGCTAAAGCACTCGCCCGGCGTCTAGAGTCCGTCACAGACGAGGTGATCTCCCCTGATCAAACTGGCTTCATGCTGGGCCGCCACTCATTCTCTAACATCCGAAACCTTCTAAATGTCGTACATTCTCCTACGTCCGAGGAGGTACCTGAGGTGGTTCTCTCCCTGGATGCGGAGAAGGCTTTTGACAGAGTGGAGTGGGCGTACTTATTTGAATGTCTGAAAGCTTTTGGCTTTGGACCCACTTTTATTGCATGGATCAGACTACTATACTCATCTCCTAAGGCAGGGGTCGGGTAATTAGGTTTGGCCTCGGGCCAATTTTTTTTTGAGCCACTAGATGGCGGGCCCGAACATAATCAAAGGCTAATTTAAGTAATTGATTGTTTTAAAATGTGACACGTTCTAATGCTTTGACTTTTCTTTCGACTGTACACATCGCTAGTCAACTAACACAGCTTGTTTTGTGAACCTGCTAACAATGTAAAGTAGTGTTCTAGTTAACTAGGTAGCTGTCCAATCCATTATGTTGCAGTATTTTGGCTTGATTAGCGAGTTTGTGTTGTGATTCTCAACAACGTTGAAACGTAGTTTCACACTTTTCCATATTTTTGAATAATAAATGTGTGGACTGACGATGTAGCGTAGCCTAACTTATTCTAATAATTATGTAACAGTTTCATTCTGATAATTATTCCCCCCTCCTCCCAGACAAGGTCACATTATTATTATTGGATTGGTTGTTTGCGTGCCGGGTGAAGTTAGCCAAACATTTAACCTGCTAGCAAGAGAAACATAATGTCACTCTCCAAAGGTCTAAAGAGGAAAGTTGACGGTGGAAACAGGGCATTTAAAGAGGAATGGACAGCGAACTATACGTTCATCCTACCTGGTTTCATCAATGCAAAGCCGTTGTGAGAGACATTTTCCGTGCTCACAATGTTCCCTTTCTATACGCGAGTCGTCCTTTTCGTCAATGAATGCGATAAAGACGCACGAGAGGAATCGATGGATGCATAAAAACCTTGAGAACTGCCTGTGGATTAAAGTGACGTCAATATCACCAGATATCAAGCAAATACTGACCGATGGGAGATGCTTTTTGTTTGCGCCGATTTTGTTTTCAATGTTTTTCAGAAAATTAAACAGAATTTGCGTTGTTACTGTTCATATGTGTGTTGCAGTCACATATACGTAAACATTACGTTTGAATGACTTACTGAGCTCGTGTTATTTTGTTCAAACCACACACGGTATGTCGGCTATTTCAGCACCGTGACGCGTTGTCCACCTGCTTATGATTCACTCTGAGGGGTTCAGCGTCAGTGCGCTTCGGTGCACCTTGCTGCCTGATTGTCTGTCCCTGTGTCATTCACTCTCAACATGGATAAAAGTACAATAAGCATTATTCAGGTGGAGTTCGATTCTCTATTCGGACATTATAGGCGCTATATGTGGGACTGTCGGTCCGATATTATTATAAAAAAATAAAAAAAATAAAAAATAAAAAGTGGATTCTCAAAATAATCTGCTGGGCCAAATATTATTGGTGACGGGCCAGCAATGGCCCACGGGCCGCCTATTGCCGACCCCTGTCCTAAGGCATCGGTAGTTACGAACGGGAAACGCTCCACATTTTTCTCATTGTCGAGAGGGACACGCCAGGGGTGCCCGCTGAGCCCACTCCTATTCTCATTCGCCATCGAACCTCTGTCTATCATGTTAAAATCTTCTCCAATAATAAATGGAATTTCTAGATGGGGGAAGGAACACAAGGTGGCGCTATATGCCGACGACTTACTGTTGTATGTATCTGAACCGGTGCAATGCATTTCCCATATAGTTCAGATGCTGCATAGATTTGGTAGCTTTTCGGGATACAAGATCAACCTCACTAAGAGCGAATGTTTTCCAGTGAACAACCTAGATCTCGCAATCCCACAATGTGACTTGCCCTTCCATTTGTCTAAATCTGGCTTCAAATATTTGGGAATTAATATTACACGGTCCTTCTCTAAACTACATGAAAAAAACTTCACGCCCCTTGTTAATAAATTAAAAGATGATTTACAGAAATGGAGGTCCATTAATTTATCACTGGCAGGGAAGATCAACTGTATTAAGCATTAAGATGAACGTTCTACCCCGATTCCTCTACCTTTTCCAATGTCTCCCTATATTCCTCCCAAAGTCCTTCTTCTCGTCCATAGATAAGTCCATATCATCTTTCATTTGGGGGGGGTAAAGTCCCTAGAATACAGAAAAGACTTCTACAGCGACATCGGTCCCAGGGCGGACTGGGCCTACCAAATTTGCTTTATTATCACTGGGCTGCCAATATTCAGAAAATCATATACTGGGTCCATTCACCACAGCCGTCTTGGTGCGAAATAGAAAATGAGTCATGTCTTTCAACATCCCTCTCCGCCTTGATTACCTCCAAACTCCCTCTATCTGCCCCACACTACACCTCTAACCCTGTTGTTGTTAATACATTACGAATATGGTCACAATTTCGACGCCACTTTGGTTTAAAAGATTTCTCCAACCTAGCCCCTATCTGCAATAACCACCTTTTTGTCCCCGCCAGAATAGACAATGCTTTCGCCTTATGGAAAAGACTCGGTCTCTCCAAATTTAAAGATCTCTATACTGAGGGCGTCTTCTCGACCTTTAATCACCTCTCTCAAAAATTCAACCTTCCCCGCTCAAGTTATTTTCGATACCTCCAGGTCCGACATTTCATTAAAAGTTTGGATCCAAACTTCCCAAATGCACCACAACCTTCTGCTATAGATGATATCCTCCAAATTCCTCCCAATCTAAAAGGCCTAATATCAAGTATTTACTCTAGCATATCATCCCTCGGAGACACTTCCCTCCACAAAATTAAAGAGAAATGGCAGGAGGAGCTAGGGGACGTAATACCCGATGACTCCTGGACTGAGGCTCTGACGAGAGTTAACGGGAGCACATCATGTGCTAGACTAGGCGTAATCCAATTTAAGGTCTTGCACCGAATTCACCTTTCCAAATCTAGGCTAGCCAGAATCTATCCTGACGTGGATGAGAATTGTAGCAGATGTCATAACGCTCCGGCACCGCTAACACACATGTTTTGGTCATGTCCCTTATTATTTGATTATTGGTCAGCAGTTTTCAGGACCCTCTCACAGGCACTAGATCTGAACCTGCAACCTAACGCCTACTCAGCTATCTTTGGCATAGCGCCAACTGACCAACAGATTATTAACAAGCATAAAGACATTGTGGCATTTGCCACTCTACTTGCTCGACGGAGGATTTTGCTTTGTTGGACATCCCCCAAACCACCGAATTCCTCCTTATGGTTGACTGACCTTATGCTTCACTTGAAACTTGAAAAGATTAAATATACACTTAGGGGGTCCAAAGACCGCTTTTATTTCACCTGGAACCCAATAATATCCTATTTCAACAAACTAAAAACCCTCCCTGACAATGCAAGTGCGCTGGATGCTGAGTGATGACATATGTTGTGAATCTATTTATCAGGATAAACCCCTAGAGATACATCATCTCGTTCTAGAGAGGGACATATTACAATCATAACAGACATGGTATCACAGACCAACACGACCATCTCATCTATCCTCACTTACAAATGAATTGCACTTTATTTCTCTTTATCTCTTTGATTACTTACCTGTACTGTCTTCATTACCTATCACCACTGTTATTATTATTATTATTATTTATTGTTGTTTATTTATATCCTTCGTCCTGGGATGCACCACTTGGGATTTTGTGGGGGGGGGGGGGGGGGGGGGGGTTGGGACATGTTTGTGTTTTGTGTAAAAACAAACCAAAACTGAAAAGTATTATTTTTGTATATCTGTAACATCTCAATAAAAAGAAAGTAAAAAAAATATTTAAAAAAATAAAATAGAAACCATTAGACAAGGCGTTTTCAAGGCAAGCTCTTCTGTGTCAGGCAATTTAGAATGTTGAAGTTTTTCCAATTGTCCCATTGTGATGCAATAAGAAACTATTACAACATTTGCAACATTTGACAGTGCTACAAAAACACTGTGTGCATTGGCCATTGAGATAATATAGAGATATTGAGATATTGAAAGTACTGGGATTCATCTTAATTATGTATTTTCCAGTTTTGGATATACTGCCAATGCTGAGGTAGGTGTGGGATGCATTAAATGCTAATCAAATGTTGGTGGAACAACAGTCACAGTCACTTTCTGTAAGATTTCCCAAACATCAATACCTATGTTGTGTGTGCGTGTGCGTGCATATGTGCATGTGTGTTTATGTAACAGGGAGACTGAGGACCTGGACCTGAACATCCAGTGTGAGGCCTTTGAGGATTCCATGGCCGAGGATGCGGAGGAGATGGAGAGGGTGTACGGAGGCATCGACATGAGCAGTCACCAGGAGGTCTTCACCTCCCTCCTCACCAAAGTGAGCAGCTCCCCAGCCTCTGTCCAGCTGCTGTCCATCCTGCAGGCTCTGCTGCTGGTGGCTCCAGGACGGGGAGACGTGTGGCTGACCCTGGAGGCCCTGGCTGTCCGTGCCACTCTGCTGGCCCACGACTCACAAATGGACTCCGCTGAACGTTTGATGGAGCGCCTGCTCTCTTCCAAGAGACAACAGATCTCAGCCAGTCCCAAGACCAAGACCACCAACAGGGCAATCCAGACAGACTTGCTCGGCAGCACAACCAACCAATCAGACATGGCTTCCGTAACTCCCCCTCCTCCCCCTCCACTTCCTGCTGCTACCCCAAACCCTCCTCCTCCCCCACCCCCACCCCTGCCAGGCACCACTTATGGTGCACCCCCACCACCTCCTCCTTTACCTGGGATGCCACCTCCTCCTCCACCACCTCTACCAGGGATGGGGCAGGGAGGTCCACCTCCTCCCCCTCCCCTGCCTGGTATGGGCCCCCCACCTCCCCCTCCCCTGCCTGGTATGGGCCCCCCACCTCCCCCTCCCCTGCCTGGTATGGGCCCCCCTCCCCCACCACCCCCTCCCCCAGGTATTGGAGGAGGTATTATTGTGCCCCAGAACGCTCCTCTCCCCAAGGCCAGCCGCTGTCCCACACTGCGCATGAAGAAGCTCAACTGGCAGAAGCTGCCCTCCAGAGTGGTGTCTGAAAGCCAATCCATGTGGTCGTCAGTGCAGTCTGATTCCCTGGAACCTGACTACTCCAGCATTGAGGAGCTCTTCTGTCTGCCAGTGACTGACTCAAAGGCCAAAAGTACCAACACTACGGTCAAACGAGAGCCCAAAGAGATATCCTTCATTGATGCCAAGAAAAATCTAGATTTGAACATATTCTTGAAGCAGTTCAGATGCTCACATAAAGACTTTGTAGCTATGATCCAAAATGGGGACCGTTCCAAGTTTGACGTCGAGGTGCTGAAACAGATGCAGACGTTACTGCCGGAGAAACATGAGATTGAGAACCTCAAGTCATACCAAGGGGAGATAGAGAAGCTGGCCGGTGTGGATCGGTTCTACCTCGAGCTCCTATCAGTTTCATGCTACACCATGAGGATCGAGTGCATGCTTCTCTGTGAGGAGACCCCTTCTGTGTTAAAGATGCTGCAACCCAAAGCTGAGCTGCTGGACGCAGCCTGTGAGAGTTTGAAGGAGAGCACCCGCCTTCCAAGTTTCTGCAAGCTCATACTTGACATTGGAAACTTCCTCAACTATGGGAGTCACATAGGCAATGCAGATGGCTTCAAGATCAGCACCTTGCTGAAGCTCACAGATACCAAAGCCAACAAGTCCCGTATCACATTGCTCCATCACATCCTGGAGGAGGCGGAGAAAACCCATGCTGACTTGCTGAACCTTCCGGATGATCTAGAGATCTGTGAAAAGGCTGCTAGAATAAATGTGGATTCTATTCAGGCAGAGTCGAGCTCACTGGTCAAACGGTTGAAGGGTTCTGAGAAAAAAGTGTCCTCTTCTTCTCAGGAGGATATCAAGCAGCAGTATCTCACTGCTATGAAGGGGAACCTGGAGGCCTGTGAGAAGCTGCAGGAGCTCTTTGCCTCCATCAAAAAGAAGAAGGAAGAGCTAGCAGAGTATCTGTGTGAGGACACGTCCCGCCTCTCACTAGAGGAGCTGTTCAACACCATCAAGACCTTCAGAGGACTCTTCCTTAAAGCAATCAAGGAAAACCAGACCTGGAGAGAGCAGGCCATCAAGGCAGAGAAGAGGAAGAAACAGCAAGAGGAGGATGACGCCAAGAGACCGAGGGGGGAGAACGGAAAAATAATTCGTAAAGCCCCCCCAGTCCAGGAGGAGGGCTGCATCATGTTGGACCACCTGTTGGCTATGATGAAGGGCAATGCACTAAGGAAGACCACCAGGGCCCAGGCAGACAGGGGCAGCCTGCCCTCTAATGACAAGAAAAGGGATAGCACCCAGCCTGAACATGCCAAGCTTGAGCGATCATCAGCCGTAGATACCCAATATGGCATAGAAGTGGACAAGGTGGCATCAACCATTCAGCAAGGATCGCAGGACAGACTGCCACACACAGGGGAGTCCACATCAGGCCTTCCAACAGGACTCAAACTGGATTAATCAGAGACCATCGCCCCCCTCAATCCTGGATTGGATCCCCTGCTCAAGGAGGGATCTTCAGAGAGAGATGAGGGCATCAGTGGCGGCTCCTGCCAAATCTCTCAGGGGGGGCAATTGTTGCGTTGATGGTTAAGGTGACACGTTCAAGGGTAAATTCACCTAAATCAGCGGGCTTAAATAAATTGACTCTCACAGCCAAAAAATAAATAATAAAAATAAAAAAAAGCTCTTTGGTCTTGCCCATTGTGGAGAGGTTGGGGTCTGATTGATTGAGTGTGTGGAGTGTGTCTTTTATAAAGGTAACGAGTTCAAACTGGTGCAGTTAATACAGGTAATGAGTGGAGAATAGGAGGGCTTCTTAAAGAAAAACTAACAGGTCTGTGAGAGCTGGAATTATTACTGGTTGGTAGGTGATCAAATACTTATTTCATACAATAAAATGCAAATTAATTATTTAAAAGTCATACAATGTGATTTTCTGGATTTTTGTTTTAGATTCCGTCTCTCACAGTTGAAGTGTACCTATGATAAAAATTACAGACCTCTACATTCTTTCTAAGTGGGAAAACCTGCAAAATCAGCAGTGTATCAAATACTTGTTCTCCCCACTGTAGTTACCGAAATAAAACACAGATCAAAAGATTTAATGTACGATTCAAGTAGCCGATGTCCTTGACAACTGGTAAATGTGGTGGAGCAGGATTTAGCTTCTCTGAGGAGTTAAGTAGAGAGAGCAGCCTGTGGCTGTGGAAAGGATTGGGCTTAAATTGAGGATACACTAAAACGTGAAACTGACAAGCGCCAAAAAAGCTCCCCTGCCAGTTCCTGCCAACAGAGACTTGTTGAGACCAGCGTGCAGGGGGTTGGCACGGGTTCACACCGAGGCTGGTTGAGGCAGAAATCGAAGGACGTCGTGTGTTTTTATATTCCTCATTCGATTCCATGCATTACAATAAGCCTGTCCACCGATTTTCTACCTCCATGGTTGGAACCACGAGACTAGACACTACATGGTCATGGATGTGCCTAGGGACACAGCAAGCATGACCAGGGAAAGTTGTCTCCACAGGACCTGAAGCACAAAGCACCAATTCAGTTCAAGAAAAGAGAAAGAGTAGAGAAATGTATGCTTGTTACACAGAAAGTGTTAAAAAATAAAACTGACGTCATAATCTGCCCTCTAGGGCCAGCATCAGGTGCAGATCAAGCGTCAAGGGGGTTACTATCGTTGAACAGAGAATAGTGGCTTTAAGATGGCACAGACAAGGCTCGTCTGAAAGTAAAACATCAAAATATCGAGGGCATTAGTTATAAGTTACCCCTAATGGGCCAGCATCAGGTGCAAATGAAAAGTAACATTATTTTAAAAAAAATATTGACATACGGTCACTGAGTACTGCAGAGTACTATTTTTGTTGCTTTAATAAAGGCTGGCAGTCTTTAATTTAACTGTTGTTGGTGTGGACTATATACTGGGGAGGTATTTGAATGAATGAATGAATGAATGGTCTTTATTGTCATTGCTACAGTACAGGTACCAAACAACGAAATTTAGGAGGGGTGGCTCCCCTGGTGTTAGGAAAAAAAAAAAAAATATATATATAATATTCAGGGGTCAAAAAATGTATACAAATATCGGATCGGTATCGGTATCGCCGATACCCGAAGCCCAGGTATCGGTATCGGTAGTGAAAAAGTGGGATCGGGACATCCCTAGCTAAAATGTTGTCAGCGTTCATGGACCAAATTGGATGTGTCGATCCATGGCGCTTCCAATTTCCTCACGATAAAAAATTCTCGTTTTTTTCACACGTCCACCATTCGTATAGCAGAATTGATTACTTCTTTATAGACAGAACACTACTTCCCTTTGTCAAAAACGTAGAATATTCAACCATAATTGAATCTGACCATGCCCCAGTACTATTGGATCTGTCCTTCCCACTTAACTACTCTGACCGCGCTCCATGGAGACTTGATACCACACTACTAACAGATAAAGAATTCTGCCAAATGATTTCAACTGCCATAGACAATTTCTTGGAAACCAATAGGGACGACACTGTTTCTCCCTCCCTGCTCTGGCAGACCCTTAAAGTAGTAATAAGGGGGGACATTATTGCATACACATCTAGGCTGAACAAAGCTAGGAGGCAAGAACAGGAGCAACTTCTCAACTCAATGATTGACATAGATCATCAATACTCTGACTCTCCCACCCCGGAGCTTTACAAAAATAAGCTGAATCTCAAAGCCAAATACGAGTTATTAACATCCGATAAGACAGAACGTATGCTGCTGAAATCACGAGGCTTTGTTTATGAGCATGGGGAAAAGGCTGGTAGAATGTTAGCGCATCAATTAAAATGTAAATCCTCTGACCAACAGATTCCACAAATTAAAAGAGAAAATGGGGAGCTTACAACTGACCCCCTCGAAATCAATGAGACTTTTAGGGCATTTTATTCCAAATTGTACACTTCTGAGGCACCCAATGATGATACCAATATGCAACATTTCTTCACAAATTTAAATGCCCCTGTTATCAACCCTGTTCATAAAGCAGAACTTGAACTACCCTTCCAAGACACCGACATTTATAATGCAATCACAGCTATGCAAAGTAGTAAGGCCCCGGGCCCTGATGGATACCCCATCGAATTCTACAAAAAATTCTCAACCAAATTAACTCCGCTCATCTTAGAAATGTTCAATGACTCAATGGATAATGAGGCCCTGCCACAGACGCTAACAGAGGCATTCATAACCCTTTTACCGAAACCAGGGAAAGACAGAACGGAGTGTGGTTCACATCGCCCCATCTCGCTGCTCAACAGCGATGTCAAGATATTAGCTAAAGCACTCGCCCGGCGTCTAGAGTCCGTCACAGACGAGGTGATCTCCCCTGATCAAACTGGCTTCATGCTGGGCCGCCACTCATTCTCTAACATCCGAAACCTTCTAAATGTCGTACATTCTCCTACGTCCGAGGAGGTACCTGAGGTGGTTCTCTCCCTGGATGCGGAGAAGGCTTTTGACAGAGTGGAGTGGGCGTACTTATTTGAATGTCTGAAAGCTTTTGGCTTTGGACCCACTTTTATTGCATGGATCAGACTACTATACTCATCTCCTAAGGCAGGGGTCGGCAATTAGGTTTGGCCTCGGGCCAATTTTTTTTTGAGCCACTAGATGGCGGGCCCGAACATAATCAAAGGCTAATTTAAGTAATTGATTGTTTTAAAATGTGACACGTTCTAATGCTTTGACTTTTCTTTCGACTGTACACATCGCTAGTCAACTAACACAGCTTGTTTTGTGAACCTGCTAACAATGTAAAGTAGTGTTCTAGTTAACTAGGTAGCTGTCCAATCCATTATGTTGCAGTATTTTGGCTTGATTAGCGAGTTTGTGTTGTGATTCTCAACAACGTTGAAACGTAGTTTCACACTTTTCCATATTTTTGAATAATAAATGTGTGGACTGACGATGTAGCGTAGCCTAACTTATTCTAATAATTATGTAACAGTTTCATTCTGATAATTATTCCCCCCTCCTCCCAGACAAGGTCACATTATTATTATTGGATTGGTTGTTTGCGTGCCGGGTGAAGTTAGCCAAACATTTAACCTGCTAGCAAGAGAAACATAATGTCACTCTCCAAAGGTCTAAAGAGGAAAGTTGACGGTGGAAACAGGGCATTTAAAGAGGAATGGACAGCGAACTATACGTTCATCCTACCTGGTTTCATCAATGCAAAGCCGTTGTGAGAGACATTTTCCGTGCTCACAATGTTCCCTTTCTATACGCGAGTCGTCCTTTTCGTCAATGAATGCGATAAAGACGCACGAGAGGAATCGATGGATGCATAAAAACCTTGAGAACTGCCTGTGGATTAAAGTGACGTCAATATCACCAGATATCAAGCAAATACTGACCGATGGGAGATGCTTTTTGTTTGCGCCGATTTTGTTTTCAATGTTTTTCAGAAAATTAAACAGAATTTGCGTTGTTACTGTTCATATGTGTGTTGCAGTCACATATACGTAAACATTACGTTTGAATGGCTTACTGAGCTCGTGTTATTTTGTTCAAACCACACACGGTATGTCGGCTATTTCAGCACCGTGACGCGTTGTCCACCTGCTTATGATTCACTCTGAGGGGTTCAGCGTCAGTGCGCTTCGGTGCACCTTGCTGCCTGATTGTCTGTCCCTGTGTCATTCACTCTCAACATGGATAAAAGTACAATAAGCATTATTCAGGTGGAGTTCGATTCTCTATTCGGACATTATAGGCGCTATATGTGGGACTGTCGGTCCGATATTATTATAAAAAAATTAAAAAAATTAAAAATAAAAAGTGGATTCTCAAAATAATCTGCTGGGCCAAATATTATTGGTGACGGGCCAGCAATGGCCCACGGGCCGCCTATTGCCGACCCCTGTCCTAAGGCATCGGTAGTTACGAACGGGAAACGCTCCACATTTTTCTCATTGTCGAGAGGGACACGCCAGGGGTGCCCGCTGAGCCCACTCCTATTCTCATTCGCCATCGAACCTCTGTCTATCATGTTAAAATCTTCTCCAATAATAAATGGAATTTCTAGATGGGGGAAGGAACACAAGGTGGCGCTATATGCCGACGACTTACTGTTGTATGTATCTGAACCGGTGCAATGCATTTCCCATATAGTTCAGATGCTGCATAGATTTGGTAGCTTTTCGGGATACAAGATCAACCTCACTAAGAGCGAATGTTTTCCAGTGAACAACCTAGATCTCGCAATCCCACAATGTGACTTGCCCTTCCATTTGTCTAAATCTGGCTTCAAATATTTGGGAATTAATATTACACGGTCCTTCTCTAAACTACATGAAAAAAACTTCACGCCCCTTGTTAATAAATTAAAAGATGATTTACAGAAATGGAGGTCCATTAATTTATCACTGGCAGGGAAGATCAACTGTATTAAGCATTAAGATGAACGTTCTACCCCGATTCCTCTACCTTTTCCAATGTCTCCCTATATTCCTCCCAAAGTCCTTCTTCTCGTCCATAGATAAGTCCATATCATCTTTCATTTGGGGGGGGTAAAGTCCCTAGAATACAGAAAAGACTTCTACAGCGACATCGGTCCCAGGGCGGACTGGGCCTACCAAATTTGCTTTATTATCACTGGGCTGCCAATATTCAGAAAATCATATACTGGGTCCATTCACCACAGCCGTCTTGGTGCGAAATAGAAAATGAGTCATGTCTTTCAACATCCCTCTCCGCCTTGATTACCTCCAAACTCCCTCTATCTGCCCCACACTACACCTCTAACCCTGTTGTTGTTAATACATTACGAATATGGTCACAATTTCGACGCCACTTTGGTTTAAAAGATTTCTCCAACCTAGCCCCTATCTGCAATAACCACCTTTTTGTCCCCGCCAGAATAGACAATGCTTTCGCCTTATGGAAAAGACTCGGTCTCTCCAAATTTAAAGATCTCTATACTGAGGGCGTCTTCTCGACCTTTAATCACCTCTCTCAAAAATTCAACCTTCCCCGCTCAAGTTATTTTCGATACCTCCAGGTCCGACATTTCATTAAAAGTTTGGATCCAAACTTCCCAAATGCACCACAACCTTCTGCTATAGATGATATCCTCCAAATTCCTCCCAATCTAAAAGGCCTAATATCAAGTATTTACTCTAGCATATCATCCCTCGGAGACACTTCCCTCCACAAAATTAAAGAGAAATGGCAGGAGGAGCTAGGGGACGTAATACCCGATGACTCCTGGACTGAGGCTCTGACGAGAGTTAACGGGAGCACATCATGTGCTAGACTAGGCGTAATCCAATTTAAGGTCTTGCACCGAATTCACCTTTCCAAATCTAGGCTAGCCAGAATCTATCCTGACGTGGATGAGAATTGTAGCAGATGTCATAACGCTCCGGCACCGCTAACACACATGTTTTGGTCATGTCCCTTATTATTTGATTATTGGTCAGCAGTTTTCAGGACCCTCTCACAGGCACTAGATCTGAACCTGCAACCTAACGCCTACTCAGCTATCTTTGGCATAGCGCCAACTGACCAACAGATTATTAACAAGCATAAAGACATTGTGGCATTTGCCACTCTACTTGCTCGACGGAGGATTTTGCTTTGTTGGACATCCCCCAAACCACCGAATTCCTCCTTATGGTTGACTGACCTTATGCTTCACTTGAAACTTGAAAAGATTAAATATACACTTAGGGGGTCCAAAGACCGCTTTTATTTCACCTGGAACCCAATAATATCCTATTTCAACAAACTAAAAACCCTC
Source organism: Nansenia antarctica (assembly GCF_963989245.1). Classification (NCBI taxonomy): domain Eukaryota; kingdom Metazoa; phylum Chordata; class Actinopteri; order Argentiniformes; family Microstomatidae; genus Nansenia; species Nansenia antarctica. The sequence continues at coordinate 17,028,914 of NC_137681.1, read as the reverse complement.
CCTGACAATGCAAGTGCGCTGGATGCTGAGTGATGACATATGTTGTGAATCTATTTATCAGGATAAACCCCTAGAGATACATCATCTCGTTCTAGAGAGGGACATATTACAATCATAACAGACATGGTATCACAGACCAACACGACCATCTCATCTATCCTCACTTACAAATGAATTGCACTTTATTTCTCTTTATCTCTTTGATTACTTACCTGTACTGTCTTCATTACCTATCACCACTGTTATTATTATTATTATTATTTATTGTTGTTTATTTATATCCTTCGTCCTGGGATGCACCACTTGGGATTTTGTGGGGGGGGGGGGGGGGGGGGGGGTTGGGACATGTTTGTGTTTTGTGTAAAAACAAACCAAAACTGAAAAGTATTATTTTTGTATATCTGTAACATCTCAATAAAAAGAAAGTAAAAAAATTATTTAAAAAAATAAAATAGAAACCATTAGACAAGGCGTTTTCAAGGCAAGCTCTTCTGTGTCAGGCAATTTAGAATGTTGAAGTTTTTCCAATTGTCCCATTGTGATGCAATAAGAAACTATTACAACATTTGCAACATTTGACAGTGCTACAAAAACACTGTGTGCATTGGCCATTGAGATAATATAGAGATATTGAGATATTGAAAGTACTGGGATTCATCTTAATTATGTATTTTCCAGTTTTGGATATACTGCCAATGCTGAGGTAGGTGTGGGATGCATTAAATGCTAATCAAATGTTGGTGGAACAACAGTCACAGTCACTTTCTGTAAGATTTCCCAAACATCAATACCTATGTTGTGTGTGCGTGTGCGTGCATATGTGCATGTGTGTTTATGTAACAGGGAGACTGAGGACCTGGACCTGAACATCCAGTGTGAGGCCTTTGAGGATTCCATGGCCGAGGATGCGGAGGAGATGGAGAGGGTGTACGGAGGCATCGACATGAGCAGTCACCAGGAGGTCTTCACCTCCCTCCTCACCAAAGTGAGCAGCTCCCCAGCCTCTGTCCAGCTGCTGTCCATCCTGCAGGCTCTGCTGCTGGTGGCTCCAGGACGGGGAGACGTGTGGCTGACCCTGGAGGCCCTGGCTGTCCGTGCCACTCTGCTGGCCCACGACTCACAAATGGACTCCGCTGAACGTTTGATGGAGCGCCTGCTCTCTTCCAAGAGACAACAGATCTCAGCCAGTCCCAAGACCAAGACCACCAACAGGGCAATCCAGACAGACTTGCTCGGCAGCACAACCAACCAATCAGACATGGCTTCCGTAACTCCCCCTCCTCCCCCTCCACTTCCTGCTGCTACCCCAAACCCTCCTCCTCCCCCACCCCCACCCCTGCCAGGCACCACTTATGGTGCACCCCCACCACCTCCTCCTTTACCTGGGATGCCACCTCCTCCTCCACCACCTCTACCAGGGATGGGGCAGGGAGGTCCACCTCCTCCCCCTCCCCTGCCTGGTATGGGCCCCCCACCTCCCCCTCCCCTGCCTGGTATGGGCCCCCCACCTCCCCCTCCCCTGCCTGGTATGGGCCCCCCTCCCCCACCACCCCCTCCCCCAGGTATTGGAGGAGGTATTATTGTGCCCCAGAACGCTCCTCTCCCCAAGGCCAGCCGCTGTCCCACACTGCGCATGAACAAGCTCAACTGGCAGAAGCTGCCCTCCAGAGTGGTGTCTGAAAGCCAATCCATGTGGTCGTCAGTGCAGTCTGATTCCCTGGAACCTGACTACTCCAGCATTGAGGAGCTCTTCTGTCTGCCAGTGACTGACTCAAAGGCCAAAAGTACCAACACTACGGTCAAACGAGAGCCCAAAGAGATATCCTTCATTGATGCCAAGAAAAATCTAGATTTGAACATATTCTTGAAGCAGTTCAGATGCTCACATAAAGACTTTGTAGCTATGATCCAAAATGGGGACCGTTCCAAGTTTGACGTCGAGGTGCTGAAACAGATGCAGACGTTACTGCCGGAGAAACATGAGATTGAGAACCTCAAGTCATACCAAGGGGAGATAGAGAAGCTGGCCGGTGTGGATCGGTTCTACCTCGAGCTCCTATCAGTTTCATGCTACACCATGAGGATCGAGTGCATGCTTCTCTGTGAGGAGACCCCTTCTGTGTTAAAGATGCTGCAACCCAAAGCTGAGCTGCTGGACGCAGCCTGTGAGAGTTTGAAGGAGAGCACCCGCCTTCCAAGTTTCTGCAAGCTCATACTTGACATTGGAAACTTCCTCAACTATGGGAGTCACATAGGCAATGCAGATGGCTTCAAGATCAGCACCTTGCTGAAGCTCACAGATACCAAAGCCAACAAGTCCCGTATCACATTGCTCCATCACATCCTGGAGGAGGCGGAGAAAACCCATGCTGACTTGCTGAACCTTCCGGATGATCTAGAGATCTGTGAAAAGGCTGCTAGAATAAATGTGGATTCTATTCAGGCAGAGTCGAGCTCACTGGTCAAACGGTTGAAGGGTTCTGAGAAAAAAGTGTCCTCTTCTTCTCAGGAGGATATCAAGCAGCAGTATCTCACTGCTATGAAGGGGAACCTGGAGGCCTGTGAGAAGCTGCAGGAGCTCTTTGCCTCCATCAAAAAGAAGAAGGAAGAGCTAGCAGAGTATCTGTGTGAGGACACGTCCCGCCTCTCACTAGAGGAGCTGTTCAACACCATCAAGACCTTCAGAGGACTCTTCCTTAAAGCAATCAAGGAAAACCAGACCTGGAGAGAGCAGGCCATCAAGGCAGAGAAGAGGAAGAAACAGCAAGAGGAGGATGACGCCAAGAGACCGAGGGGGGAGAACGGAAAAATAATTCGTAAAGCCCCCCCAGTCCAGGAGGAGGGCTGCATCATGTTGGACCACCTGTTGGCTATGATGAAGGGCAATGCACTAAGGAAGACCACCAGGGCCCAGGCAGACAGGGGCAGCCTGCCCTCTAATGACAAGAAAAGGGATAGCACCCAGCCTGAACATGCCAAGCTTGAGCGATCATCAGCCGTAGATACCCAATATGGCATAGAAGTGGACAAGGTGGCATCAACCATTCAGCAAGGATCGCAGGACAGACTGCCACACACAGGGGAGTCCACATCAGGCCTTCCAACAGGACTCAAACTGGATTAATCAGAGACCATCGCCCCCCTCAATCCTGGATTGGATCCCCTGCTCAAGGAGGGATCTTCAGAGAGAGATGAGGGCATCAGTGGCGGCTCCTGCCAAATCTCTCAGGGGGGGCAATTGTTGCGTTGATGGTTAAGGTGACACGTTCAAGGGTAAATTCACCTAAATCAGCGGGCTTAAATAAATTGACTCTCACAGCCAAAAAATAAATAATAAAAATAAAAAAAAGCTCTTTGGTCTTGCCCATTGTGGAGAGGTTGGGGTCTGATTGATTGAGTGTGTGGAGTGTGTCTTTTATAAAGGTAACGAGTTCAAACTGGTGCAGTTAATACAGGTAATGAGTGGAGAATAGGAGGGCTTCTTAAAGAAAAACTAACAGGTCTGTGAGAGCTGGAATTATTACTGGTTGGTAGGTGATCAAATACTTATTTCATACAATAAAATGCAAATTAATTATTTAAAAGTCATACAATGTGATTTTCTGGATTTTTGTTTTAGATTCCGTCTCTCACAGTTGAAGTGTACCTATGATAAAAATTACAGACCTCTACATTCTTTCTAAGTGGGAAAACCTGCAAAATCAGCAGTGTATCAAATACTTGTTCTCCCCACTGTAGTTACCGAAATAAAACACAGATCAAAAGATTTAATGTACGATTCAAGTAGCCGATGTCCTTGACAACTGGTAAATGTGGTGGAGCAGGATTTAGCTTCTCTGAGGAGTTAAGTAGAGAGAGCAGCCTGTGGCTGTGGAAAGGATTGGGCTTAAATTGAGGATACACTAAAACGTGAAACTGACAAGCGCCAAAAAAGCTCCCCTGCCAGTTCCTGCCAACAGAGACTTGTTGAGACCAGCGTGCAGGGGGTTGGCACGGGTTCACACCGAGGCTGGTTGAGGCAGAAATCGAAGGACGTCGTGTGTTTTTATATTCCTCATTCGATTCCATGCATTACAATAAGCCTGTCCACCGATTTTCTACCTCCATGGTTGGAACCACGAGACTAGACACTACATGGTCATGGATGTGCCTAGGGACACAGCAAGCATGACCAGGGAAAGTTGTCTCCACAGGACCTGAAGCACAAAGCACCAATTCAGTTCAAGAAAAGAGAAAGAGTAGAGAAATGTATGCTTGTTACACAGAAAGTGTTAAAAAATAAAACTGACGTCATAATCTGCCCTCTAGGGCCAGCATCAGGTGCAGATCAAGCGTCAAGGGGGTTACTATCGTTGAACAGAGAATAGTGGCTTTAAGATGGCACAGACAAGGCTCGTCTGAAAGTAAAACATCAAAATATCGAGGGCATTAGTTATAAGTTACCCCTAATGGGCCAGCATCAGGTGCAAATGAAAAGTAACATTATTTTAAAAAAAATATTGACATACGGTCACTGAGTACTGCAGAGTACTATTTTTGTTGCTTTAATAAAGGCTGGCAGTCTTTAATTTAACTGTTGTTGGTGTGGACTATATACTGGGGAGGTATTTGAATGAATGAATGAATGAATGGTCTTTATTGTCATTGCTACAGTACAGGTACCAAACAACGAAATTTAGGAGGGGTGGCTCCCCTGGTGTTAGGAAAAAAAAAAAATATATATATATATAATATTCAGGGGTCAAAAAATGTATACAAATATCGGATCGGTATCGGTATCGCCGATACCCGAAGCCCAGGTATCGGTATCGGTAGTGAAAAAGTGGGATCGGGACATCCCTAGCTAAAATGTTGTCAGCGTTCATGGACCAAATTGGATGTGTCGATCCATGGCGCTTCCAATTTCCTCACGATAAAAAATTCTCGTTTTTTTCACACGTCCACCATTCGTATAGCAGAATTGATTACTTCTTTATAGACAGAACACTACTTCCCTTTGTCAAAAACGTAGAATATTCAACCATAATTGAATCTGACCATGCCCCAGTACTATTGGATCTGTCCTTCCCACTTAACTACTCTGACCGCGCTCCATGGAGACTTGATACCACACTACTAACAGATAAAGAATTCTGCCAAATGATTTCAACTGCCATAGACAATTTCTTGGAAACCAATAGGGACGACACTGTTTCTCCCTCCCTGCTCTGGCAGACCCTTAAAGTAGTAATAAGGGGGGACATTATTGCATACACATCTAGGCTGAACAAAGCTAGGAGGCAAGAACAGGAGCAACTTCTCAACTCAATGATTGACATAGATCATCAATACTCTGACTCTCCCACCCCGGAGCTTTACAAAAATAAGCTGAATCTCAAAGCCAAATACGAGTTATTAACATCCGATAAGACAGAACGTATGCTGCTGAAATCACGAGGCTTTGTTTATGAGCATGGGGAAAAGGCTGGTAGAATGTTAGCGCATCAATTAAAATGTAAATCCTCTGACCAACAGATTCCACAAATTAAAAGAGAAAATGGGGAGCTTACAACTGACCCCCTCGAAATCAATGAGACTTTTAGGGCATTTTATTCCAAATTGTACACTTCTGAGGCACCCAATGATGATACCAATATGCAACATTTCTTCACAAATTTAAATGCCCCTGTTATCAACCCTGTTCATAAAGCAGAACTTGAACTACCCTTCCAAGACACCGACATTTATAATGCAATCACAGCTATGCAAAGTAGTAAGGCCCCGGGCCCTGATGGATACCCCATCGAATTCTACAAAAAATTCTCAACCAAATTAACTCCGCTCATCTTAGAAATGTTCAATGACTCAATGGATAATGAGGCCCTGCCACAGACGCTAACAGAGGCATTCATAACCCTTTTACCGAAACCAGGGAAAGACAGAACGGAGTGTGGTTCACATCGCCCCATCTCGCTGCTCAACAGCGATGTCAAGATATTAGCTAAAGCACTCGCCCGGCGTCTAGAGTCCGTCACAGACGAGGTGATCTCCCCTGATCAAACTGGCTTCATGCTGGGCCGCCACTCATTCTCTAACATCCGAAACCTTCTAAATGTCGTACATTCTCCTACGTCCGAGGAGGTACCTGAGGTGGTTCTCTCCCTGGATGCGGAGAAGGCTTTTGACAGAGTGGAGTGGGCGTACTTATTTGAATGTCTGAAAGCTTTTGGCTTTGGACCCACTTTTATTGCATGGATCAGACTACTATACTCATCTCCTAAGGCAGGGGTCGGGTAATTAGGTTTGGCCTCGGGCCAATTTTTTTTTGAGCCACTAGATGGCGGGCCCGAACATAATCAAAGGCTAATTTAAGTAATTGATTGTTTTAAAATGTGACACGTTCTAATGCTTTGACTTTTCTTTCGACTGTACACATCGCTAGTCAACTAACACAGCTTGTTTTGTGAACCTGCTAACAATGTAAAGTAGTGTTCTAGTTAACTAGGTAGCTGTCCAATCCATTATGTTGCAGTATTTTGGCTTGATTAGCGAGTTTGTGTTGTGATTCTCAACAACGTTGAAACGTAGTTTCACACTTTTCCATATTTTTGAATAATAAATGTGTGGACTGACGATGTAGCGTAGCCTAACTTATTCTAATAATTATGTAACAGTTTCATTCTGATAATTATTCCCCCCTCCTCCCAGACAAGGTCACATTATTATTATTGGATTGGTTGTTTGCGTGCCGGGTGAAGTTAGCCAAACATTTAACCTGCTAGCAAGAGAAACATAATGTCACTCTCCAAAGGTCTAAAGAGGAAAGTTGACGGTGGAAACAGGGCATTTAAAGAGGAATGGACAGCGAACTATACGTTCATCCTACCTGGTTTCATCAATGCAAAGCCGTTGTGAGAGACATTTTCCGTGCTCACAATGTTCCCTTTCTATACGCGAGTCGTCCTTTTCGTCAATGAATGCGATAAAGACGCACGAGAGGAATCGATGGATGCATAAAAACCTTGAGAACTGCCTGTGGATTAAAGTGACGTCAATATCACCAGATATCAAGCAAATACTGACCGATGGGAGATGCTTTTTGTTTGCGCCGATTTTGTTTTCAATGTTTTTCAGAAAATTAAACAGAATTTGCGTTGTTACTGTTCATATGTGTGTTGCAGTCACATATACGTAAACATTACGTTTGAATGGCTTACTGAGCTCGTGTTATTTTGTTCAAACCACACACGGTATGTCGGCTATTTCAGCACCGTGACGCGTTGTCCACCTGCTTATGATTCACTCTGAGGGGTTCAGCGTCAGTGCGCTTCGGTGCACCTTGCTGCCTGATTGTCTGTCCCTGTGTCATTCACTCTCAACATGGATAAAAGTACAATAAGCATTATTCAGGTGGAGTTCGATTCTCTATTCGGACATTATAGGCGCTATATGTGGGACTGTCGGTCCGATATTATTATAAAAAAATAAAAAAAATAAAAAATAAAAAGTGGATTCTCAAAATAATCTGCTGGGCCAAATATTATTGGTGACGGGCCAGCAATGGCCCACGGGCCGCCTATTGCCGACCCCTGTCCTAAGGCATCGGTAGTTACGAACGGGAAACGCTCCACATTTTTCTCATTGTCGAGAGGGACACGCCAGGGGTGCCCGCTGAGCCCACTCCTATTCTCATTCGCCATCGAACCTCTGTCTATCATGTTAAAATCTTCTCCAATAATAAATGGAATTTCTAGATGGGGGAAGGAACACAAGGTGGCGCTATATGCCGACGACTTACTGTTGTATGTATCTGAACCGGTGCAATGCATTTCCCATATAGTTCAGATGCTGCATAGATTTGGTAGCTTTTCGGGATACAAGATCAACCTCACTAAGAGCGAATGTTTTCCAGTGAACAACCTAGATCTCGCAATCCCACAATGTGACTTGACCTTCCATTTGTCTAAATCTGGCTTCAAATATTTGGGAATTAATATTACACGGTCCTTCTCTAAACTACATGAAAAAAACTTCACGCCCCTTGTTAATAAATTAAAAGATGATTTACAGAAATGGAGGTCCATTAATTTATCACTGGCAGGGAAGATCAACTGTATTAAGCATTAAGATGAACGTTCTACCCCGATTCCTCTACCTTTTCCAATGTCTCCCTATATTCCTCCCAAAGTCCTTCTTCTCGTCCATAGATAAGTCCATATCATCTTTCATTTGGGGGGGGTAAAGTCCCTAGAATACAGAAAAGACTTCTACAGCGACATCGGTCCCAGGGCGGACTGGGCCTACCAAATTTGCTTTATTATCACTGGGCTGCCAATATTCAGAAAATCATATACTGGGTCCATTCACCACAGCCGTCTTGGTGCGAAATAGAAAATGAGTCATGTCTTTCAACATCCCTCTCCGCCTTGATTACCTCCAAACTCCCTCTATCTGCCCCACACTACACCTCTAACCCTGTTGTTGTTAATACATTACGAATATGGTCACAATTTCGACGCCACTTTGGTTTAAAAGATTTCTCCAACCTAGCCCCTATCTGCAATAACCACCTTTTTGTCCCCGCCAGAATAGACAATGCTTTCGCCTTATGGAAAAGACTCGGTCTCTCCAAATTTAAAGATCTCTATACTGAGGGCGTCTTCTCGACCTTTAATCACCTCTCTCAAAAATTCAACCTTCCCCGCTCAAGTTATTTTCGATACCTCCAGGTCCGACATTTCATTAAAAGTTTGGATCCAAACTTCCCAAATGCACCACAACCTTCTGCTATAGATGATATCCTCCAAATTCCTCCCAATCTAAAAGGCCTAATATCAAGTATTTACTCTAGCATATCATCCCTCGGAGACACTTCCCTCCACAAAATTAAAGAGAAATGGCAGGAGGAGCTAGGGGACGTAATACCCGATGACTCCTGGACTGAGGCTCTGACGAGAGTTAACGGGAGCACATCATGTGCTAGACTAGGCGTAATCCAATTTAAGGTCTTGCACCGAATTCACCTTTCCAAATCTAGGCTAGCCAGAATCTATCCTGACGTGGATGAGAATTGTAGCAGATGTCATAACGCTCCGGCAACGCTAACACACATGTTTTGGTCATGTCCCTTATTATTTGATTATTGGTCAGCAGTTTTCAGGACCCTCTCACAGGCACTAGATCTGAACCTGCAACCTAACGCCTACTCAGCTATCTTTGGCATAGCGCCAACTGACCAACAGATTATTAACAAGCATAAAGACATTGTGGCATTTGCCACTCTACTTGCTCGACGGAGGATTTTGCTTTGTTGGACATCCCCCAAACCACCGAATTCCTCCTTATGGTTGACTGACCTTATGCTTCACTTGAAACTTGAAAAGATTAAATATACACTTAGGGGGTCCAAAGACCGCTTTTATTTCACCTGGAACCCAATAATATCCTATTTCAACAAACTAAAAACCCTCCCTGACAATGCAAGTGCGCTGGATGCTGAGTGATGACATATGTTGTGAATCTATTTATCAGGATAAACCCCTAGAGATACATCATCTCGTTCTAGAGAGGGACATATTACAATCATAACAGACATGGTATCACAGACCAACACGACCATCTCATCTATCCTCACTTACAAATGAATTGCACTTTATTTCTCTTTATCTCTTTGATTACTTACCTGTACTGTCTTCATTACCTATCACCACTGTTATTATTATTATTATTATTATTTATTGTTGTTTATTTATATCCTTCGTCCTGGGATGCACCACTTGGGATTTTGTGGGGGGGGGGGGGGGGGGGGGTTGGGACATGTTTGTGTTTTGTGTAAAAACAAACCAAAACTGAAAAGTATTATTTTTGTATATCTGTAACATCTCAATAAAAAGAAAGTAAAAAAAATATTTAAAAAAATAAAATAGAAACCATTAGACAAGGCGTTTTCAAGGCAAGCTCTTCTGTGTCAGGCAATTTAGAATGTTGAAGTTTTTCCAATTGTCCCATTGTGATGCAATAAGAAACTATTACAACATTTGCAACATTTGACAGTGCTACAAAAACACTGTGTGCATTGGCCATTGAGATAATATAGAGATATTGAGATATTGAAAGTACTGGGATTCATCTTAATTATGTATTTTCCAGTTTTGGATATACTGCCAATGCTGAGGTAGGTGTGGGATGCATTAAATGCTAATCAAATGTTGGTGGAACAACAGTCACAGTCACTTTCTGTAAGATTTCCCAAACATCAATACCTATGTTGTGTGTGCGTGTGCGTGCATATGTGCATGTGTGTTTATGTAACAGGGAGACTGAGGACCTGGACCTGAACATCCAGTGTGAGGCCTTTGAGGATTCCATGGCCGAGGATGCGGAGGAGATGGAGAGGGTGTACGGAGGCATCGACATGAGCAGTCACCAGGAGGTCTTCACCTCCCTCCTCACCAAAGTGAGCAGCTCCCCAGCCTCTGTCCAGCTGCTGTCCATCCTGCAGGCTCTGCTGCTGGTGGCTCCAGGACGGGGAGACGTGTGGCTGACCCTGGAGGCCCTGGCTGTCCGTGCCACTCTGCTGGCCCACGACTCACAAATGGACTCCGCTGAACGTTTGATGGAGCGCCTGCTCTCTTCCAAGAGACAACAGATCTCAGCCAGTCCCAAGACCAAGACCACCAACAGGGCAATCCAGACAGACTTGCTCGGCAGCACAACCAACCAATCAGACATGGCTTCCGTAACTCCCCCTCCTCCCCCTCCTCCCCCTCCACTTCCTGCTGCTACCCCAAACCCTCCTCCTCCCCCACCCCCACCCCTGCCAGGCACCACTTATGGTGCACCCCCACCACCTCCTCCTTTACCTGGGATGCCACCTCCTCCTCCACCACCTCTACCAGGGATGGGGCAGGGAGGTCCACCTCCTCCCCCTCCCCTGCCTGGTATGGGCCCCCCACCTCCCCCTCCCCTGCCTGGTATGGGCCCCCCACCTCCCCCTCCCCTGCCTGGTATGGGCCCCCCTCCCCCACCACCCCCTCCCCCAGGTATTGGAGGAGGTATTATTGTGCCCCAGAACGCTCCTCTCCCCAAGGCCAGCCGCTGTCCCACACTGCGCATGAAGAAGCTCAACTGGCAGAAGCTGCCCTCCAGAGTGGTGTCTGAAAGCCAATCCATGTGGTCGTCAGTGCAGTCTGATTCCCTGGAACCTGACTACTCCAGCATTGAGGAGCTCTTCTGTCTGCCAGTGACTGACTCAAAGGCCAAAAGTACCAACACTACGGTCAAACGAGAGCCCAAAGAGATATCCTTCATTGATGCCAAGAAAAATCTAGATTTGAACATATTCTTGAAGCAGTTCAGATGCTCACATAAAGACTTTGTAGCTATGATCCAAAATGGGGACCGTTCCAAGTTTGACGTCGAGGTGCTGAAACAGATGCAGACGTTACTGCCGGAGAAACATGAGATTGAGAACCTCAAGTCATACCAAGGGGAGATAGAGAAGCTGGCCGGTGTGGATCGGTTCTACCTCGAGCTCCTATCAGTTTCATGCTACACCATGAGGATCGAGTGCATGCTTCTCTGTGAGGAGACCCCTTCTGTGTTAAAGATGCTGCAACCCAAAGCTGAGCTGCTGGACGCAGCCTGTGAGAGTTTGAAGGAGAGCACCCGCCTTCCAAGTTTCTGCAAGCTCATACTTGACATTGGAAACTTCCTCAACTATGGGAGTCACATAGGCAATGCAGATGGCTTCAAGATCAGCACCTTGCTGAAGCTCACAGATACCAAAGCCAACAAGTCCCGTATCACATTGCTCCATCACATCCTGGAGGAGGCGGAGAAAACCCATGCTGACTTGCTGAACCTTCCGGATGATCTAGAGATCTGTGAAAAGGCTGCTAGAATAAATGTGGATTCTATTCAGGCAGAGTCGAGCTCACTGGTCAAACGGTTGAAGGGTTCTGAGAAAAAAGTGTCCTCTTCTTCTCAGGAGGATATCAAGCAGCAGTATCTCACTGCTATGAAGGGGAACCTGGAGGCCTGTGAGAAGCTGCAGGAGCTCTTTGCCTCCATCAAAAAGAAGAAGGAAGAGCTAGCAGAGTATCTGTGTGAGGACACGTCCCGCCTCTCACTAGAGGAGCTGTTCAACACCATCAAGACCTTCAGAGGACTCTTCCTTAAAGCAATCAAGGAAAACCAGACCTGGAGAGAGCAGGCCATCAAGGCAGAGAAGAGGAAGAAACAGCAAGAGGAGGATGACGCCAAGAGACCGAGGGGGGAGAACGGAAAAATAATTCGTAAAGCCCCCCCAGTCCAGGAGGAGGGCTGCATCATGTTGGACCACCTGTTGGCTATGATGAAGGGCAATGCACTAAGGAAGACCACCAGGGCCCAGGCAGACAGGGGCAGCCTGCCCTCTAATGACAAGAAAGGGGATAGCACCCAGCCTGAACATGCCAAGCTTGAGCGATCATCAGCCGTAGATACCCAATATGGCATAGAAGTGGACAAGGTGGCATCAACCATTCAGCAAGGATCGCAGGACAGACTGCCACACACAGGGGAGTCCACATCAGGCCTTCCAACAGGACTCAAACTGGATTAATCAGAGACCATCGCCCCCCTCAATCCTGGATTGGATCCCCTGCTCAAGGAGGGATCTTCAGAGAGAGATGAGGGCATCAGTGGCGGCTCCTGCCAAATCTCTCAGGGGGGGCAATTGTTGCGTTGATGGTTAAGGTGACACGTTCAAGGGTAAATTCACCTAAATCAGCGGGCTTAAATAAATTGACTCTCACAGCCAAAAAATAAATAATAAAAATAAAAAAAAGCTCTTTGGTCTTGCCCATTGTGGAGAGGTTGGGGTCTGATTGATTGAGTGTGTGGAGTGTGTCTTTTATAAAGGTAACGAGTTCAAACTGGTGCAGTTAATACAGGTAATGAGTGGAGAATAGGAGGGCTTCTTAAAGAAAAACTAACAGGTCTGTGAGAGCTGGAATTATTACTGGTTGGTAGGTGATCAAATACTTATTTCATACAATAAAATGCAAATTAATTATTTAAAAGTCATACAATGTGATTTTCTGGATTTTTGTTTTAGATTCCGTCTCTCACAGTTGAAGTGTACCTATGATAAAAATTACAGACCTCTACATTCTTTCTAAGTGGGAAAACCTGCAAAATCAGCAGTGTATCAAATACTTGTTCTCCCCACTGTAGTTACCGAAATAAAACACAGATCAAAAGATTTAATGTACGATTCAAGTAGCCGATGTCCTTGACAACTGGTAAATGTGGTGGAGCAGGATTTAGCTTCTCTGAGGAGTTAAGTAGAGAGAGCAGCCTGTGGCTGTGGAAAGGATTGGGCTTAAATTGAGGATACACTAAAACGTGAAACTGACAAGCGCCAAAAAAGCTCCCCTGCCAGTTCCTGCCAACAGAGACTTGTTGAGACCAGCGTGCAGGGGGTTGGCACGGGTTCACACCGAGGCTGGTTGAGGCAGAAATCGAAGGACGTCGTGTGTTTTTATATTCCTCATTCGATTCCATGCATTACAATAAGCCTGTCCACCGATTTTCTACCTCCATGGTTGGAACCACGAGACTAGACACTACATGGTCATGGATGTGCCTAGGGACACAGCAAGCATGACCAGGGAAAGTTGTCTCCACAGGACCTGAAGCACAAAGCACCAATTCAGTTCAAGAAAAGAGAAAGAGTAGAGAAATGTATGCTTGTTACACAGAAAGTGTTAAAAAATAAAACTGACGTCATAATCTGCCCTCTAGGGCCAGCATCAGGTGCAGATCAAGCGTCAAGGGGGTTACTATCGTTGAACAGAGAATAGTGGCTTTAAGATGGCACAGACAAGGCTCGTCTGAAAGTAAAACATCAAAATATCGAGGGCATTAGTTATAAGTTACCCCTAATGGGCCAGCATCAGGTGCAAATGAAAAGTAACATTATTTTAAAAAAAATATTGACATACGGTCACTGAGTACTGCAGAGTACTATTTTTGTTGCTTTAATAAAGGCTGGCAGTCTTTAATTTAACTGTTGTTGGTGTGGACTATATACTGGGGAGGTATTTGAATGAATGAATGAATGAATGGTCTTTATTGTCATTGCTACAGTACAGGTACCAAACAACGAAATTTAGGAGGGGTGGCTCCCCTGGTGTTAGGAAGAAAAAAAATATATATATATATATAATATTCAGGGGTCAAAAAATGTATACAAATATCGGATCGGTATCGGTATCGCCGATACCCGAAGCCCAGGTATCGGTATCGGTATCGGTAGTGAAAAAGTGGGATCGGGACATCCCTAGCTAAAATGTTGTCAGCGTTCATGGACCAAATTGGATGTGTCGATCCATGGCGCTTCCAATTTCCTCACGATAAAAAATTCTCGTTTTTTTCACACGTCCACCATTCGTATAGCAGAATTGATTACTTCTTTATAGACAGAACACTACTTCCCTTTGTCAAAAACGTAGAATATTCAACCATAATTGAATCTGACCATGCCCCAGTACTATTGGATCTGTCCTTCCCACTTAACTACTCTGACCGCGCTCCATGGAGACTTGATACCACACTACTAACAGATAAAGAATTCTGCCAAATGATTTCAACTGCCATAGACAATTTCTTGGAAACCAATAGGGACGACACTGTTTCTCCCTCCCTGCTCTGGCAGACCCTTAAAGTAGTAATAAGGGGGGACATTATTGCATACACATCTAGGCTGAACAAAGCTAGGAGGCAAGAACAGGAGCAACTTCTCAACTCAATGATTGACATAGATCATCAATACTCTGACTCTCCCACCCCGGAGCTTTACAAAAATAAGCTGAATCTCAAAGCCAAATACGAGTTATTAACATCCGATAAGACAGAACGTATGCTGCTGAAATCACGAGGCTTTGTTTATGAGCATGGGGAAAAGGCTGGTAGAATGTTAGCGCATCAATTAAAATGTAAATCCTCTGACCAACAGATTCCACAAATTAAAAGAGAAAATGGGGAGCTTACAACTGACCCCCTCGAAATCAATGAGACTTTTAGGGCATTTTATTCCAAATTGTACACTTCTGAGGCACCCAATGATGATACCAATATGCAACATTTCTTCACAAATTTAAATGCCCCTGTTATCAACCCTGTTCATAAAGCAGAACTTGAACTACCCTTCCAAGACACCGACATTTATAATGCAATCACAGCTATGCAAAGTAGTAAGGCCCCGGGCCCTGATGGATACCCCATCGAATTCTACAAAAAATTCTCAACCAAATTAACTCCGCTCATCTTAGAAATGTTCAATGACTCAATGGATAATGAGGCCCTGCCACAGACGCTAACAGAGGCATTCATAACCCTTTTACCGAAACCAGGGAAAGACAGAACGGAGTGTGGTTCACATCGCCCCATCTCGCTGCTCAACAGCGATGTCAAGATATTAGCTAAAGCACTCGCCCGGCGTCTAGAGTCCGTCACAGACGAGGTGATCTCCCCTGATCAAACTGGCTTCATGCTGGGCCGCCACTCATTCTCTAACATCCGAAACCTTCTAAATGTCGTACATTCTCCTACGTCCGAGGAGGTACCTGAGGTGGTTCTCTCCCTGGATGCGGAGAAGGCTTTTGACAGAGTGGAGTGGGCGTACTTATTTGAATGTCTGAAAGCTTTTGGCTTTGGACCCACTTTTATTGCATGGATCAGACTACTATACTCATCTCCTAAGGCAGGGGTCGGCAATTAGGTTTGGCCTCGGGCCAATTTTTTTTTGAGCCACTAGATGGCGGGCCCGAACATAATCAAAGGCTAATTTAAGTAATTGATTGTTTTAAAATGTGACACGTTCTAATGCTTTGACTTTTCTTTCGACTGTACACATCGCTAGTCAACTAACACAGCTTGTTTTGTGAACCTGCTAACAATGTAAAGTAGTGTTCTAGTTAACTAGGTAGCTGTCCAATCCATTATGTTGCAGTATTTTGGCTTGATTAGCGAGTTTTTGTTGTGATTCTCAACAACGTTGAAACGTAGTTTCACACTTTTCCATATTTTTGAATAATAAATGTGTGGACTGACGATGTAGCGTAGCCTAACTTATTCTAATAATTATGTAACAGTTTCATTCTGATAATTATTCCCCCCTCCTCCCAGACAAGGTCACATTATTATTATTGGATTGGTTGTTTGCGTGCCGGGTGAAGTTAGCCAAACATTTAACCTGCTAGCAAGAGAAACATAATGTCACTCTCCAAAGGTCTAAAGAGGAAAGTTGACGGTGGAAACAGGGCATTTAAAGAGGAATGGACAGCGAACTATACGTTCATCCTACCTGGTTTCATCAATGCAAAGCCGTTGTGAGAGACATTTTCCGTGCTCACAATGTTCCCTTTCTATACGCGAGTCGTCCTTTTCGTCAATGAATGCGATAAAGACGCACGAGAGGAATCGATGGATGCATAAAAACCTTGAGAACTGCCTGTGGATTAAAGTGACGTCAATATCACCAGATATCAAGCAAATACTGACCGATGGGAGATGCTTTTTGTTTGCGCCGATTTTGTTTTCAATGTTTTTCAGAAAATTAAACAGAATTTGCGTTGTTACTGTTCATATGTGTGTTGCAGTCACATATACGTAAACATTACGTTTGAATGGCTTACTGAGCTCGTGTTATTTTGTTCAAACCACACACGGTATGTCGGCTATTTCAGCACCGTGACGCGTTGTCCACCTGCTTATGATTCACTCTGAGGGGTTCAGCGTCAGTGCGCTTCGGTGCACCTTGCTGCCTGATTGTCTGTCCCTGTGTCATTCACTCTCAACATGGATAAAAGTACAATAAGCATTATTCAGGTGGAGTTCGATTCTCTATTCGGACATTATAGGCGCTATATGTGGGACTGTCGGTCCGATATTATTATAAAAAAATAAAAAAAATAAAAAATAAAAAGTGGATTCTCAAAATAATCTGCTGGGCCAAATATTATTGGTGACGGGCCAGCAATGGCCCACGGGCCGCCTATTGCCGACCCCTGTCCTAAGGCATCGGTAGTTACGAACGGGAAACGCTCCACATTTTTCTCATTGTCGAGAGGGACACGCCAGGGGTGCCCGCTGAGCCCACTCCTATTCTCATTCGCCATCGAACCTCTGTCTATCATGTTAAAATCTTCTCCAATAATAAATGGAATTTCTAGATGGGGGAAGGAACACAAGGTGGCGCTATATGCCGACGACTTACTGTTGTATGTATCTGAACCGGTGCAATGCATTTCCCATATAGTTCAGATGCTGCATAGATTTGGTAGCTTTTCGGGATACAAGATCAACCTCACTAAGAGCGAATGTTTTCCAGTGAACAACCTAGATCTCGCAATCCCACAATGTGACTTGCCCTTCCATTTGTCTAAATCTGGCTTCAAATATTTGGGAATTAATATTACACGGTCCTTCTCTAAACTACATGAAAAAAACTTCACGCCCCTTGTTAATAAATTAAAAGATGATTTACAGAAATGGAGGTCCATTAATTTATCACTGGCAGGGAAGATCAACTGTATTAAGCATTAAGATGAACGTTCTACCCCGATTCCTCTACCTTTTCCAATGTCTCCCTATATTCCTCCCAAAGTCCTTCTTCTCGTCCATAGATAAGTCCATATCATCTTTCATTTGGGGGGGGTAAAGTCCCTAGAATACAGAAAAGACTTCTACAGCGACATCGGTCCCAGGGCGGACTGGGCCTACCAAATTTGCTTTATTATCACTGGGCTGCCAATATTCAGAAAATCATATACTGGGTCCATTCACCACAGCCGTCTTGGTGCGAAATAGAAAATGAGTCATGTCTTTCAACATCCCTCTCCGCCTTGATTACCTCCAAACTCCCTCTATCTGCCCCACACTACACCTCTAACCCTGTTGTTGTTAATACATTACGAATATGGTCACAATTTCGACGCCACTTTGGTTTAAAAGATTTCTCCAACCTAGCCCCTATCTGCAATAACCACCTTTTTGTCCCCGCCAGAATAGACAATGCTTTCGCCTTATGGAAAAGACTCGGTCTCTCCAAATTTAAAGATCTCTATACTGAGGGCGTCTTCTCGACCTTTAATCACCTCTCTCAAAAATTCAACCTTCCCCGCTCAAGTTATTTTCGATACCTCCAGGTCCGACATTTCATTAAAAGTTTGGATCCAAACTTCCCAAATGCACCACAACCTTCTGCTATAGATGATATCCTCCAAATTCCTCCCAATCTAAAAGGCCTAATATCAAGTATTTACTCTAGCATATCATCCCTCGGAGACACTTCCCTCCACAAAATTAAAGAGAAATGGCAGGAGGAGCTAGGGGACGTAATACCCGATGACTCCTGGACTGAGGCTCTGACGAGAGTTAACGGGAGCACATCATGTGCTAGACTAGGCGTAATCCAATTTAAGGTCTTGCACCGAATTCACCTTTCCAAATCTAGGCTAGCCAGAATCTATCCTGACGTGGATGAGAATTGTAGCAGATGTCATAACGCTCCGGCAACGCTAACACACATGTTTTGGTCATGTCCCTTATTATTTGATTATTGGTCAGCAGTTTTCAGGACCCTCTCACAGGCACTAGATCTGAACCTGCAACCTAACGCCTACTCAGCTATCTTTGGCATAGCGCCAACTGACCAACAGATTATTAACAAGCATAAAGACATTGTGGCATTTGCCACTCTACTTGCTCGACGGAGGATTTTGCTTTGTTGGACATCCCCCAAACCACCGAATTCCTCCTTATGGTTGACTGACCTTATGCTTCACTTGAAACTTGAAAAGATTAAATATACACTTAGGGGGTCCAAAGACCGCTTTTATTTCACCTGGAACCCAATAATATCCTATTTCAACAAACTAAAAACCCTCCCTGACAATGCAAGTGCGCTGGATGCTGAGTGATGACATATGTTGTGAATCTATTTATCAGGATAAACCCCTAGAGATACATCATCTCGTTCTAGAGAGGGACATATTACAATCATAACAGACATGGTATCACAGACCAACACGACCATCTCATCTATCCTCACTTACAAATGAATTGCACTTTATTTCTCTTTATCTCTTTGATTACTTACCTGTACTGTCTTCATTACCTATCACCACTGTTATTATTATTATTATTATTTATTGTTGTTTATTTATATCCTTCGTCCTGGGATGCACCACTTGGGATTTTGTGGGGGGGGGGGGGGGGGGGGGGGGTTGGGACATGTTTGTGTTTTGTGTAAAAACAAACCAAAACTGAAAAGTATTATTTTTGTATATCTGTAACATCTCAATAAAAAGAAAGTAAAAAAATTATTTAAAAAAATAAAATAGAAACCATTAGACAAGGCGTTTTCAAGGCAAGCTCTTCTGTGTCAGGCAATTTAGAATGTTGAAGTTTTTCCAATTGTCCCATTGTGATGCAATAAGAAACTATTACAACATTTGCAACATTTGACAGTGCTACAAAAACACTGTGTGCATTGGCCATTGAGATAATATAGAGATATTGAGATATTGAAAGTACTGGGATTCATCTTAATTATGTATTTTCCAGTTTTGGATATACTGCCAATGCTGAGGTAGGTGTGGGATGCATTAAATGCTAATCAAATGTTGGTGGAACAACAGTCACAGTCACTTTCTGTAAGATTTCCCAAACATCAATACCTATGTTGTGTGTGCGTGTGCGTGCATATGTGCATGTGTGTTTATGTAACAGGGAGACTGAGGACCTGGACCTGAACATCCAGTGTGAGGCCTTTGAGGATTCCATGGCCGAGGATGCGGAGGAGATGGAGAGGGTGTACGGAGGCATCGACATGAGCAGTCACCAGGAGGTCTTCACCTCCCTCCTCACCAAAGTGAGCAGCTCCCCAGCCTCTGTCCAGCTGCTGTCCATCCTGCAGGCTCTGCTGCTGGTGGCTCCAGGACGGGGAGACGTGTGGCTGACCCTGGAGGCCCTGGCTGTCCGTGCCACTCTGCTGGCCCACGACTCACAAATGGACTCCGCTGAACGTTTGATGGAGCGCCTGCTCTCTTCCAAGAGACAACAGATCTCAGCCAGTCCCAAGACCAAGACCACCAACAGGGCAATCCAGACAGACTTGCTCGGCAGCACAACCAACCAATCAGACATGGCTTCCGTAACTCCCCCTCCTCCCCCTCCTCCCCCTCCACTTCCTGCTGCTACCCCAAACCCTCCTCCTCCCCCACCCCCACCCCTGCCAGGCACCACTTATGGTGCACCCCCACCACCTCCTCCTTTACCTGGGATGCCACCTCCTCCTCCACCACCTCTACCAGGGATGGGGCAGGGAGGTCCACCTCCTCCCCCTCCCCTGCCTGGTATGGGCCCCCCACCTCCCCCTCCCCTGCCTGGTATGGGCCCCCCACCTCCCCCTCCCCTGCCTGGTATGGGCCCCCCTCCCCCACCACCCCCTCCCCCAGGTATTGGAGGAGGTATTATTGTGCCCCAGAACGCTCCTCTCCCCAAGGCCAGCCGCTGTCCCACACTGCGCATGAAGAAGCTCAACTGGCAGAAGCTGCCCTCCAGAGTGGTGTCTGAAAGCCAATCCATGTGGTCGTCAGTGCAGTCTAATTCCCTGGAACCTGACTACTCCAGCATTGAGGAGCTCTTCTGTCTGCCAGTGACTGACTCAAAGGCCAAAAGTACCAACACTACGGTCAAACGAGAGCCCAAAGAGATATCCTTCATTGATGCCAAGAAAAATCTAGATTTGAACATATTCTTGAAGCAGTTCAGATGCTCACATAAAGACTTTGTAGCTATGATCCAAAATGGGGACCGTTCCAAGTTTGACGTCGAGGTGCTGAAACAGATGCAGACGTTACTGCCGGAGAAACATGAGATTGAGAACCTCAAGTCATACCAAGGGGAGATAGAGAAGCTGGCCGGTGTGGATCGGTTCTACCTCGAGCTCCTATCAGTTTCATGCTACACCATGAGGATCGAGTGCATGCTTCTCTGTGAGGAGACCCCTTCTGTGTTAAAGATGCTGCAACCCAAAGCTGAGCTGCTGGACGCAGCCTGTGAGAGTTTGAAGGAGAGCACCCGCCTTCCAAGTTTCTGCAAGCTCATACTTGACATTGGAAACTTCCTCAACTATGGGAGTCACATAGGCAATGCAGATGGCTTCAAGATCAGCACCTTGCTGAAGCTCACAGATACCAAAGCCAACAAGTCCCGTATCACATTGCTCCATCACATCCTGGAGGAGGCGGAGAAAACCCATGCTGACTTGCTGAACCTTCCGGATGATCTAGAGATCTGTGAAAAGGCTGCTAGAATAAATGTGGATTCTATTCAGGCAGAGTCGAGCTCACTGGTCAAACGGTTGAAGGGTTCTGAGAAAAAAGTGTCCTCTTCTTCTCAGGAGGATATCAAGCAGCAGTATCTCACTGCTATGAAGGGGAACCTGGAGGCCTGTGAGAAGCTGCAGGAGCTCTTTGCCTCCATCAAAAAGAAGAAGGAAGAGCTAGCAGAGTATCTGTGTGAGGACACGTCCCGCCTCTCACTAGAGGAGCTGTTCAACACCATCAAGACCTTCAGAGGACTCTTCCTTAAAGCAATCAAGGAAAACCAGACCTGGAGAGAGCAGGCCATCAAGGCAGAGAAGAGGAAGAAACAGCAAGAGGAGGATGACGCCAAGAGACCGAGGGGGGAGAACGGAAAAATAATTCGTAAAGCCCCCCCAGTCCAGGAGGAGGGCTGCATCATGTTGGACCACCTGTTGGCTATGATGAAGGGCAATGCACTAAGGAAGACCACCAGGGCCCAGGCAGACAGGGGCAGCCTGCCCTCTAATGACAAGAAAAGGGATAGCACCCAGCCTGAACATGCCAAGCTTGAGCGATCATCAGCCGTAGATACCCAATATGGCATAGAAGTGGACAAGGTGGCATCAACCATTCAGCAAGGATCGCAGGACAGACTGCCACACACAGGGGAGTCCACATCAGGCCTTCCAACAGGACTCAAACTGGATTAATCAGAGACCATCGCCCCCCTCAATCCTGGATTGGATCCCCTGCTCAAGGAGGGATCTTCAGAGAGAGATGAGGGCATCAGTGGCGGCTCCTGCCAAATCTCTCAGGGGGGGCAATTGTTGCGTTGATGGTTAAGGTGACACGTTCAAGGGTAAATTCACCTAAATCAGCGGGCTTAAATAAATTGACTCTCACAGCCAAAAAATAAATAATAAAAATAAAAAAAAGCTCTTTGGTCTTGCCCATTGTGGAGAGGTTGGGGTCTGATTGATTGAGTGTGTGGAGTGTGTCTTTTATAAAGGTAACGAGTTCAAACTGGTGCAGTTAATACAGGTAATGAGTGGAGAATAGGAGGGCTTCTTAAAGAAAAACTAACAGGTCTGTGAGAGCTGGAATTATTACTGGTTGGTAGGTGATCAAATACTTATTTCATACAATAAAATGCAAATTAATTATTTAAAAGTCATACAATGTGATTTTCTGGATTTTTGTTTTAGATTCCGTCTCTCACAGTTGAAGTGTACCTATGATAAAAATTACAGACCTCTACATTCTTTCTAAGTGGGAAAACCTGCAAAATCAGCAGTGTATCAAATACTTGTTCTCCCCACTGTAGTTACCGAAATAAAACACAGATCAAAAGATTTAATGTACGATTCAAGTAGCCGATGTCCTTGACAACTGGTAAATGTGGTGGAGCAGGATTTAGCTTCTCTGAGGAGTTAAGTAGAGAGAGCAGCCTGTGGCTGTGGAAAGGATTGGGCTTAAATTGAGGATACACTAAAACGTGAAACTGACAAGCGCCAAAAAAGCTCCCCTGCCAGTTCCTGCCAACAGAGACTTGTTGAGACCAGCGTGCAGGGGGTTGGCACGGGTTCACACCGAGGCTGGTTGAGGCAGAAATCGAAGGACGTCGTGTGTTTTTATATTCCTCATTCGATTCCATGCATTACAATAAGCCTGTCCACCGATTTTCTACCTCCATGGTTGGAACCACGAGACTAGACACTACATGGTCATGGATGTGCCTAGGGACACAGCAAGCATGACCAGGGAAAGTTGTCTCCACAGGACCTGAAGCACAAAGCACCAATTCAGTTCAAGAAAAGAGAAAGAGTAGAGAAATGTATGCTTGTTACACAGAAAGTGTTAAAAAATAAAACTGACGTCATAATCTGCCCTCTAGGGCCAGCATCAGGTGCAGATCAAGCGTCAAGGGGGTTACTATCGTTGAACAGAGAATAGTGGCTTTAAGATGGCACAGACAAGGCTCGTCTGAAAGTAAAACATCAAAATATCGAGGGCATTAGTTATAAGTTACCCCTAATGGGCCAGCATCAGGTGCAAATGAAAAGTAACATTATTTTAAAAAAAATATTGACATACGGTCACTGAGTACTGCAGAGTACTATTTTTGTTGCTTTAATAAAGGCTGGCAGTCTTTAATTTAACTGTTGTTGGTGTGGACTATATACTGGGGAGGTATTTGAATGAATGAATGGTCTTTATTGTCATTGCTACAGTACAGGTACCAAACAACGAAATTTAGGAGGGGTGGCTCCCCTGGTGTTAGGAAGAAAAAAAAAAAATATATATATATAATATTCAGGGGTCAAAAAATGTATACAAATATCGGATCGGTATCGGTATCGCCGATACCCGAAGCCCAGGTATCGGTATCGGTATCGGTAGTGAAAAAGTGGGATCGGGACATCCCTAGCTAAAATGTTGTCAGCGTTCATGGACCAAATTGGATGTGTCGATCCATGGCGCTTCCAATTTCCTCACGATAAAAAATTCTCGTTTTTTTCACACGTCCACCATTCGTATAGCAGAATTGATTACTTCTTTATAGACAGAACACTACTTCCCTTTGTCAAAAACGTAGAATATTCAACCATAATTGAATCTGACCATGCCCCAGTACTATTGGATCTGTCCTTCCCACTTAACTACTCTGACCGCGCTCCATGGAGACTTGATACCACACTACTAACAGATAAAGAATTCTGCCAAATGATTTCAACTGCCATAGACAATTTCTTGGAAACCAATAGGGACGACACTGTTTCTCCCTCCCTGCTCTGGCAGACCCTTAAAGTAGTAATAAGGGGGGACATTATTGCATACACATCTAGGCTGAACAAAGCTAGGAGGCAAGAACAGGAGCAACTTCTCAACTCAATGATTGACATAGATCATCAATACTCTGACTCTCCCACCCCGGAGCTTTACAAAAATAAGCTGAATCTCAAAGCCAAATACGAGTTATTAACATCCGATAAGACAGAACGTATGCTGCTGAAATCACGAGGCTTTGTTTATGAGCATGGGGAAAAGGCTGGTAGAATGTTAGCGCATCAATTAAAATGTAAATCCTCTGACCAACAGATTCCACAAATTAAAAGAGAAAATGGGGAGCTTACAACTGACCCCCTCGAAATCAATGAGACTTTTAGGGCATTTTATTCCAAATTGTACACTTCTGAGGCACCCAATGATGATACCAATATGCAACATTTCTTCACAAATTTAAATGCCCCTGTTATCAACCCTGTTCATAAAGCAGAACTTGAACTACCCTTCCAAGACACCGACATTTATAATGCAATCACAGCTATGCAAAGTAGTAAGGCCCCGGGCCCTGATGGATACCCCATCGAATTCTACAAAAAATTCTCAACCAAATTAACTCCGCTCATCTTAGAAATGTTCAATGACTCAATGGATAATGAGGCCCTGCCACAGACGCTAACAGAGGCATTCATAACCCTTTTACCGAAACCAGGGAAAGATAGAACGGAGTGTGGTTCACATCGCCCCATCTCGCTGCTCAACAGCGATGTCAAGATATTAGCTAAAGCACTCGCCCGGCGTCTAGAGTCCGTCACAGACGAGGTGATCTCCCCTGATCAAACTGGCTTCATGCTGGGCCGCCACTCATTCTCTAACATCCGAAACCTTCTAAATGTCGTACATTCTCCTACGTCCGAGGAGGTACCTGAGGTGGTTCTCTCCCTGGATGCGGAGAAGGCTTTTGACAGAGTGGAGTGGGCGTACTTATTTGAATGTCTGAAAGCTTTTGGCTTTGGACCCACTTTTATTGCATGGATCAGACTACTATACTCATCTCCTAAGGCAGGGGTCGGCAATTAGGTTTGGCCTCGGGCCAATTTTTTTTTGAGCCACTAGATGGCGGGCCCGAACATAATCAAAGGCTAATTTAAGTAATTGATTGTTTTAAAATGTGACACGTTCTAATGCTTTGACTTTTCTTTCGACTGTACACATCGCTAGTCAACTAACACAGCTTGTTTTGTGAACCTGCTAACAATGTAAAGTAGTGTTCTAGTTAACTAGGTAGCTGTCCAATCCATTATGTTGCAGTATTTTGGCTTGATTAGCGAGTTTGTGTTGTGATTCTCAACAACGTTGAAACGTAGTTTCACACTTTTCCATATTTTTGAATAATAAATGTGTGGACTGACGATGTAGCGTAGCCTAACTTATTCTAATAATTATGTAACAGTTTCATTCTGATAATTATTCCCCCCTCCTCCCAGACAAGGTCACATTATTATTATTGGATTGGTTGTTTGCGTGCCGGGTGAAGTTAGCCAAACATTTAACCTGCTAGCAAGAGAAACATAATGTCACTCTCCAAAGGTCTAAAGAGGAAAGTTGACGGTGGAAACAGGGCATTTAAAGAGGAATGGACAGCGAACTATACGTTCATCCTACCTGGTTTCATCAATGCAAAGCCGTTGTGAGAGACATTTTCCGTGCTCACAATGTTCCCTTTCTATACGCGAGTCGTCCTTTTCGTCAATGAATGCGATAAAGACGCACGAGAGGAATCGATGGATGCATAAAAACCTTGAGAACTGCCTGTGGATTAAAGTGACGTCAATATCACCAGATATCAAGCAAATACTGACCGATGGGAGATGCTTTTTGTTTGCGCCGATTTTGTTTTCAATGTTTTTCAGAAAATTAAACAGAATTTGCGTTGTTACTGTTCATATGTGTGTTGCAGTCACATATACGTAAACATTACGTTTGAATGGCTTACTGAGCTCGTGTTATTTTG
Source organism: Nansenia antarctica (assembly GCF_963989245.1). Classification (NCBI taxonomy): domain Eukaryota; kingdom Metazoa; phylum Chordata; class Actinopteri; order Argentiniformes; family Microstomatidae; genus Nansenia; species Nansenia antarctica. The sequence continues at coordinate 17,002,778 of NC_137681.1, read as the reverse complement.
TTCAAACCACACACGGTATGTCGGCTATTTCAGCACCGTGACGCGTTGTCCACCTGCTTATGATTCACTCTGAGGGGTTCAGCGTCAGTGCGCTTCGGTGCACCTTGCTGCCTGATTGTCTGTCCCTGTGTCATTCACTCTCAACATGGATAAAAGTACAATAAGCATTATTCAGGTGGAGTTCGATTCTCTATTCGGACATTATAGGCGCTATATGTGGGACTGTCGGTCCGATATTATTATAAAAAAATAAAAAAAATAAAAAATAAAAAGTGGATTCTCAAAATAATCTGCTGGGCCAAATATTATTGGTGACGGGCCAGCAATGGCCCACGGGCCGCCTATTGCCGACCCCTGTCCTAAGGCATCGGTAGTTACGAACGGGAAACGCTCCACATTTTTCTCATTGTCGAGAGGGACACGCCAGGGGTGCCCGCTGAGCCCACTCCTATTCTCATTCGCCATCGAACCTCTGTCTATCATGTTAAAATCTTCTCCAATAATAAATGGAATTTCTAGATGGGGGAAGGAACACAAGGTGGCGCTATATGCCGACGACTTACTGTTGTATGTATCTGAACCGGTGCAATGCATTTCCCATATAGTTCAGATGCTGCATAGATTTGGTAGCTTTTCGGGATACAAGATCAACCTCACTAAGAGCGAATGTTTTCCAGTGAACAACCTAGATCTCGCAATCCCACAATGTGACTTGCCCTTCCATTTGTCTAAATCTGGCTTCAAATATTTGGGAATTAATATTACACGGTCCTTCTCTAAACTACATGAAAAAAACTTCACGCCCCTTGTTAATAAATTAAAAGATGATTTACAGAAATGGAGGTCCATTAATTTATCACTGGCAGGGAAGATCAACTGTATTAAGCATTAAGATGAACGTTCTACCCCGATTCCTCTACCTTTTCCAATGTCTCCCTATATTCCTCCCAAAGTCCTTCTTCTCGTCCATAGATAAGTCCATATCATCTTTCATTTGGGGGGGGTAAAGTCCCTAGAATACAGAAAAGACTTCTACAGCGACATCGGTCCCAGGGCGGACTGGGCCTACCAAATTTGCTTTATTATCACTGGGCTGCCAATATTCAGAAAATCATATACTGGGTCCATTCACCACAGCCGTCTTGGTGCGAAATAGAAAATGAGTCATGTCTTTCAACATCCCTCTCCGCCTTGATTACCTCCAAACTCCCTCTATCTGCCCCCACACTACACCTCTAACCCTGTTGTTGTTAATACATTACGAATATGGTCACAATTTCGACGCCACTTTGGTTTAAAAGATTTCTCCAACCTAGCCCCTATCTGCAATAACCACCTTTTTGTCCCCGCCAGAATAGACAATGCTTTCGCCTTATGGAAAAGACTCGGTCTCTCCAAATTTAAAGATCTCTATACTGAGGGCGTCTTCTCGACCTTTAATCACCTCTCTCAAAAATTCAACCTTCCCCGCTCAAGTTATTTTCGATACCTCCAGGTCCGACATTTCATTAAAAGTTTGGATCCAAACTTCCCAAATGCACCACAACCTTCTGCTATAGATGATATCCTCCAAATTCCTCCCAATCTAAAAGGCCTAATATCAAGTATTTACTCTAGCATATCATCCCTCGGAGACACTTCCCTCCACAAAATTAAAGAGAAATGGCAGGAGGAGCTAGGGGACGTAATACCCGATGACTCCTGGACTGAGGCTCTGACGAGAGTTAACGGGAGCACATCATGTGCTAGACTAGGCGTAATCCAATTTAAGGTCTTGCACCGAATTCACCTTTCCAAATCTAGGCTAGCCAGAATCTATCCTGACGTGGATGAGAATTGTAGCAGATGTCATAACGCTCCGGCAACGCTAACACACATGTTTTGGTCATGTCCCTTATTATTTGATTAGTGGTCAGCAGTTTTCAGGACCCTCTCACAGGCACTAGATCTGAACCTGCAACCTAACGCCTACTCAGCTATCTTTGGCATAGCGCCAACTGACCAACAGATTATTAACAAGCATAAAGACATTGTGGCATTTGCCACTCTACTTGCTCGACGGAGGATTTTGCTTTGTTGGACATCCCCCAAACCACCGAATTCCTCCTTATGGTTGACTGACCTTATGCTTCACTTGAAACTTGAAAAGATTAAATATACACTTAGGGGGTCCAAAGACCGCTTTTATTTCACCTGGAACCCAATAATATCCTATTTCAACAAACTAAAAACCCTCCCTGACAATGCAAGTGCGCTGGATGCTGAGTGATGACATATGTTGTGAATCTATTTATCAGGATAAACCCCTAGAGATACATCATCTCGTTCTAGAGAGGGACATATTACAATCATAACAGACATGGTATCACAGACCAACACGACCATCTCATCTATCCTCACTTACAAATGAATTGCACTTTATTTCTCTTTATCTCTTTGATTACTTACCTGTACTGTCTTCATTACCTATCACCACTGTTATTATTATTATTATTATTTATTGTTGTTTATTTATATCCTTCGTCCTGGGATGCACCACTTGGGATTTTGTGGGGGGGGGGGGGGGGGGGGGGGGGTTGGGACATGTTTGTGTTTTGTGTAAAAACAAACCAAAACTGAAAAGTATTATTTTTGTATATCTGTAACATCTCAATAAAAAGAAAGTAAAAAAATTATTTTAAAAAATAAAATAGAAACCATTAGACAAGGCGTTTTCAAGGCAAGCTCTTCTGTGTCAGGCAATTTAGAATGTTGAAGTTTTTCCAATTGTCCCATTGTGATGCAATAAGAAACTATTACAACATTTGCAACATTTGACAGTGCTACAAAAACACTGTGTGCATTGGCCATTGAGATAATATAGAGATATTGAGATATTGAAAGTACTGGGATTCATCTTAATTATGTATTTTCCAGTTTTGGATATACTGCCAATGCTGAGGTAGGTGTGGGATGCATTAAATGCTAATCAAATGTTGGTGGAACAACAGTCACAGTCACTTTCTGTAAGATTTCCCAAACATCAATACCTATGTTGTGTGTGCGTGTGCGTGCATATGTGCATGTGTGTTTATGTAACAGGGAGACTGAGGACCTGGACCTGAACATCCAGTGTGAGGCCTTTGAGGATTCCATGGCCGAGGATGCGGAGGAGATGGAGAGGGTGTACGGAGGCATCGACATGAGCAGTCACCAGGAGGTCTTCACCTCCCTCCTCACCAAAGTGAGCAGCTCCCCAGCCTCTGTCCAGCTGCTGTCCATCCTGCAGGCTCTGCTGCTGGTGGCTCCAGGACGGGGAGACGTGTGGCTGACCCTGGAGGCCCTGGCTGTCCGTGCCACTCTGCTGGCCCACGACTCACAAATGGACTCCGCTGAACGTTTGATGGAGCGCCTGCTCTCTTCCAAGAGACAACAGATCTCAGCCAGTCCCAAGACCAAGACCACCAACAGGGCAATCCAGACAGACTTGCTCGGCAGCACAACCAACCAATCAGACATGGCTTCCGTAACTCCCCCTCCTCCCCCTCCTCCCCCTCCACTTCCTGCTGCTACCCCAAACCCTCCTCCTCCCCCACCCCCACCCCTGCCAGGCACCACTTATGGTGCACCCCCACCACCTCCTCCTTTACCTGGGATGCCACCTCCTCCTCCACCACCTCTACCAGGGATGGGGCAGGGAGGTCCACCTCCTCCCCCTCCCCTGCCTGGTATGGGCCCCCCACCTCCCCCTCCCCTGCCTGGTATGGGCCCCCCACCTCCCCCTCCCCTGCCTGGTATGGGCCCCCCTCCCCCACCACCCCCTCCCCCAGGTATTGGAGGAGGTATTATTGTGCCCCAGAACGCTCCTCTCCCCAAGGCCAGCCGCTGTCCCACACTGCGCATGAAGAAGCTCAACTGGCAGAAGCTGCCCTCCAGAGTGGTGTCTGAAAGCCAATCCATGTGGTCGTCAGTGCAGTCTGATTCCCTGGAACCTGACTACTCCAGCATTGAGGAGCTCTTCTGTCTGCCAGTGACTGACTCAAAGGCCAAAAGTACCAACACTACGGTCAAACGAGAGCCCAAAGAGATATCCTTCATTGATGCCAAGAAAAATCTAGATTTGAACATATTCTTGAAGCAGTTCAGATGCTCACATAAAGACTTTGTAGCTATGATCCAAAATGGGGACCGTTCCAAGTTTGACGTCGAGGTGCTGAAACAGATGCAGACGTTACTGCCGGAGAAACATGAGATTGAGAACCTCAAGTCATACCAAGGGGAGATAGAGAAGCTGGCCGGTGTGGATCGGTTCTACCTCGAGCTCCTATCAGTTTCATGCTACACCATGAGGATCGAGTGCATGCTTCTCTGTGAGGAGACCCCTTCTGTGTTAAAGATGCTGCAACCCAAAGCTGAGCTGCTGGACGCAGCCTGTGAGAGTTTGAAGGAGAGCACCCGCCTTCCAAGTTTCTGCAAGCTCATACTTGACATTGGAAACTTCCTCAACTATGGGAGTCACATAGGCAATGCAGATGGCTTCAAGATCAGCACCTTGCTGAAGCTCACAGATACCAAAGCCAACAAGTCCCGTATCACATTGCTCCATCACATCCTGGAGGAGGCGGAGAAAACCCATGCTGACTTGCTGAACCTTCCGGATGATCTAGAGATCTGTGAAAAGGCTGCTAGAATAAATGTGGATTCTATTCAGGCAGAGTCGAGCTCACTGGTCAAACGGTTGAAGGGTTCTGAGAAAAAAGTGTCCTCTTCTTCTCAGGAGGATATCAAGCAGCAGTATCTCACTGCTATGAAGGGGAACCTGGAGGCCTGTGAGAAGCTGCAGGAGCTCTTTGCCTCCATCAAAAAGAAGAAGGAAGAGCTAGCAGAGTATCTGTGTGAGGACACGTCCCGCCTCTCACTAGAGGAGCTGTTCAACACCATCAAGACCTTCAGAGGACTCTTCCTTAAAGCAATCAAGGAAAACCAGACCTGGAGAGAGCAGGCCATCAAGGCAGAGAAGAGGAAGAAACAGCAAGAGGAGGATGACGCCAAGAGACCGAGGGGGGAGAACGGAAAAATAATTCGTAAAGCCCCCCCAGTCCAGGAGGAGGGCTGCATCATGTTGGACCACCTGTTGGCTATGATGAAGGGCAATGCACTAAGGAAGACCACCAGGGCCCAGGCAGACAGGGGCAGCCTGCCCTCTAATGACAAGAAAAGGGATAGCACCCAGCCTGAACATGCCAAGCTTGAGCGATCATCAGCCGTAGATACCCAATATGGCATAGAAGTGGACAAGGTGGCATCAACCATTCAGCAAGGATCGCAGGACAGACTGCCACACACAGGGGAGTCCACATCAGGCCTTCCAACAGGACTCAAACTGGATTAATCAGAGACCATCGCCCCCCTCAATCCTGGATTGGATCCCCTGCTCAAGGAGGGATCTTCAGAGAGAGATGAGGGCATCAGTGGCGGCTCCTGCCAAATCTCTCAGGGGGGGCAATTGTTGCGTTGATGGTTAAGGTGACACGTTCAAGGGTAAATTCACCTAAATCAGCGGGCTTAAATAAATTGACTCTCACAGCCAAAAAATAAATAATAAAAATAAAAAAAAGCTCTTTGGTCTTGCCCATTGTGGAGAGGTTGGGGTCTGATTGATTGAGTGTGTGGAGTGTGTCTTTTATAAAGGTAACGAGTTCAAACTGGTGCAGTTAATACAGGTAATGAGTGGAGAATAGGAGGGCTTCTTAAAGAAAAACTAACAGGTCTGTGAGAGCTGGAATTATTACTGGTTGGTAGGTGATCAAATACTTATTTCATACAATAAAATGCAAATTAATTATTTAAAAGTCATACAATGTGATTTTCTGGATTTTTGTTTTAGATTCCGTCTCTCACAGTTGAAGTGTACCTATGATAAAAATTACAGACCTCTACATTCTTTCTAAGTGGGAAAACCTGCAAAATCAGCAGTGTATCAAATACTTGTTCTCCCCACTGTAGTTACCGAAATAAAACACAGATCAAAAGATTTAATGTACGATTCAAGTAGCCGATGTCCTTGACAACTGGTAAATGTGGTGGAGCAGGATTTAGCTTCTCTGAGGAGTTAAGTAGAGAGAGCAGCCTGTGGCTGTGGAAAGGATTGGGCTTAAATTGAGGATACACTAAAACGTGAAACTGACAAGCGCCAAAAAAGCTCCCCTGCCAGTTCCTGCCAACAGAGACTTGTTGAGACCAGCGTGCAGGGGGTTGGCACGGGTTCACACCGAGGCTGGTTGAGGCAGAAATCGAAGGACGTCGTGTGTTTTTATATTCCTCATTCGATTCCATGCATTACAATAAGCCTGTCCACCGATTTTCTACCTCCATGGTTGGAACCACGAGACTAGACACTACATGGTCATGGATGTGCCTAGGGACACAGCAAGCATGACCAGGGAAAGTTGTCTCCACAGGACCTGAAGCACAAAGCACCAATTCAGTTCAAGAAAAGAGAAAGAGTAGAGAAATGTATGCTTGTTACACAGAAAGTGTTAAAAAATAAAACTGACGTCATAATCTGCCCTCTAGGGCCAGCATCAGGTGCAGATCAAGCGTCAAGGGGGTTACTATCGTTGAACAGAGAATAGTGGCTTTAAGATGGCACAGACAAGGCTCGTCTGAAAGTAAAACATCAAAATATCGAGGGCATTAGTTATAAGTTACCCCTAATGGGCCAGCATCAGGTGCAAATGAAAAGTAACATTATTTTAAAAAAAATATTGACATACGGTCACTGAGTACTGCAGAGTACTATTTTTGTTGCTTTAATAAAGGCTGGCAGTCTTTAATTTAACTGTTGTTGGTGTGGACTATATACTGGGGAGGTATTTGAATGAATGAATGGTCTTTATTGTCATTGCTACAGTACAGGTACCAAACAACGAAATTTAGGAGGGGTGGCTCCCCTGGTGTTAGGAAGAAAAAAAAAATATATATATATATAATATTCAGGGGTCAAAAAATGTATACAAATATCGGATCGGTATCGGTATCGCCGATACCCGAAGCCCAGGTATCGGTATCGGTATCGGTAGTGAAAAAGTGGGATCGGGACATCCCTAGCTAAAATGTTGTCAGCGTTCATGGACCAAATTGGATGTGTCGATCCATGGCGCTTCCAATTTCCTCACGATAAAAAATTCTCGTTTTTTTCACACGTCCACCATTCGTATAGCAGAATTGATTACTTCTTTATAGACAGAACACTACTTCCCTTTGTCAAAAACGTAGAATATTCAACCATAATTGAATCTGACCATGCCCCAGTACTATTGGATCTGTCCTTCCCACTTAACTACTCTGACCGCGCTCCATGGAGACTTGATACCACACTACTAACAGATAAAGAATTCTGCCAAATGATTTCAACTGCCATAGACAATTTCTTGGAAACCAATAGGGACGACACTGTTTCTCCCTCCCTGCTCTGGCAGACCCTTAAAGTAGTAATAAGGGGGGACATTATTGCATACACATCTAGGCTGAACAAAGCTAGGAGGCAAGAACAGGAGCAACTTCTCAACTCAATGATTGACATAGATCATCAATACTCTGACTCTCCCACCCCGGAGCTTTACAAAAATAAGCTGAATCTCAAAGCCAAATACGAGTTATTAACATCCGATAAGACAGAACGTATGCTGCTGAAATCACGAGGCTTTGTTTATGAGCATGGGGAAAAGGCTGGTAGAATGTTAGCGCATCAATTAAAATGTAAATCCTCTGACCAACAGATTCCACAAATTAAAAGAGAAAATGGGGAGCTTACAACTGACCCCCTCGAAATCAATGAGACTTTTAGGGCATTTTATTCCAAATTGTACACTTCTGAGGCACCCAATGATGATACCAATATGCAACATTTCTTCACAAATTTAAATGCCCCTGTTATCAACCCTGTTCATAAAGCAGAACTTGAACTACCCTTCCAAGACACCGACATTTATAATGCAATCACAGCTATGCAAAGTAGTAAGGCCCCGGGCCCTGATGGATACCCCATCGAATTCTACAAAAAATTCTCAACCAAATTAACTCCGCTCATCTTAGAAATGTTCAATGACTCAATGGATAATGAGGCCCTGCCACAGACGCTAACAGAGGCATTCATAACCCTTTTACCGAAACCAGGGAAAGACAGAACGGAGTGTGGTTCACATCGCCCCATCTCGCTGCTCAACAGCGATGTCAAGATATTAGCTAAAGCACTCGCCCGGCGTCTAGAGTCCGTCACAGACGAGGTGATCTCCCCTGATCAAACTGGCTTCATGCTGGGCCGCCACTCATTCTCTAACATCCGAAACCTTCTAAATGTCGTACATTCTCCTACGTCCGAGGAGGTACCTGAGGTAGTTCTCTCCCTGGATGCGGAGAAGGCTTTTGACAGAGTGGAGTGGGCGTACTTATTTGAATGTCTGAAAGCTTTTGGCTTTGGACCCACTTTTATTGCATGGATCAGACTACTATACTCATCTCCTAAGGCAGGGGTCGGCAATTAGGTTTGGCCTCGGGCCAATTTTTTTTTGAGCCACTAGATGGCGGGCCCGAACATAATCAAAGGCTAATTTAAGTAATTGATTGTTTTAAAATGTGACACGTTCTAATGCTTTGACTTTTCTTTCGACTGTACACATCGCTAGTCAACTAACACAGCTTGTTTTGTGAACCTGCTAACAATGTAAAGTAGTGTTCTAGTTAACTAGGTAGCTGTCCAATCCATTATGTTGCAGTATTTTGGCTTGATTAGCGAGTTTGTGTTGTGATTCTCAACAACGTTGAAACGTAGTTTCACACTTTTCCATATTTTTGAATAATAAATGTGTGGACTGACGATGTAGCGTAGCCTAACTTATTCTAATAATTATGTAACAGTTTCATTCTGATAATTATTCCCCCCTCCTCCCAGACAAGGTCACATTATTATTATTGGATTGGTTGTTTGCGTGCCGGGTGAAGTTAGCCAAACATTTAACCTGCTAGCAAGAGAAACATAATGTCACTCTCCAAAGGTCTAAAGAGGAAAGTTGACGGTGGAAACAGGGCATTTAAAGAGGAATGGACAGCGAACTATACGTTCATCCTACCTGGTTTCATCAATGCAAAGCCGTTGTGAGAGACATTTTCCGTGCTCACAATGTTCCCTTTCTATACGCGAGTCGTCCTTTTCGTCAATGAATGCGATAAAGACGCACGAGAGGAATCGATGGATGCATAAAAACCTTGAGAACTGCCTGTGGATTAAAGTGACGTCAATATCACCAGATATCAAGCAAATACTGACCGATGGGAGATGCTTTTTGTTTGCGCCGATTTTGTTTTCAATGTTTTTCAGAAAATTAAACAGAATTTGCGTTGTTACTGTTCATATGTGTGTTGCAGTCACATATACGTAAACATTACGTTTGAATGGCTTACTGAGCTCGTGTTATTTTGTTCAAACCACACACGGTATGTCGGCTATTTCAGCACCGTGACGCGTTGTCCACCTGCTTATGATTCACTCTGAGGGGTTCAGCGTCAGTGCGCTTCGGTGCACCTTGCTGCCTGATTGTCTGTCCCTGTGTCATTCACTCTCAACATGGATAAAAGTACAATAAGCATTATTCAGGTGGAGTTCGATTCTCTATTCGGACATTATAGGCGCTATATGTGGGACTGTCGGTCCGATATTATTATAAAAAAATAAAAAAAATAAAAAATAAAAAGTGGATTCTCAAAATAATCTGCTGGGCCAAATATTATTGGTGACGGGCCAGCAATGGCCCACGGGCCGCCTATTGCCGACCCCTGTCCTAAGGCATCGGTAGTTACGAACGGGAAACGCTCCACATTTTTCTCATTGTCGAGAGGGACACGCCAGGGGTGCCCGCTGAGCCCACTCCTATTCTCATTCGCCATCGAACCTCTGTCTATCATGTTAAAATCTTCTCCAATAATAAATGGAATTTCTAGATGGGGGAAGGAACACAAGGTGGCGCTATATGCCGACGACTTACTGTTGTATGTATCTGAACCGGTGCAATGCATTTCCCATATAGTTCAGATGCTGCATAGATTTGGTAGCTTTTCGGGATACAAGATCAACCTCACTAAGAGCGAATGTTTTCCAGTGAACAACCTAGATCTCGCAATCCCACAATGTGACTTGCCCTTCCATTTGTCTAAATCTGGCTTCAAATATTTGGGAATTAATATTACACGGTCCTTCTCTAAACTACATGAAAAAAACTTCACGCCCCTTGTTAATAAATTAAAAGATGATTTACAGAAATGGAGGTCCATTAATTTATCACTTGCAGGGAAGATCAACTGTATTAAGCATTAAGATGAACGTTCTACCCCGATTCCTCTACCTTTTCCAATGTCTCCCTATATTCCTCCCAAAGTCCTTCTTCTCGTCCATAGATAAGTCCATATCATCTTTCATTTGGGGGGGGTAAAGTCCCTAGAATACAGAAAAGACTTCTACAGCGACATCGGTCCCAGGGCGGACTGGGCCTACCAAATTTGCTTTATTATCACTGGGCTGCCAATATTCAGAAAATCATATACTGGGTCCATTCACCACAGCCGTCTTGGTGCGAAATAGAAAATGAGTCATGTCTTTCAACATCCCTCTCCGCCTTGATTACCTCCAAACTCCCTCTATCTGCCCCCACACTACACCTCTAACCCTGTTGTTGTTAATACATTACGAATATGGTCACAATTTCGACGCCACTTTGGTTTAAAAGATTTCTCCAACCTAGCCCCTATCTGCAATAACCACCTTTTTGTCCCCGCCAGAATAGACAATGCTTTCGCCTTATGGAAAAGACTCGGTCTCTCCAAATTTAAAGATCTCTATACTGAGGGCGTCTTCTCGACCTTTAATCACCTCTCTCAAAAATTCAACCTTCCCCGCTCAAGTTATTTTCGATACCTCCAGGTCCGACATTTCATTAAAAGTTTGGATCCAAACTTCCCAAATGCACCACAACCTTCTGCTATAGATGATATCCTCCAAATTCCTCCCAATCTAAAAGGCCTAATATCAAGTATTTACTCTAGCATATCATCCCTCGGAGACACTTCCCTCCACAAAATTAAAGAGAAATGGCAGGAGGAGCTAGGGGACGTAATACCCGATGACTCCTGGACTGAGGCTCTGACGAGAGTTAACGGGAGCACATCATGTGCTAGACTAGGCGTAATCCAATTTAAGGTCTTGCACCGAATTCACCTTTCCAAATCTAGGCTAGCCAGAATCTATCCTGACGTGGATGAGAATTGTAGCAGATGTCATAACGCTCCGGCAACGCTAACACACATGTTTTGGTCATGTCCCTTATTATTTGATTAGTGGTCAGCAGTTTTCAGGACCCTCTCACAGGCACTAGATCTGAACCTGCAACCTAACGCCTACTCAGCTATCTTTGGCATAGCGCCAACTGACCAACAGATTATTAACAAGCATAAAGACATTGTGGCATTTGCCACTCTACTTGCTCGACGGAGGATTTTGCTTTGTTGGACATCCCCCAAACCACCGAATTCCTCCTTATGGTTGACTGACCTTATGCTTCACTTGAAACTTGAAAAGATTAAATATACACTTAGGGGGTCCAAAGACCGCTTTTATTTCACCTGGAACCCAATAATATCCTATTTCAACAAACTAAAAACCCTCCCTGACAATGCAAGTGCGCTGGATGCTGAGTGATGACATATGTTGTGAATCTATTTATCAGGATAAACCCCTAGAGATACATCATCTCGTTCTAGAGAGGGACATATTACAATCATAACAGACATGGTATCACAGACCAACACGACCATCTCATCTATCCTCACTTACAAATGAATTGCACTTTATTTCTCTTTATCTCTTTGATTACTTACCTGTACTGTCTTCATTACCTATCACCACTGTTATTATTATTATTATTATTTATTGTTGTTTATTTATATCCTTCGTCCTGGGATGCACCACTTGGGATTTTGTGGGGGGGGGGGGGGGGGGGGGGGGGGGGTTGGGACATGTTTGTGTTTTGTGTAAAAACAAACCAAAACTGAAAAGTATTATTTTTGTATATCTGTAACATCTCAATAAAAAGAAAGTAAAAAAATTATTTTAAAAAATAAAATAGAAACCATTAGACAAGGCGTTTTCAAGGCAAGCTCTTCTGTGTCAGGCAATTTAGAATGTTGAAGTTTTTCCAATTGTCCCATTGTGATGCAATAAGAAACTATTACAACATTTGCAACATTTGACAGTGCTACAAAAACACTGTGTGCATTGGCCATTGAGATAATATAGAGATATTGAGATATTGAAAGTACTGGGATTCATCTTAATTATGTATTTTCCAGTTTTGGATATACTGCCAATGCTGAGGTAGGTGTGGGATGCATTAAATGCTAATCAAATGTTGGTGGAACAACAGTCACAGTCACTTTCTGTAAGATTTCCCAAACATCAATACCTATGTTGTGTGTGCGTGTGCGTGCATATGTGCATGTGTGTTTATGTAACAGGGAGACTGAGGACCTGGACCTGAACATCCAGTGTGAGGCCTTTGAGGATTCCATGGCCGAGGATGCGGAGGAGATGGAGAGGGTGTACGGAGGCATCGACATGAGCAGTCACCAGGAGGTCTTCACCTCCCTCCTCACCAAAGTGAGCAGCTCCCCAGCCTCTGTCCAGCTGCTGTCCATCCTGCAGGCTCTGCTGCTGGTGGCTCCAGGACGGGGAGACGTGTGGCTGACCCTGGAGGCCCTGGCTGTCCGTGCCACTCTGCTGGCCCACGACTCACAAATGGACTCCGCTGAACGTTTGATGGAGCGCCTGCTCTCTTCCAAGAGACAACAGATCTCAGCCAGTCCCAAGACCAAGACCACCAACAGGGCAATCCAGACAGACTTGCTCGGCAGCACAACCAACCAATCAGACATGGCTTCCGTAACTCCCCCTCCTCCCCCTCCTCCCCCTCCACTTCCTGCTGCTACCCCAAACCCTCCTCCTCCCCCACCCCCACCCCTGCCAGGCACCACTTATGGTGCACCCCCACCACCTCCTCCTTTACCTGGGATGCCACCTCCTCCTCCACCACCTCTACCAGGGATGGGGCAGGGAGGTCCACCTCCTCCCCCTCCCCTGCCTGGTATGGGCCCCCCACCTCCCCCTCCCCTGCCTGGTATGGGCCCCCCTCCCCCACCACCCCCTCCCCCAGGTATTGGAGGAGGTATTATTGTGCCCCAGAACGCTCCTCTCCCCAAGGCCAGCCGCTGTCCCACACTGCGCATGAAGAAGCTCAACTGGCAGAAGCTGCCCTCCAGAGTGGTGTCTGAAAGCCAATCCATGTGGTCGTCAGTGCAGTCTGATTCCCTGGAACCTGACTACTCCAGCATTGAGGAGCTCTTCTGTCTGCCAGTGACTGACTCAAAGGCCAAAAGTACCAACACTACGGTCAAACGAGAGCCCAAAGAGATATCCTTCATTGATGCCAAGAAAAATCTAGATTTGAACATATTCTTGAAGCAGTTCAGATGCTCACATAAAGACTTTGTAGCTATGATCCAAAATGGGGACCGTTCCAAGTTTGACGTCGAGGTGCTGAAACAGATGCAGACGTTACTGCCGGAGAAACATGAGATTGAGAACCTCAAGTCATACCAAGGGGAGATAGAGAAGCTGGCCGGTGTGGATCGGTTCTACCTCGAGCTCCTATCAGTTTCATGCTACACCATGAGGATCGAGTGCATGCTTCTCTGTGAGGAGACCCCTTCTGTGTTAAAGATGCTGCAACCCAAAGCTGAGCTGCTGGACGCAGCCTGTGAGAGTTTGAAGGAGAGCACCCGCCTTCCAAGTTTCTGCAAGCTCATACTTGACATTGGAAACTTCCTCAACTATGGGAGTCACATAGGCAATGCAGATGGCTTCAAGATCAGCACCTTGCTGAAGCTCACAGATACCAAAGCCAACAAGTCCCGTATCACATTGCTCCATCACATCCTGGAGGAGGCGGAGAAAACCCATGCTGACTTGCTGAACCTTCCGGATGATCTAGAGATCTGTGAAAAGGCTGCTAGAATAAATGTGGATTCTATTCAGGCAGAGTCGAGCTCACTGGTCAAACGGTTGAAGGGTTCTGAGAAAAAAGTGTCCTCTTCTTCTCAGGAGGATATCAAGCAGCAGTATCTCACTGCTATGAAGGGGAACCTGGAGGCCTGTGAGAAGCTGCAGGAGCTCTTTGCCTCCATCAAAAAGAAGAAGGAAGAGCTAGCAGAGTATCTGTGTGAGGACACGTCCCGCCTCTCACTAGAGGAGCTGTTCAACACCATCAAGACCTTCAGAGGACTCTTCCTTAAAGCAATCAAGGAAAACCAGACCTGGAGAGAGCAGGCCATCAAGGCAGAGAAGAGGAAGAAACAGCAAGAGGAGGATGACGCCAAGAGACCGAGGGGGGAGAACGGAAAAATAATTCGTAAAGCCCCCCCAGTCCAGGAGGAGGGCTGCATCATGTTGGACCACCTGTTGGCTATGATGAAGGGCAATGCACTAAGGAAGACCACCAGGGCCCAGGCAGACAGGGGCAGCCTGCCCTCTAATGACAAGAAAAGGGATAGCACCCAGCCTGAACATGCCAAGCTTGAGCGATCATCAGCCGTAGATACCCAATATGGCATAGAAGTGGACAAGGTGGCATCAACCATTCAGCAAGGATCGCAGGACAGACTGCCACACACAGGGGAGTCCACATCAGGCCTTCCAACAGGACTCAAACTGGATTAATCAGAGACCATCGCCCCCCTCAATCCTGGATTGGATCCCCTGCTCAAGGAGGGATCTTCAGAGAGAGATGAGGGCATCAGTGGCGGCTCCTGCCAAATCTCTCAGGGGGGGCAATTGTTGCGTTGATGGTTAAGGTGACACGTTCAAGGGTAAATTCACCTAAATCAGCGGGCTTAAATAAATTGACTCTCACAGCCAAAAAATAAATAATAAAAATAAAAAAAAGCTCTTTGGTCTTGCCCATTGTGGAGAGGTTGGGGTCTGATTGATTGAGTGTGTGGAGTGTGTCTTTTATAAAGGTAACGAGTTCAAACTGGTGCAGTTAATACAGGTAATGAGTGGAGAATAGGAGGGCTTCTTAAAGAAAAACTAACAGGTCTGTGAGAGCTGGAATTATTACTGGTTGGTAGGTGATCAAATACTTATTTCATACAATAAAATGCAAATTAATTATTTAAAAGTCATACAATGTGATTTTCTGGATTTTTGTTTTAGATTCCGTCTCTCACAGTTGAAGTGTACCTATGATAAAAATTACAGACCTCTACATTCTTTCTAAGTGGGAAAACCTGCAAAATCAGCAGTGTATCAAATACTTGTTCTCCCCACTGTAGTTACCGAAATAAAACACAGATCAAAAGATTTAATGTACGATTCAAGTAGCCGATGTCCTTGACAACTGGTAAATGTGGTGGAGCAGGATTTAGCTTCTCTGAGGAGTTAAGTAGAGAGAGCAGCCTGTGGCTGTGGAAAGGATTGGGCTTAAATTGAGGATACACTAAAACGTGAAACTGACAAGCGCCAAAAAAGCTCCCCTGCCAGTTCCTGCCAACAGAGACTTGTTGAGACCAGCGTGCAGGGGGTTGGCACGGGTTCACACCGAGGCTGGTTGAGGCAGAAATCGAAGGACGTCGTGTGTTTTTATATTCCTCATTCGATTCCATGCATTACAATAAGCCTGTCCACCGATTTTCTACCTCCATGGTTGGAACCACGAGACTAGACACTACATGGTCATGGATGTGCCTAGGGACACAGCAAGCATGACCAGGGAAAGTTGTCTCCACAGGACCTGAAGCACAAAGCACCAATTCAGTTCAAGAAAAGAGAAAGAGTAGAGAAATGTATGCTTGTTACACAGAAAGTGTTAAAAAATAAAACTGACGTCATAATCTGCCCTCTAGGGCCAGCATCAGGTGCAGATCAAGCGTCAAGGGGGTTACTATCGTTGAACAGAGAATAGTGGCTTTAAGATGGCACAGACAAGGCTCGTCTGAAAGTAAAACATCAAAATATCGAGGGCATTAGTTATAAGTTACCCCTAATGGGCCAGCATCAGGTGCAAATGAAAAGTAACATTATTTTAAAAAAAATATTGACATACGGTCACTGAGTACTGCAGAGTACTATTTTTGTTGCTTTAATAAAGGCTGGCAGTCTTTAATTTAACTGTTGTTGGTGTGGACTATATACTGGGGAGGTATTTGAATGAATGAATGGTCTTTATTGTCATTGCTACAGTACAGGTACCAAACAACGAAATTTAGGAGGGGTGGCTCCCCTGGTGTTAGGAAGAAAAAAAAATATATATATATATAATATTCAGGGGTCAAAAAATGTATACAAATATCGGATCGGTATCGGTATCGCCGATACCCGAAGCCCAGGTATCGGTATCGGTATCGGTAGTGAAAAAGTGGGATCGGGACATCCCTAGCTAAAATGTTGTCAGCGTTCATGGACCAAATTGGATGTGTCGATCCATGGCGCTTCCAATTTCCTCACGATAAAAAATTCTCGTTTTTTTCACACGTCCACCATTCGTATAGCAGAATTGATTACTTCTTTATAGACAGAACACTACTTCCCTTTGTCAAAAACGTAGAATATTCAACCATAATTGAATCTGACCATGCCCCAGTACTATTGGATCTGTCCTTCCCACTTAACTACTCTGACCGCGCTCCATGGAGACTTGATACCACACTACTAACAGATAAAGAATTCTGCCAAATGATTTCAACTGCCATAGACAATTTCTTGGAAACCAATAGGGACGACACTGTTTCTCCCTCCCTGCTCTGGCAGACCCTTAAAGTAGTAATAAGGGGGGACATTATTGCATACACATCTAGGCTGAACAAAGCTAGGAGGCAAGAACAGGAGCAACTTCTCAACTCAATGATTGACATAGATCATCAATACTCTGACTCTCCCACCCCGGAGCTTTACAAAAATAAGCTGAATCTCAAAGCCAAATACGAGTTATTAACATCCGATAAGACAGAACGTATGCTGCTGAAATCACGAGGCTTTGTTTATGAGCATGGGGAAAAGGCTGGTAGAATGTTAGCGCATCAATTAAAATGTAAATCCTCTGACCAACAGATTCCACAAATTAAAAGAGAAAATGGGGAGCTTACAACTGACCCCCTCGAAATCAATGAGACTTTTAGGGCATTTTATTCCAAATTGTACACTTCTGAGGCACCCAATGATGATACCAATATGCAACATTTCTTCACAAATTTAAATGCCCCTGTTATCAACCCTGTTCATAAAGCAGAACTTGAACTACCCTTCCAAGACACCGACATTTATAATGCAATCACAGCTATGCAAAGTAGTAAGGCCCCGGGCCCTGATGGATACCCCATCGAATTCTACAAAAAATTCTCAACCAAATTAACTCCGCTCATCTTAGAAATGTTCAATGACTCAATGGATAATGAGGCCCTGCCACAGACGCTAACAGAGGCATTCATAACCCTTTTACCGAAACCAGGGAAAGACAGAACGGAGTGTGGTTCACATCGCCCCATCTCGCTGCTCAACAGCGATGTCAAGATATTAGCTAAAGCACTCGCCCGGCGTCTAGAGTCCGTCACAGACGAGGTGATCTCCCCTGATCAAACTGGCTTCATGCTGGGCCGCCACTCATTCTCTAACATCCGAAACCTTCTAAATGTCGTACATTCTCCTACGTCCGAGGAGGTACCTGAGGTGGTTCTCTCCCTGGATGCGGAGAAGGCTTTTGACAGAGTGGAGTGGGCGTACTTATTTGAATGTCTGAAAGCTTTTGGCTTTGGACCCACTTTTATTGCATGGATCAGACTACTATACTCATCTCCTAAGGCAGGGGTCGGCAATTAGGTTTGGCCTCGGGCCAATTTTTTTTTGAGCCACTAGATGGCGGGCCCGAACATAATCAAAGGCTAATTTAAGTAATTGATTGTTTTAAAATGTGACACGTTCTAATGCTTTGACTTTTCTTTCGACTGTACACATCGCTAGTCAACTAACACAGCTTGTTTTGTGAACCTGCTAACAATGTAAAGTAGTGTTCTAGTTAACTAGGTAGCTGTCCAATCCATTATGTTGCAGTATTTTGGCTTGATTAGCGAGTTTGTGTTGTGATTCTCAACAACGTTGAAACGTAGTTTCACACTTTTCCATATTTTTGAATAATAAATGTGTGGACTGACGATGTAGCGTAGCCTAACTTATTCTAATAATTATGTAACAGTTTCATTCTGATAATTATTCCCCCCTCCTCCCAGACAAGGTCACATTATTATTATTGGATTGGTTGTTTGCGTGCCGGGTGAAGTTAGCCAAACATTTAACCTGCTAGCAAGAGAAACATAATGTCACTCTCCAAAGGTCTAAAGAGGAAAGTTGACGGTGGAAACAGGGCATTTAAAGAGGAATGGACAGCGAACTATACGTTCATCCTACCTGGTTTCATCAATGCAAAGCCGTTGTGAGAGACATTTTCCGTGCTCACAATGTTCCCTTTCTATACGCGAGTCGTCCTTTTCGTCAATGAATGCGATAAAGACGCACGAGAGGAATCGATGGATGCATAAAAACCTTGAGAACTGCCTGTGGATTAAAGTGACGTCAATATCACCAGATATCAAGCAAATACTGACCGATGGGAGATGCTTTTTGTTTGCGCCGATTTTGTTTTCAATGTTTTTCAGAAAATTAAACAGAATTTGCGTTGTTACTGTTCATATGTGTGTTGCAGTCACATATACGTAAACATTACGTTTGAATGCTTACTGAGCTCGTGTTATTTTGTTCAAACCACACACGGTATGTCGGCTATTTCAGCACCGTGACGCGTTGTCCACCTGCTTATGATTCACTCTGAGGGGTTCAGCGTCAGTGCGCTTCGGTGCACCTTGCTGCCTGATTGTCTGTCCCTGTGTCATTCACTCTCAACATGGATAAAAGTACAATAAGCATTATTCAGGTGGAGTTCGATTCTCTATTCGGACATTATAGGCGCTATATGTGGGACTGTCGGTCCGATATTATTATAAAAAAATAAAAAAAATAAAAAATAAAAAGTGGATTCTCAAAATAATCTGCTGGGCCAAATATTATTGGTGACGGGCCAGCAATGGCCCACGGGCCGCCTATTGCCGACCCCTGTCCTAAGGCATCGGTAGTTACGAACGGGAAACGCTCCACATTTTTCTCATTGTCGAGAGGGACACGCCAGGGGTGCCCGCTGAGCCCACTCCTATTCTCATTCGCCATCGAACCTCTGTCTATCATGTTAAAATCTTCTCCAATAATAAATGGAATTTCTAGATGGGGGAAGGAACACAAGGTGGCGCTATATGCCGACGACTTACTGTTGTATGTATCTGAACCGGTGCAATGCATTTCCCATATAGTTCAGATGCTGCATAGATTTGGTAGCTTTTCGGGATACAAGATCAACCTCACTAAGAGCGAATGTTTTCCAGTGAACAACCTAGATCTCGCAATCCCACAATGTGACTTGCCCTTCCATTTGTCTAAATCTGGCTTCAAATATTTGGGAATTAATATTACACGGTCCTTCTCTAAACTACATGAAAAAAACTTCACGCCCCTTGTTAATAAATTAAAAGATGATTTACAGAAATGGAGGTCCATTAATTTATCACTGGCAGGGAAGATCAACTGTATTAAGCATTAAGATGAACGTTCTACCCCGATTCCTCTACCTTTTCCAATGTCTCCCTATATTCCTCCCAAAGTCCTTCTTCTCGTCCATAGATAAGTCCATATCATCTTTCATTTGGGGGGGGTAAAGTCCCTAGAATACAGAAAAGACTTCTACAGCGACATCGGTCCCAGGGCGGACTGGGCCTACCAAATTTGCTTTATTATCACTGGGCTGCCAATATTCAGAAAATCATATACTGGGTCCATTCACCACAGCCGTCTTGGTGCGAAATAGAAAATGAGTCATGTCTTTCAACATCCCTCTCCGCCTTGATTACCTCCAAACTCCCTCTATCTGCCCCACACTACACCTCTAACCCTGTTGTTGTTAATACATTACGAATATGGTCACAATTTCGACGCCACTTTGGTTTAAAAGATTTCTCCAACCTAGCCCCTATCTGCAATAACCACCTTTTTGTCCCCGCCAGAATAGACAATGCTTTCGCCTTATGGAAAAGACTCGGTCTCTCCAAATTTAAAGATCTCTATACTGAGGGCGTCTTCTCGACCTTTAATCACCTCTCTCAAAAATTCAACCTTCCCCGCTCAAGTTATTTTCGATACCTCCAGGTCCGACATTTCATTAAAAGTTTGGATCCAAACTTCCCAAATGCACCACAACCTTCTGCTATAGATGATATCCTCCAAATTCCTCCCAATCTAAAAGGCCTAATATCAAGTATTTACTCTAGCATATCATCCCTCGGAGACACTTCCCTCCACAAAATTAAAGAGAAATGGCAGGAGGAGCTAGGGGACGTAATACCCGATGACTCCTGGACTGAGGCTCTGACGAGAGTTAACGGGAGCACATCATGTGCTAGACTAGGCGTAATCCAATTTAAGGTCTTGCACCGAATTCACCTTTCCAAATCTAGGCTAGCCAGAATCTATCCTGACGTGGATGAGAATTGTAGCAGATGTCATAACGCTCCGGCAACGCTAACACACATGTTTTGGTCATGTCCCTTATTATTTGATTATTGGTCAGCAGTTTTCAGGACCCTCTCACAGGCACTAGATCTGAACCTGCAACCTAACGCCTACTCAGCTATCTTTGGCATAGCGCCAACTGACCAACAGATTATTAACAAGCATAAAGACATTGTGGCATTTGCCACTCTACTTGCTCGACGGAGGATTTTGCTTTGTTGGACATCCCCCAAACCACCGAATTCCTCCTTATGGTTGACTGACCTTATGCTTCACTTGAAACTTGAAAAGATTAAATATACACTTAGGGGGTCCAAAGACCGCTTTTATTTCACCTGGAACCCAATAATATCCTATTTCAACAAACTAAAAACCCTCCCTGACAATGCAAGTGCGCTGGATGCTGAGTGATGACATATGTTGTGAATCTATTTATCAGGATAAACCCCTAGAGATACATCATCTCGTTCTAGAGAGGGACATATTACAATCATAACAGACATGGTATCACAGACCAACACGACCATCTCATCTATCCTCACTTACAAATGAATTGCACTTTATTTCTCTTTATCTCTTTGATTACTTACCTGTACTGTCTTCATTACCTATCACCACTGTTATTATTATTATTATTATTTATTGTTGTTTATTTATATCCTTCGTCCTGGGATGCACCACTTGGGATTTTGTGGGGGGGGGGGGGGGGGGGGGTTGGGACATGTTTGTGTTTTGTGTAAAAACAAACCAAAACTGAAAAGTATTATTTTTGTATATCTGTAACATCTCAATAAAAAGAAAGTAAAAAAAATATTTAAAAAAATAAAATAGAAACCATTAGACAAGGCGTTTTCAAGGCAAGCTCTTCTGTGTCAGGCAATTTAGAATGTTGAAGTTTTTCCAATTGTCCCATTGTGATGCAATAAGAAACTATTACAACATTTGCAACATTTGACAGTGCTACAAAAACACTGTGTGCATTGGCCATTGAGATAATATAGAGATATTGAGATATTGAAAGTACTGGGATTCATCTTAATTATGTATTTTCCAGTTTTGGATATACTGCCAATGCTGAGGTAGGTGTGGGATGCATTAAATGCTAATCAAATGTTGGTGGAACAACAGTCACAGTCACTTTCTGTAAGATTTCCCAAACATCAATACCTATGTTGTGTGTGCGTGTGCGTGCATATGTGCATGTGTGTTTATGTAACAGGGAGACTGAGGACCTGGACCTGAACATCCAGTGTGAGGCCTTTGAGGATTCCATGGCCGAGGATGCGGAGGAGATGGAGAGGGTGTACGGAGGCATCGACATGAGCAGTCACCAGGAGGTCTTCACCTCCCTCCTCACCAAAGTGAGCAGCTCCCCAGCCTCTGTCCAGCTGCTGTCCATCCTGCAGGCTCTGCTGCTGGTGGCTCCAGGACGGGGAGACGTGTGGCTGACCCTGGAGGCCCTGGCTGTCCGTGCCACTCTGCTGGCCCACGACTCACAAATGGACTCCGCTGAACGTTTGATGGAGCGCCTGCTCTCTTCCAAGAGACAACAGATCTCAGCCAGTCCCAAGACCAAGACCACCAACAGGGCAATCCAGACAGACTTGCTCGGCAGCACAACCAACCAATCAGACATGGCTTCCGTAACTCCCCCTCCTCCCCCTCCTCCCCCTCCACTTCCTGCTGCTACCCCAAACCCTCCTCCTCCCCCACCCCCACCCCTGCCAGGCACCACTTATGGTGCACCCCCACCACCTCCTCCTTTACCTGGGATGCCACCTCCTCCTCCACCACCTCTACCAGGGATGGGGCAGGGAGGTCCACCTCCTCCCCCTCCCCTGCCTGGTATGGGCCCCCCACCTCCCCCTCCCCTGCCTGGTATGGGCCCCCCACCTCCCCCTCCCCTGCCTGGTATGGGCCCCCCTCCCCCACCACCCCCTCCCCCAGGTATTGGAGGAGGTATTATTGTGCCCCAGAACGCTCCTCTCCCCAAGGCCAGCCGCTGTCCCACACTGCGCATGAAGAAGCTCAACTGGCAGAAGCTGCCCTCCAGAGTGGTGTCTGAAAGCCAATCCATGTGGTCGTCAGTGCAGTCTGATTCCCTGGAACCTGACTACTCCAGCATTGAGGAGCTCTTCTGTCTGCCAGTGACTGACTCAAAGGCCAAAAGTACCAACACTACGGTCAAACGAGAGCCCAAAGAGATATCCTTCATTGATGCCAAGAAAAATCTAGATTTGAACATATTCTTGAAGCAGTTCAGATGCTCACATAAAGACTTTGTAGCTATGATCCAAAATGGGGACCGTTCCAAGTTTGACGTCGAGGTGCTGAAACAGATGCAGACGTTACTGCCGGAGAAACATGAGATTGAGAACCTCAAGTCATACCAAGGGGAGATAGAGAAGCTGGCCGGTGTGGATCGGTTCTACCTCGAGCTCCTATCAGTTTCATGCTACACCATGAGGATCGAGTGCATGCTTCTCTGTGAGGAGACCCCTTCTGTGTTAAAGATGCTGCAACCCAAAGCTGAGCTGCTGGACGCAGCCTGTGAGAGTTTGAAGGAGAGCACCCGCCTTCCAAGTTTCTGCAAGCTCATACTTGACATTGGAAACTTCCTCAACTATGGGAGTCACATAGGCAATGCAGATGGCTTCAAGATCAGCACCTTGCTGAAGCTCACAGATACCAAAGCCAACAAGTCCCGTATCACATTGCTCCATCACATCCTGGAGGAGGCGGAGAAAACCCATGCTGACTTGCTGAACCTTCCGGATGATCTAGAGATCTGTGAAAAGGCTGCTAGAATAAATGTGGATTCTATTCAGGCAGAGTCGAGCTCACTGGTCAAACGGTTGAAGGGTTCTGAGAAAAAAGTGTCCTCTTCTTCTCAGGAGGATATCAAGCAGCAGTATCTCACTGCTATGAAGGGGAACCTGGAGGCCTGTGAGAAGCTGCAGGAGCTCTTTGCCTCCATCAAAAAGAAGAAGGAAGAGCTAGCAGAGTATCTGTGTGAGGACACGTCCCGCCTCTCACTAGAGGAGCTGTTCAACACCATCAAGACCTTCAGAGGACTCTTCCTTAAAGCAATCAAGGAAAACCAGACCTGGAGAGAGCAGGCCATCAAGGCAGAGAAGAGGAAGAAACAGCAAGAGGAGGATGACGCCAAGAGACCGAGGGGGGAGAACGGAAAAATAATTCGTAAAGCCCCCCCAGTCCAGGAGGAGGGCTGCATCATGTTGGACCACCTGTTGGCTATGATGAAGGGCAATGCACTAAGGAAGACCACCAGGGCCCAGGCAGACAGGGGCAGCCTGCCCTCTAATGACAAGAAAAGGGATAGCACCCAGCCTGAACATGCCAAGCTTGAGCGATCATCAGCCGTAGATACCCAATATGGCATAGAAGTGGACAAGGTGGCATCAACCATTCAGCAAGGATCGCAGGACAGACTGCCACACACAGGGGAGTCCACATCAGGCCTTCCAACAGGACTCAAACTGGATTAATCAGAGACCATCGCCCCCCTCAATCCTGGATTGGATCCCCTGCTCAAGGAGGGATCTTCAGAGAGAGATGAGGGCATCAGTGGCGGCTCCTGCCAAATCTCTTAGGGGGGGCAATTGTTGCGTTGATGGTTAAGGTGACACGTTCAAGGGTAAATTCACCTAAATCAGCGGGCTTAAATAAATTGACTCTCACAGCCAAAAAATAAATAATAAAAATAAAAAAAAGCTCTTTGGTCTTGCCCATTGTGGAGAGGTTGGGGTCTGATTGATTGAGTGTGTGGAGTGTGTCTTTTATAAAGGTAACGAGTTCAAACTGGTGCAGTTAATACAGGTAATGAGTGGAGAATAGGAGGGCTTCTTAAAGAAAAACTAACAGGTCTGTGAGAGCTGGAATTATTACTGGTTGGTAGGTGATCAAATACTTATTTCATACAATAAAATGCAAATTAATTATTTAAAAGTCATACAATGTGATTTTCTGGATTTTTGTTTTAGATTCCGTCTCTCACAGTTGAAGTGTACCTATGATAAAAATTACAGACCTCTACATTCTTTCTAAGTGGGAAAACCTGCAAAATCAGCAGTGTATCAAATACTTGTTCTCCCCACTGTAGTTACCGAAATAAAACACAGATCAAAAGATTTAATGTACGATTCAAGTAGCCGATGTCCTTGACAACTGGTAAATGTGGTGGAGCAGGATTTAGCTTCTCTGAGGAGTTAAGTAGAGAGAGCAGCCTGTGGCTGTGGAAAGGATTGGGCTTAAATTGAGGATACACTAAAACGTGAAACTGACAAGCGCCAAAAAAGCTCCCCTGCCAGTTCCTGCCAACAGAGACTTGTTGAGACCAGCGTGCAGGGGGTTGGCACGGGTTCACACCGAGGCTGGTTGAGGCAGAAATCGAAGGACGTCGTGTGTTTTTATATTCCTCATTCGATTCCATGCATTACAATAAGCCTGTCCACCGATTTTCTACCTCCATGGTTGGAACCACGAGACTAGACACTACATGGTCATGGATGTGCCTAGGGACACAGCAAGCATGACCAGGGAAAGTTGTCTCCACAGGACCTGAAGCACAAAGCACCAATTCAGTTCAAGAAAAGAGAAAGAGTAGAGAAATGTATGCTTGTTACACAGAAAGTGTTAAAAAATAAAACTGACGTCATAATCTGCCCTCTAGGGCCAGCATCAGGTGCAGATCAAGCGTCAAGGGGGTTACTATCGTTGAACAGAGAATAGTGGCTTTAAGATGGCACAGACAAGGCTCGTCTGAAAGTAAAACATCAAAATATCGAGGGCATTAGTTATAAGTTACCCCTAATGGGCCAGCATCAGGTGCAAATGAAAAGTAACATTATTTTAAAAAATATATTGACATACGGTCACTGAGTACTGCAGAGTACTATTTTTGTTGCTTTAATAAAGGCTGGCAGTCTTTAATTTAACTGTTGTTGGTGTGGACTATATACTGGGGAGGTATTTGAATGAATGAATGAATGAATGGTCTTTATTGTCATTGCTACAGTACAGGTACCAAACAACGAAATTTAGGAGGGGTGGCTCCCCTGGTGTTAGGAAGAAAAAAAAAATATATATATATATAATATTCAGGGGTCAAAAAATGTATACAAATATCGGATCGGTATCGGTATCGCCGATACCCGAAGCCCAGGTATCGGTATCGGTATCGGTAGTGAAAAAGTGGGATCGGGACATCCCTAGCTAAAATGTTGTCAGCGTTCATGGACCAAATTGGATGTGTCGATCCATGGCGCTTCCAATTTCCTCACGATAAAAAATTCTCGTTTTTTTCACACGTCCACCATTCGTATAGCAGAATTGATTACTTCTTTATAGACAGAACACTACTTCCCTTTGTCAAAAACGTAGAATATTCAACCATAATTGAATCTGACCATGCCCCAGTACTATTGGATCTGTCCTTCCCACTTAACTACTCTGACCGCGCTCCATGGAGACTTGATACCACACTACTAACAGATAAAGAATTCTGCCAAATGATTTCAACTGCCATAGACAATTTCTTGGAAACCAATAGGGACGACACTGTTTCTCCCTCCCTGCTCTGGCAGACCCTTAAAGTAGTAATAAGGGGGGACATTATTGCATACACATCTAGGCTGAACAAAGCTAGGAGGCAAGAACAGGAGCAACTTCTCAACTCAATGATTGACATAGATCATCAATACTCTGACTCTCCCACCCCGGAGCTTTACAAAAATAAGCTGAATCTCAAAGCCAAATACGAGTTATTAACATCCGATAAGACAGAACGTATGCTGCTGAAATCACGAGGCTTTGTTTATGAGCATGGGGAAAAGGCTGGTAGAATGTTAGCGCATCAATTAAAATGTAAATCCTCTGACCAACAGATTCCACAAATTAAAAGAGAAAATGGGGAGCTTACAACTGACCCCCTCGAAATCAATGAGACTTTTAGGGCATTTTATTCCAAATTGTACACTTCTGAGGCACCCAATGATGATACCAATATGCAACATTTCTTCACAAATTTAAATGCCCCTGTTATCAACCCTGTTCATAAAGCAGAACTTGAACTACCCTTCCAAGACACCGACATTTATAATGCAATCACAGCTATGCAAAGTAGTAAGGCCCCGGGCCCTGATGGATACCCCATCGAATTCTACAAAAAATTCTCAACCAAATTAACTCCGCTCATCTTAGAAATGTTCAATGACTCAATGGATAATGAGGCCCTGCCACAGACGCTAACAGAGGCATTCATAACCCTTTTACCGAAACCAGGGAAAGACAGAACGGAGTGTGGTTCACATCGCCCCATCTCGCTGCTCAACAGCGATGTCAAGATATTAGCTAAAGCACTCGCCCGGCGTCTAGAGTCCGTCACAGACGAGGTGATCTCCCCTGATCAAACTGGCTTCATGCTGGGCCGCCACTCATTCTCTAACATCCGAAACCTTCTAAATGTCGTACATTCTCCTACGTCCGAGGAGGTACCTGAGGTGGTTCTCTCCCTGGATGCGGAGAAGGCTCTTGACAGAGTGGAGTGGGCGTACTTATTTGAATGTCTGAAAGCTTTTGGCTTTGGACCCACTTTTATTGCATGGATCAGACTACTATACTCATCTCCTAAGGCAGGGGTCGGCAATTAGGTTTGGCCTCGGGCCAATTTTTTTTTGAGCCACTAGATGGCGGGCCCGAACATAATCAAAGGCTAATTTAAGTAATTGATTGTTTTAAAATGTGACACGTTCTAATGCTTTGACTTTTCTTTCGACTGTACACATCGCTAGTCAACTAACACAGCTTGTTTTGTGAACCTGCTAACAATGTAAAGTAGTGTTCTAGTTAACTAGGTAGCTGTCCAATCCATTATGTTGCAGTATTTTGGCTTGATTAGCGAGTTTGTGTTGTGATTCTCAACAACGTTGAAACGTAGTTTCACACTTTTCCATATTTTTGAATAATAAATGTGTGGACTGACGATGTAGCGTAGCCTAACTTATTCTAATAATTATGTAACAGTTTCATTCTGATAATTATTCCCCCCTCCTCCCAGACAAGGTCACATTATTATTATTGGATTGGTTGTTTGCGTGCCGGGTGAAGTTAGCCAAACATTTAACCTGCTAGCAAGAGAAACATAATGTCACTCTCCAAAGGTCTAAAGAGGAAAGTTGACGGTGGAAACAGGGCATTTAAAGAGGAATGGACAGCGAACTATACGTTCATCCTACCTGGTTTCATCAATGCAAAGCCGTTGTGAGAGACATTTTCCGTGCTCACAATGTTCCCTTTCTATACGCGAGTCGTCCTTTTCGTCAATGAATGCGATAAAGACGCACGAGAGGAATCGATGGATGCATAAAAACCTTGAGAACTGCCTGTGGATTAAAGTGACGTCAATATCACCAGATATCAAGCAAATACTGACCGATGGGAGATGCTTTTTGTTTGCGCCGATTTTGTTTTCAATGTTTTTCAGAAAATTAAACAGAATTTGCGTTGTTACTGTTCATATGTGTGTTGCAGTCACATATACGTAAACATTACGTTTGAATGGCTTACTGAGCTCGTGTTATTTTGTTCAAACCACACACGGTATGTCGGCTATTTCAGCACCGTGACGCGTTGTCCACCTGCTTATGATTCACTCTGAGGGGTTCAGCGTCAGTGCGCTTCGGTGCACCTTGCTGCCTGATTGTCTGTCCCTGTGTCATTCACTCTCAACATGGATAAAAGTACAATAAGCATTATTCAGGTGGAGTTCGATTCTCTATTCGGACATTATAGGCGCTATATGTGGGACTGTCGGTCCGATATTATTATAAAAAAATAAAAAAAATAAAAAATAAAAAGTGGATTCTCAAAATAATCTGCTGGGCCAAATATTATTGGTGACGGGCCAGCAATGGCCCACGGGCCGCCTATTGCCGACCCCTGTCCTAAGGCATCGGTAGTTACGAACGGGAAACGCTCCACATTTTTCTCATTGTCGAGAGGGACACGCCAGGGGTGCCCGCTGAGCCCACTCCTATTCTCATTCGCCATCGAACCTCTGTCTATCATGTTAAAATCTTCTCCAATAATAAATGGAATTTCTAGATGGGGGAAGGAACACAAGGTGGCGCTATATGCCGACGACTTACTGTTGTATGTATCTGAACCGGTGCAATGCATTTCCCATATAGTTCAGATGCTGCATAGATTTGGTAGCTTTTCGGGATACAAGATCAACCTCACTAAGAGCGAATGTTTTCCAGTGAACAACCTAGATCTCGCAATCCCACAATGTGACTTGCCCTTCCATTTGTCTAAATCTGGCTTCAAATATTTGGGAATTAATATTACACGGTCCTTCTCTAAACTACATGAAAAAAACTTCACGCCCCTTGTTAATAAATTAAAAGATGATTTACAGAAATGGAGGTCCATTAATTTATCACTGGCAGGGAAGATCAACTGTATTAAGCATTAAGATGAACGTTCTACCCCGATTCCTCTACCTTTTCCAATGTCTCCCTATATTCCTCCCAAAGTCCTTCTTCTCGTCCATAGATAAGTCCATATCATCTTTCATTTGGGGGGGGTAAAGTCCCTAGAATACAGAAAAGACTTCTACAGCGACATCGGTCCCAGGGCGGACTGGGCCTACCAAATTTGCTTTATTATCACTGGGCTGCCAATATTCAGAAAATCATATACTGGGTCCATTCACCACAGCCGTCTTGGTGCGAAATAGAAAATGAGTCATGTCTTTCAACATCCCTCTCCGCCTTGATTACCTCCAAACTCCCTCTATCTGCCCCACACTACACCTCTAACCCTGTTGTTGTTAATACATTACGAATATGGTCACAATTTCGACGCCACTTTGGTTTAAAAGATTTCTCCAACCTAGCCCCTATCTGCAATAACCACCTTTTTGTCCCCGCCAGAATAGACAATGCTTTCGCCTTATGGAAAAGACTCGGTCTCTCCAAATTTAAAGATCTCTATACTGAGGGCGTCTTCTCGACCTTTAATCACCTCTCTCAAAAATTCAACCTTCCCCGCTCAAGTTATTTTCGATACCTCCAGGTCCGACATTTCATTAAAAGTTTGGATCCAAACTTCCCAAATGCACCACAACCTTCTGCTATAGATGATATCCTCCAAATTCCTCCCAATCTAAAAGGCCTAATATCAAGTATTTACTCTAGCATATCATCCCTCGGAGACACTTCCCTCCACAAAATTAAAGAGAAATGGCAGGAGGAGCTAGGGGACGTAATACCCGATGACTCCTGGACTGAGGCTCTGACGAGAGTTAACGGGAGCACATCATGTGCTAGACTAGGCGTAATCCAATTTAAGGTCTTGCACCGAATTCACCTTTCCAAATCTAGGCTAGCCAGAATCTATCCTGACGTGGATGAGAATTGTAGCAGATGTCATAACGCTCCGGCAACGCTAACACACATGTTTTGGTCATGTCCCTTATTATTTGATTATTGGTCAGCAGTTTTCAGGACCCTCTCACAGGCACTAGATCTGAACCTGCAACCTAACGCCTACTCAGCTATCTTTGGCATAGCGCCAACTGACCAACAGATTATTAACAAGCATAAAGACATTGTGGCATTTGCCACTCTACTTGCTCGACGGAGGATTTTGCTTTGTTGGACATCCCCCAAACCACCGAATTCCTCCTTATGGTTGACTGACCTTATGCTTCACTTGAAACTTGAAAACATTAAATATACACTTAGGGGGTCCAAAGACCGCTTTTATTTCACCTGGAACCCAATAATATCCTATTTCAACAAACTAAAAACCCTCCCTGACAATGCAAGTGCGCTGGATGCTGAGTGATGACATATGTTGTGAATCTATTTATCAGGATAAACCCCTAGAGATACATCATCTCGTTCTAGAGAGGGACATATTACAATCATAACAGACATGGTATCACAGACCAACACGACCATCTCATCTATCCTCACTTACAAATGAATTGCACTTTATTTCTCTTTATCTCTTTGATTACTTACCTGTACTGTCTTCATTACCTATCACCACTGTTATTATTATTATTATTATTTATTGTTGTTTATTTATATCCTTCGTCCTGGGATGCACCACTTGGGATTTTGTGGGGGGGGGGGGGGGGGGGGGGGGTTGGGACATGTTTGTGTTTTGTGTAAAAACAAACCAAAACTGAAAAGTATTATTTTTGTATATCTGTAACATCTCAATAAAAAGAAAGTAAAAAAAATATTTTAAAAAATAAAATAGAAACCATTAGACAAGGCGTTTTCAAGGCAAGCTCTTCTGTGTCAGGCAATTTAGAATGTTGAAGTTTTTCCAATTGTCCCATTGTGATGCAATAAGAAACTATTACAACATTTGCAACATTTGACAGTGCTACAAAAACACTGTGTGCATTGGCCATTGAGATAATATAGAGATATTGAGATATTGAAAGTACTGGGATTCATCTTAATTATGTATTTTCCAGTTTTGGATATACTGCCAATGCTGAGGTAGGTGTGGGATGCATTAAATGCTAATCAAATGTTGGTGGAACAACAGTCACAGTCACTTTCTGTAAGATTTCCCAAACATCAATACCTATGTTGTGTGTGCGTGTGCGTGCATATGTGCATGTGTGTTTATGTAACAGGGAGACTGAGGACCTGGACCTGAACATCCAGTGTGAGGCCTTTGAGGATTCCATGGCCGAGGATGCGGAGGAGATGGAGAGGGTGTACGGAGGCATCGACATGAGCAGTCACCAGGAGGTCTTCACCTCCCTCCTCACCAAAGTGAGCAGCTCCCCAGCCTCTGTCCAGCTGCTGTCCATCCTGCAGGCTCTGCTGCTGGTGGCTCCAGGACGGGGAGACGTGTGGCTGACCCTGGAGGCCCTGGCTGTCCGTGCCACTCTGCTGGCCCACGACTCACAAATGGACTCCGCTGAACGTTTGATGGAGCGCCTGCTCTCTTCCAAGAGACAACAGATCTCAGCCAGTCCCAAGACCAAGACCACCAACAGGGCAATCCAGACAGACTTGCTCGGCAGCACAACCAACCAATCAGACATGGCTTCCGTAACTCCCCCTCCTCCCCCTCCTCCCCCTCCACTTCCTGCTGCTACCCCAAACCCTCCTCCTCCCCCACCCCCACCCCTGCCAGGCACCACTTATGGTGCACCCCCACCACCTCCTCCTTTACCTGGGATGCCACCTCCTCCTCCACCACCTCTACCAGGGATGGGGCAGGGAGGTCCACCTCCTCCCCCTCCCCTGCCTGGTATGGGCCCCCCACCTCCCCCTCCCCTGCCTGGTATGGGCCCCCCACCTCCCCCTCCCCTGCCTGGTATGGGCCCCCCTCCCCCACCACCCCCTCCCCCAGGTATTGGAGGAGGTATTATTGTGCCCCAGAACGCTCCTCTCCCCAAGGCCAGCCGCTGTCCCACACTGCGCATGAAGAAGCTCAACTGGCAGAAGCTGCCCTCCAGAGTGGTGTCTGAAAGCCAATCCATGTGGTCGTCAGTGCAGTCTGATTCCCTGGAACCTGACTACTCCAGCATTGAGGAGCTCTTCTGTCTGCCAGTGACTGACTCAAAGGCCAAAAGTACCAACACTACGGTCAAACGAGAGCCC
Source organism: Nansenia antarctica (assembly GCF_963989245.1). NCBI lineage: Eukaryota > Metazoa > Chordata > Actinopteri > Argentiniformes > Microstomatidae > Nansenia > Nansenia antarctica. The sequence goes on along the minus strand of NC_137681.1, from coordinate 16,970,372 downwards.
AAAGAGATATCCTTCATTGATGCCAAGAAAAATCTAGATTTGAACATATTCTTGAAGCAGTTCAGATGCTCACATAAAGACTTTGTAGCTATGATCCAAAATGGGGACCGTTCCAAGTTTGACGTCGAGGTGCTGAAACAGATGCAGACGTTACTGCCGGAGAAACATGAGATTGAGAACCTCAAGTCATACCAAGGGGAGATAGAGAAGCTGGCCGGTGTGGATCGGTTCTACCTCGAGCTCCTATCAGTTTCATGCTACACCATGAGGATCGAGTGCATGCTTCTCTGTGAGGAGACCCCTTCTGTGTTAAAGATGCTGCAACCCAAAGCTGAGCTGCTGGACGCAGCCTGTGAGAGTTTGAAGGAGAGCACCCGCCTTCCAAGTTTCTGCAAGCTCATACTTGACATTGGAAACTTCCTCAACTATGGGAGTCACATAGGCAATGCAGATGGCTTCAAGATCAGCACCTTGCTGAAGCTCACAGATACCAAAGCCAACAAGTCCCGTATCACATTGCTCCATCACATCCTGGAGGAGGCGGAGAAAACCCATGCTGACTTGCTGAACCTTCCGGATGATCTAGAGATCTGTGAAAAGGCTGCTAGAATAAATGTGGATTCTATTCAGGCAGAGTCGAGCTCACTGGTCAAACGGTTGAAGGGTTCTGAGAAAAAAGTGTCCTCTTCTTCTCAGGAGGATATCAAGCAGCAGTATCTCACTGCTATGAAGGGGAACCTGGAGGCCTGTGAGAAGCTGCAGGAGCTCTTTGCCTCCATCAAAAAGAAGAAGGAAGAGCTAGCAGAGTATCTGTGTGAGGACACGTCCCGCCTCTCACTAGAGGAGCTGTTCAACACCATCAAGACCTTCAGAGGACTCTTCCTTAAAGCAATCAAGGAAAACCAGACCTGGAGAGAGCAGGCCATCAAGGCAGAGAAGAGGAAGAAACAGCAAGAGGAGGATGACGCCAAGAGACCGAGGGGGGAGAACGGAAAAATAATTCGTAAAGCCCCCCCAGTCCAGGAGGAGGGCTGCATCATGTTGGACCACCTGTTGGCTATGATGAAGGGCAATGCACTAAGGAAGACCACCAGGGCCCAGGCAGACAGGGGCAGCCTGCCCTCTAATGACAAGAAAAGGGATAGCACCCAGCCTGAACATGCCAAGCTTGAGCGATCATCAGCCGTAGATACCCAATATGGCATAGAAGTGGACAAGGTGGCATCAACCATTCAGCAAGGATCGCAGGACAGACTGCCACACACAGGGGAGTCCACATCAGGCCTTCCAACAGGACTCAAACTGGATTAATCAGAGACCATCGCCCCCCTCAATCCTGGATTGGATCCCCTGCTCAAGGAGGGATCTTCAGAGAGAGATGAGGGCATCAGTGGCGGGCTGGCGGCTCCTGCCAAATCTCTCAGGGGGGGCAATTGTTGCGTTGATGGTTAAGGTGACACGTTCAAGGGTAAATTCACCTAAATCAGCGGGCTTAAATAAATTGACTCTCACAGCCAAAAAATAAATAATAAAAATAAAAAAAAGCTCTTTGGTCTTGCCCATTGTGGAGAGGTTGGGGTCTGATTGATTGAGTGTGTGGAGTGTGTCTTTTATAAAGGTAACGAGTTCAAACTGGTGCAGTTAATACAGGTAATGAGTGGAGAATAGGAGGGCTTCTTAAAGAAAAACTAACAGGTCTGTGAGAGCTGGAATTATTACTGGTTGGTAGGTGATCAAATACTTATTTCATACAATAAAATGCAAATTAATTATTTAAAAGTCATACAATGTGATTTTCTGGATTTTTGTTTTAGATTCCGTCTCTCACAGTTGAAGTGTACCTATGATAAAAATTACAGACCTCTACATTCTTTCTAAGTGGGAAAACCTGCAAAATCAGCAGTGTATCAAATACTTGTTCTCCCCACTGTAGTTACCGAAATAAAACACAGATCAAAAGATTTAATGTACGATTCAAGTAGCCGATGTCCTTGACAACTGGTAAATGTGGTGGAGCAGGATTTAGCTTCTCTGAGGAGTTAAGTAGAGAGAGCAGCCTGTGGCTGTGGAAAGGATTGGGCTTAAATTGAGGATACACTAAAACGTGAAACTGACAAGCGCCAAAAAAGCTCCCCTGCCAGTTCCTGCCAACAGAGACTTGTTGAGACCAGCGTGCAGGGGGTTGGCACGGGTTCACACCGAGGCTGGTTGAGGCAGAAATCGAAGGACGTCGTGTGTTTTTATATTCCTCATTCGATTCCATGCATTACAATAAGCCTGTCCACCGATTTTCTACCTCCATGGTTGGAACCACGAGACTAGACACTACATGGTCATGGATGTGCCTAGGGACACAGCAAGCATGACCAGGGAAAGTTGTCTCCACAGGACCTGAAGCACAAAGCACCAATTCAGTTCAAGAAAAGAGAAAGAGTAGAGAAATGTATGCTTGTTACACAGAAAGTGTTAAAAAATAAAACTGACGTCATAATCTGCCCTCTAGGGCCAGCATCAGGTGCAGATCAAGCGTCAAGGGGGTTACTATCGTTGAACAGAGAATAGTGGCTTTAAGATGGCACAGACAAGGCTCGTCTGAAAGTAAAACATCAAAATATCGAGGGCATTAGTTATAAGTTACCCCTAATGGGCCAGCATCAGGTGCAAATGAAAAGTAACATTATTTTAAAAAAAATATTGACATACGGTCACTGAGTACTGCAGAGTACTATTTTTGTTGCTTTAATAAAGGCTGGCAGTCTTTAATTTAACTGTTGTTGGTGTGGACTATATACTGGGGAGGTATTTGAATGAATGAATGAATGAATGGTCTTTATTGTCATTGCTACAGTACAGGTACCAAACAACGAAATTTAGGAGGGGTGGCTCCCCTGGTGTTAGGAAAAAAAAAAAATATATATATATATATAATATTCAGGGGTCAAAAAATGTATACAAATATCGGATCGGTATCGGTATCGCCGATACCCGAAGCCCAGGTATCGGTATCGGTAGTGAAAAAGTGGGATCGGGACATCCCTAGCTAAAATGTTGTCAGCGTTCATGGACCAAATTGGATGTGTCGATCCATGGCGCTTCCAATTTCCTCACGATAAAAAATTCTCGTTTTTTTCACACGTCCACCATTCGTATAGCAGAATTGATTACTTCTTTATAGACAGAACACTACTTCCCTTTGTCAAAAACGTAGAATATTCAACCATAATTGAATCTGACCATGCCCCAGTACTATTGGATCTGTCCTTCCCACTTAACTACTCTGACCGCGCTCCATGGAGACTTGATACCACACTACTAACAGATAAAGAATTCTGCCAAATGATTTCAACTGCCATAGACAATTTCTTGGAAACCAATAGGGACGACACTGTTTCTCCCTCCCTGCTCTGGCAGACCCTTAAAGTAGTAATAAGGGGGGACATTATTGCATACACATCTAGGCTGAACAAAGCTAGGAGGCAAGAACAGGAGCAACTTCTCAACTCAATGATTGACATAGATCATCAATACTCTGACTCTCCCACCCCGGAGCTTTACAAAAATAAGCTGAATCTCAAAGCCAAATACGAGTTATTAACATCCGATAAGACAGAACGTATGCTGCTGAAATCACGAGGCTTTGTTTATGAGCATGGGGAAAAGGCTGGTAGAATGTTAGCGCATCAATTAAAATGTAAATCCTCTGACCAACAGATTCCACAAATTAAAAGAGAAAATGGGGAGCTTACAACTGACCCCCTCGAAATCAATGAGACTTTTAGGGCATTTTATTCCAAATTGTACACTTCTGAGGCACCCAATGATGATACCAATATGCAACATTTCTTCACAAATTTAAATGCCCCTGTTATCAACCCTGTTCATAAAGCAGAACTTGAACTACCCTTCCAAGACACCGACATTTATAATGCAATCACAGCTATGCAAAGTAGTAAGGCCCCGGGCCCTGATGGATACCCCATCGAATTCTACAAAAAATTCTCAACCAAATTAACTCCGCTCATCTTAGAAATGTTCAATGACTCAATGGATAATGAGGCCCTGCCACAGACGCTAACAGAGGCATTCATAACCCTTTTACCGAAACCAGGGAAAGACAGAACGGAGTGTGGTTCACATCGCCCCATCTCGCTGCTCAACAGCGATGTCAAGATATTAGCTAAAGCACTCGCCCGGCGTCTAGAGTCCGTCACAGACGAGGTGATCTCCCCTGATCATGCTGGGCCGCCACTCATTCTCTAACATCCGAAACCTTCTAAATGTCGTACATTCTCCTACGTCCGAGGAGGTACCTGAGGTGGTTCTCTCCCTGGATGCGGAGAAGGCTTTTGACAGAGTGGAGTGGGCGTACTTATTTGAATGTCTGAAAGCTTTTGGCTTTGGACCCACTTTTATTGCATGGATCAGACTACTATACTCATCTCCTAAGGCAGGGGTCGGCAATTAGGTTTGGCCTCGGGCCAATTTTTTTTTGAGCCACTAGATGGCGGGCCCGAACATAATCAAAGGCTAATTTAAGTAATTGATTGTTTTAAAATGTGACACGTTCTAATGCTTTGACTTTTCTTTCGACTGTACACATCGCTAGTCAACTAACACAGCTTGTTTTGTGAACCTGCTAACAATGTAAAGTAGTGTTCTAGTTAACTAGGTAGCTGTCCAATCCATTATGTTGCAGTATTTTGGCTTGATTAGCGAGTTTGTGTTGTGATTCTCAACAACGTTGAAACGTAGTTTCACACTTTTCCATATTTTTGAATAATAAATGTGTGGACTGACGATGTAGCGTAGCCTAACTTATTCTAATAATTATGTAACAGTTTCATTCTGATAATTATTCCCCCCTCCTCCCAGACAAGGTCACATTATTATTATTGGATTGGTTGTTTGCGTGCCGGGTGAAGTTAGCCAAACATTTAACCTGCTAGCAAGAGAAACATAATGTCACTCTCCAAAGGTCTAAAGAGGAAAGTTGACGGTGGAAACAGGGCATTTAAAGAGGAATGGACAGCGAACTATACGTTCATCCTACCTGGTTTCATCAATGCAAAGCCGTTGTGAGAGACATTTTCCGTGCTCACAATGTTCCCTTTCTATACGCGAGTCGTCCTTTTCGTCAATGAATGCGATAAAGACGCACGAGAGGAATCGATGGATGCATAAAAACCTTGAGAACTGCCTGTGGATTAAAGTGACGTCAATATCACCAGATATCAAGCAAATACTGACCGATGGGAGATGCTTTTTGTTTGCGCCGATTTTGTTTTCAATGTTTTTCAGAAAATTAAACAGAATTTGCGTTGTTACTGTTCATATGTGTGTTGCAGTCACATATACGTAAACATTACGTTTGAATGGCTTACTGAGCTCGTGTTATTTTGTTCAAACCACACACGGTATGTCGGCTATTTCAGCACCGTGACGCGTTGTCCACCTGCTTATGATTCACTCTGAGGGGTTCAGCGTCAGTGCGCTTCGGTGCACCTTGCTGCCTGATTGTCTGTCCCTGTGTCATTCACTCTCAACATGGATAAAAGTACAATAAGCATTATTCAGGTGGAGTTCGATTCTCTATTCGGACATTATAGGCGCTATATGTGGGACTGTCGGTCCGATATTATTATAAAAAAATAAAAAAAATAAAAAATAAAAAGTGGATTCTCAAAATAATCTGCTGGGCCAAATATTATTGGTGACGGGCCAGCAATGGCCCACGGGCCGCCTATTGCCGACCCCTGTCCTAAGGCATCGGTAGTTACGAACGGGAAACGCTCCACATTTTTCTCATTGTCGAGAGGGACACGCCAGGGGTGCCCGCTGAGCCCACTCCTATTCTCATTCGCCATCGAACCTCTGTCTATCATGTTAATACATAGATAGACAGATATATGTTAATACGCTATACAAATAAAATTTGATTTGATTTGATTTGATTTAAAATCTTCTCCAATAATAAATGGAATTTCTAGATGGGGGAAGGAACACAAGGTGGCGCTATATGCCGACGACTTACTGTTGTATGTATCTGAACCGGTGCAATGCATTTCCCATATAGTTCAGATGCTGCATAGATTTGGTAGCTTTTCGGGATACAAGATCAACCTCACTAAGAGCGAATGTTTTCCAGTGAACAACCTAGATCTCGCAATCCCACAATGTGACTTGCCCTTCCATTTGTCTAAATCTGGCTTCAAATATTTGGGAATTAATATTACACGGTCCTTCTCTAAACTACATGAAAAAAACTTCACGCCCCTTGTTAATAAATTAAAAGATGATTTACAGAAATGGAGGTCCATTAATTTATCACTGGCAGGGAAGATCAACTGTATTAAGCATTAAGATGAACGTTCTACCCCGATTCCTCTACCTTTTCCAATGTCTCCCTATATTCCTCCCAAAGTCCTTCTTCTCGTCCATAGATAAGTCCATATCATCTTTCATTTGGGGGGGGTAAAGTCCCTAGAATACAGAAAATACTTCTACAGCGACATCGGTCCCAGGGCGGACTGGGCCTACCAAATTTGCTTTATTATCACTGGGCTGCCAATATTCAGAAAATCATATACTGGGTCCATTCACCACAGCCGTCTTGGTGCGAAATAGAAAATGAGTCATGTCTTTCAACATCCCTCTCCGCCTTGATTACCTCCAAACTCCCTCTATCTGCCCCACACTACACCTCTAACCCTGTTGTTGTTAATACATTACGAATATGGTCACAATTTCGACGCCACTTTGGTTTAAAAGATTTCTCCAACCTAGCCCCTATCTGCAATAACCACCTTTTTGTCCCCGCCAGAATAGACAATGCTTTCGCCTTATGGAAAAGACTCGGTCTCTCCAAATTTAAAGATCTCTATACTGAGGGCGTCTTCTCGACCTTTAATCACCTCTCTCAAAAATTCAACCTTCCCCGCTCAAGTTATTTTCGATACCTCCAGGTCCGACATTTCATTAAAAGTTTGGATCCAAACTTCCCAAATGCACCACAACCTTCTGCTATAGATGATATCCTCCAAATTCCTCCCAATCTAAAAGGCCTAATATCAAGTATTTACTCTAGCATATCATCCCTCGGAGACACTTCCCTCCACAAAATTAAAGAGAAATGGCAGGAGGAGCTAGGGGACGTAATACCCGATGACTCCTGGACTGAGGCTCTGACGAGAGTTAACGGGAGCACATCATGTGCTAGACTAGGCGTAATCCAATTTAAGGTCTTGCACCGAATTCACCTTTCCAAATCTAGGCTAGCCAGAATCTATCCTGACGTGGATGAGAATTGTAGCAGATGTCATAACGCTCCGGCAACGCTAACACACATGTTTTGGTCATGTCCCTTATTATTTGATTATTGGTCAGCAGTTTTCAGGACCCTCTCACAGGCACTAGATCTGAACCTGCAACCTAACGCCTACTCAGCTATCTTTGGCATAGCGCCAACTGACCAACAGATTATTAACAAGCATAAAGACATTGTGGCATTTGCCACTCTACTTGCTCGACGGAGGATTTTGCTTTGTTGGACATCCCCCAAACCACCGAATTCCTCCTTATGGTTGACTGACCTTATGCTTCACTTGAAACTTGAAAAGATTAAATATACACTTAGGGGGTCCAAAGACCGCTTTTATTTCACCTGGAACCCAATAATATCCTATTTCAACAAACTAAAAACCCTCCCTGACAATGCAAGTGCGCTGGATGCTGAGTGATGACATATGTTGTGAATCTATTTATCAGGATAAACCCCTAGAGATACATCATCTCGTTCTAGAGAGGGACATATTACAATCATAACAGACATGGTATCACAGACCAACACGACCATCTCATCTATCCTCACTTACAAATGAATTGCACTTTATTTCTCTTTATCTCTTTGATTACTTACCTGTACTGTCTTCATTACCTATCACCACTGTTATTATTATTATTATTATTTATTGTTGTTTATTTATATCCTTCGTCCTGGGATGCACCACTTGGGATTTTGTGGGGGGGGGGGGGGGGGGGGGTTGGGACATGTTTGTGTTTTGTGTAAAAACAAACCAAAACTGAAAAGTATTATTTTTGTATATCTGTAACATCTCAATAAAAAGAAAGTAAAAAAAATATTTAAAAAAATAAAATAGAAACCATTAGACAAGGCGTTTTCAAGGCAAGCTCTTCTGTGTCAGGCAATTTAGAATGTTGAAGTTTTTCCAATTGTCCCATTGTGATGCAATAAGAAACTATTACAACATTTGCAACATTTGACAGTGCTACAAAAACACTGTGTGCATTGGCCATTGAGATAATATAGAGATATTGAGATATTGAAAGTACTGGGATTCATCTTAATTATGTATTTTCCAGTTTTGGATATACTGCCAATGCTGAGGTAGGTGTGGGATGCATTAAATGCTAATCAAATGTTGGTGGAACAACAGTCACAGTCACTTTCTGTAAGATTTCCCAAACATCAATACCTATGTTGTGTGTGCGTGTGCGTGCATATGTGCATGTGTGTTTATGTAACAGGGAGACTGAGGACCTGGACCTGAACATCCAGTGTGAGGCCTTTGAGGATTCCATGGCCGAGGATGCGGAGGAGATGGAGAGGGTGTACGGAGGCATCGACATGAGCAGTCACCAGGAGGTCTTCACCTCCCTCCTCACCAAAGTGAGCAGCTCCCCAGCCTCTGTCCAGCTGCTGTCCATCCTGCAGGCTCTGCTGCTGGTGGCTCCAGGACGGGGAGACGTGTGGCTGACCCTGGAGGCCCTGGCTGTCCGTGCCACTCTGCTGGCCCACGACTCACAAATGGACTCCGCTGAACGTTTGATGGAGCGCCTGCTCTCTTCCAAGAGACAACAGATCTCAGCCAGTCCCAAGACCAAGACCACCAACAGGGCAATCCAGACAGACTTGCTCGGCAGCACAACCAACCAATCAGACATGGCTTCCGTAACTCCCCCTCCTCCCCCTCCTCCCCCTCCACTTCCTGCTGCTACCCCAAACCCTCCTCCTCCCCCACCCCCACCCCTGCCAGGCACCACTTATGGTGCACCCCCACCACCTCCTCCTTTACCTGGGATGCCACCTCCTCCTCCACCACCTCTACCAGGGATGGGGCAGGGAGGTCCACCTCCTCCCCCTCCCCTGCCTGGTATGGGCCCCCCACCTCCCCCTCCCCTGCCTGGTATGGGCCCCCCACCTCCCCCTCCCCTGCCTGGTATGGGCCCCCCTCCCCCACCACCCCCTCCCCCAGGTATTGGAGGAGGTATTATTGTGCCCCAGAACGCTCCTCTCCCCAAGGCCAGCCGCTGTCCCACACTGCGCATGAAGAAGCTCAACTGGCAGAAGCTGCCCTCCAGAGTGGTGTCTGAAAGCCAATCCATGTGGTCGTCAGTGCAGTCTGATTCCCTGGAACCTGACTACTCCAGCATTGAGGAGCTCTTCTGTCTGCCAGTGACTGACTCAAAGGCCAAAAGTACCAACACTACGGTCAAACGAGAGCCCAAAGAGATATCCTTCATTGATGCCAAGAAAAATCTAGATTTGAACATATTCTTGAAGCAGTTCAGATGCTCACATAAAGACTTTGTAGCTATGATCCAAAATGGGGACCGTTCCAAGTTTGACGTCGAGGTGCTGAAACAGATGCAGACGTTACTGCCGGAGAAACATGAGATTGAGAACCTCAAGTCATACCAAGGGGAGATAGAGAAGCTGGCCGGTGTGGATCGGTTCTACCTCGAGCTCCTATCAGTTTCATGCTACACCATGAGGATCGAGTGCATGCTTCTCTGTGAGGAGACCCCTTCTGTGTTAAAGATGCTGCAACCCAAAGCTGAGCTGCTGGACGCAGCCTGTGAGAGTTTGAAGGAGAGCACCCGCCTTCCAAGTTTCTGCAAGCTCATACTTGACATTGGAAACTTCCTCAACTATGGGAGTCACATAGGCAATGCAGATGGCTTCAAGATCAGCACCTTGCTGAAGCTCACAGATACCAAAGCCAACAAGTCCCGTATCACATTGCTCCATCACATCCTGGAGGAGGCGGAGAAAACCCATGCTGACTTGCTGAACCTTCCGGATGATCTAGAGATCTGTGAAAAGGCTGCTAGAATAAATGTGGATTCTATTCAGGCAGAGTCGAGCTCACTGGTCAAACGGTTGAAGGGTTCTGAGAAAAAAGTGTCCTCTTCTTCTCAGGAGGATATCAAGCAGCAGTATCTCACTGCTATGAAGGGGAACCTGGAGGCCTGTGAGAAGCTGCAGGAGCTCTTTGCCTCCATCAAAAAGAAGAAGGAAGAGCTAGCAGAGTATCTGTGTGAGGACACGTCCCGCCTCTCACTAGAGGAGCTGTTCAACACCATCAAGACCTTCAGAGGACTCTTCCTTAAAGCAATCAAGGAAAACCAGACCTGGAGAGAGCAGGCCATCAAGGCAGAGAAGAGGAAGAAACAGCAAGAGGAGGATGACGCCAAGAGACCGAGGGGGGAGAACGGAAAAATAATTCGTAAAGCCCCCCCAGTCCAGGAGGAGGGCTGCATCATGTTGGACCACCTGTTGGCTATGATGAAGGGCAATGCACTAAGGAAGACCACCAGGGCCCAGGCAGACAGGGGCAGCCTGCCCTCTAATGACAAGAAAAGGGATAGCACCCAGCCTGAACATGCCAAGCTTGAGCGATCATCAGCCGTAGATACCCAATATGGCATAGAAGTGGACAAGGTGGCATCAACCATTCAGCAAGGATCGCAGGACAGACTGCCACACACAGGGGAGTCCACATCAGGCCTTCCAACAGGACTCAAACTGGATTAATCAGAGACCATCGCCCCCCTCAATCCTGGATTGGATCCCCTGCTCAAGGAGGGATCTTCAGAGAGAGATGAGGGCATCAGTGGCGGCTCCTGCCAAATCTCTCAGGGGGGGCAATTGTTGCGTTGATGGTTAAGGTGACACGTTCAAGGGTAAATTCACCTAAATCAGCGGGCTTAAATAAATTGACTCTCACAGCCAAAAAATAAATAATAAAAATAAAAAAAAGCTCTTTGGTCTTGCCCATTGTGGAGAGGTTGGGGTCTGATTGATTGAGTGTGTGGAGTGTGTCTTTTATAAAGGTAACGAGTTCAAACTGGTGCAGTTAATACAGGTAATGAGTGGAGAATAGGAGGGCTTCTTAAAGAAAAACTAACAGGTCTGTGAGAGCTGGAATTATTACTGGTTGGTAGGTGATCAAATACTTATTTCATACAATAAAATGCAAATTAATTATTTAAAAGTCATACAATGTGATTTTCTGGATTTTTGTTTTAGATTCCGTCTCTCACAGTTGAAGTGTACCTATGATAAAAATTACAGACCTCTACATTCTTTCTAAGTGGGAAAACCTGCAAAATCAGCAGTGTATCAAATACTTGTTCTCCCCACTGTAGTTACCGAAATAAAACACAGATCAAAAGATTTAATGTACGATTCAAGTAGCCGATGTCCTTGACAACTGGTAAATGTGGTGGAGCAGGATTTAGCTTCTCTGAGGAGTTAAGTAGAGAGAGCAGCCTGTGGCTGTGGAAAGGATTGGGCTTAAATTGAGGATACACTAAAACGTGAAACTGACAAGCGCCAAAAAAGCTCCCCTGCCAGTTCCTGCCAACAGAGACTTGTTGAGACCAGCGTGCAGGGGGTTGGCACGGGTTCACACCGAGGCTGGTTGAGGCAGAAATCGAAGGACGTCGTGTGTTTTTATATTCCTCATTCGATTCCATGCATTACAATAAGCCTGTCCACCGATTTTCTACCTCCATGGTTGGAACCACGAGACTAGACACTACATGGTCATGGATGTGCCTAGGGACACAGCAAGCATGACCAGGGAAAGTTGTCTCCACAGGACCTGAAGCACAAAGCACCAATTCAGTTCAAGAAAAGAGAAAGAGTAGAGAAATGTATGCTTGTTACACAGAAAGTGTTAAAAAATAAAACTGACGTCATAATCTGCCCTCTAGGGCCAGCATCAGGTGCAGATCAAGCGTCAAGGGGGTTACTATCGTTGAACAGAGAATAGTGGCTTTAAGATGGCACAGACAAGGCTCGTCTGAAAGTAAAACATCAAAATATCGAGGGCATTAGTTATAAGTTACCCCTAATGGGCCAGCATCAGGTGCAAATGAAAAGTAACATTATTTAAAAAAAAATATTGACATACGGTCACTGAGTACTGCAGAGTACTATTTTTGTTGCTTTAATAAAGGCTGGCAGTCTTTAATTTAACTGTTGTTGGTGTGGACTATATACTGGGGAGGTATTTGAATGAATGAATGAATGAATGGTCTTTATTGTCATTGCTACAGTACAGGTACCAAACAACGAAATTTAGGAGGGGTGGCTCCCCTGGTGTTAGGAAAAAAAAAAAATATATATATATATAATATTCAGGGGTCAAAAAATGTATACAAATATCGGATCGGTATCGGTATCGCCGATACCCGAAGCCCAGGTATCGGTATCGGTAGTGAAAAAGTGGGATCGGGACATCCCTAGCTAAAATGTTGTCAGCGTTCATGGACCAAATTGGATGTGTCGATCCATGGCGCTTCCAATTTCCTCACGATAAAAAATTGTCGTTTTTTTCACACGTCCACCATTCGTATAGCAGAATTGATTACTTCTTTATAGACAGAACACTACTTCCCTTTGTCAAAAACGTAGAATATTCAACCATAATTGAATCTGACCATGCCCCAGTACTATTGGATCTGTCCTTCCCACTTAACTACTCTGACCGCGCTCCATGGAGACTTGATACCACACTACTAACAGATAAAGAATTCTGCCAAATGATTTCAACTGCCATAGACAATTTCTTGGAAACCAATAGGGACGACACTGTTTCTCCCTCCCTGCTCTGGCAGACCCTTAAAGTAGTAATAAGGGGGGACATTATTGCATACACATCTAGGCTGAACAAAGCTAGGAGGCAAGAACAGGAGCAACTTCTCAACTCAATGATTGACATAGATCATCAATACTCTGACTCTCCCACCCCGGAGCTTTACAAAAATAAGCTGAATCTCAAAGCCAAATACGAGTTATTAACATCCGATAAGACAGAACGTATGCTGCTGAAATCACGAGGCTTTGTTTATGAGCATGGGGAAAAGGCTGGTAGAATGTTAGCGCATCAATTAAAATGTAAATCCTCTGACCAACAGATTCCACAAATTAAAAGAGAAAATGGGGAGCTTACAACTGACCCCCTCGAAATCAATGAGACTTTTAGGGCATTTTATTCCAAATTGTACACTTCTGAGGCACCCAATGATGATACCAATATGCAACATTTCTTCACAAATTTAAATGCCCCTGTTATCAACCCTGTTCATAAAGCAGAACTTGAACTACCCTTCCAAGACACCGACATTTATAATGCAATCACAGCTATGCAAAGTAGTAAGGCCCCGGGCCCTGATGGATACCCCATCGAATTCTACAAAAAATTCTCAACCAAATTAACTCCGCTCATCTTAGAAATGTTCAATGACTCAATGGATAATGAGGCCCTGCCACAGACGCTAACAGAGGCATTCATAACCCTTTTACCGAAACCAGGGAAAGACAGAACGGAGTGTGGTTCACATCGCCCCCATCTCGCTGCTCAAGATATTAGCTAAAGCACTCGCCCGGCGTCTAGAGTCCGTCACAGACGAGGTGATCTCCCCTGATCAAACTGGCTTCATGCTGGGCCGCCACTCATTCTCTAACATCCGAAACCTTCTAAATGTCGTACATTCTCCTACGTCCGAGGAGGTACCTGAGGTGGTTCTCTCCCTGGATGCGGAGAAGGCTTTTGACAGAGTGGAGTGGGCGTACTTATTTGAATGTCTGAAAGCTTTTGGCTTTGGACCCACTTTTATTGCATGGATCAGACTACTATACTCATCTCCTAAGGCAGGGGTCGGCAATTAGGTTTGGCCTCGGGCCAATTTTTTTTTGAGCCACTAGATGGCGGGCCCGAACATAATCAAAGGCTAATTTAAGTAATTGATTGTTTTAAAATGTGACACGTTCTAATGCTTTGACTTTTCTTTCGACTGTACACATCGCTAGTCAACTAACACAGCTTGTTTTGTGAACCTGCTAACAATGTAAAGTAGTGTTCTAGTTAACTAGGTAGCTGTCCAATCCATTATGTTGCAGTATTTTGGCTTGATTAGCGAGTTTGTGTTGTGATTCTCAACAACGTTGAAACGTAGTTTCACACTTTTCCATATTTTTGAATAATAAATGTGTGGACTGACGATGTAGCGTAGCCTAACTTATTCTAATAATTATGTAACAGTTTCATTCTGATAATTATTCCCCCCTCCTCCCAGACAAGGTCACATTATTATTATTGGATTGGTTGTTTGCGTGCCGGGTGAAGTTAGCCAAACATTTAACCTGCTAGCAAGAGAAACATAATGTCACTCTCCAAAGGTCTAAAGAGGAAAGTTGACGGTGGAAACAGGGCATTTAAAGAGGAATGGACAGCGAACTATACGTTCATCCTACCTGGTTTCATCAATGCAAAGCCGTTGTGAGAGACATTTTCCGTGCTCACAATGTTCCCTTTCTATACGCGAGTCGTCCTTTTCGTCAATGAATGCGATAAAGACGCACGAGAGGAATCGATGGATGCATAAAAACCTTGAGAACTGCCTGTGGATTAAAGTGACGTCAATATCACCAGATATCAAGCAAATACTGACCGATGGGAGATGCTTTTTGTTTGCGCCGATTTTGTTTTCAATGTTTTTCAGAAAATTAAACAGAATTTGCGTTGTTACTGTTCATATGTGTGTTGCAGTCACATATACGTAAACATTACGTTTGAATGGCTTACTGAGCTCGTGTTATTTTGTTCAAACCACACACGGTATGTCGGCTATTTCAGCACCGTGACGCGTTGTCCACCTGCTTATGATTCACTCTGAGGGGTTCAGCGTCAGTGCGCTTCGGTGCACCTTGCTGCCTGATTGTCTGTCCCTGTGTCATTCACTCTCAACATGGATAAAAGTACAATAAGCATTATTCAGGTGGAGTTCGATTCTCTATTCGGACATTATAGGCGCTATATGTGGGACTGTCGGTCCGATATTATTATAAAAAAATAAAAAAAATAAAAAATAAAAAGTGGATTCTCAAAATAATCTGCTGGGCCAAATATTATTGGTGACGGGCCAGCAATGGCCCACGGGCCGCCTATTGCCGACCCCTGTCCTAAGGCATCGGTAGTTACGAACGGGAAACGCTCCACATTTTTCTCATTGTCGAGAGGGACACGCCAGGGGTGCCCGCTGAGCCCACTCCTATTCTCATTCGCCATCGAACCTCTGTCTATCATGTTAAAATCTTCTCCAATAATAAATGGAATTTCTAGATGGGGGAAGGAACACAAGGTGGCGCTATATGCCGACGACTTACTGTTGTATGTATCTGAACCGGTGCAATGCATTTCCCATATAGTTCAGATGCTGCATAGATTTGGTAGCTTTTCGGGATACAAGATCAACCTCACTAAGAGCGAATGTTTTCCAGTGAACAACCTAGATCTCGCAATCCCACAATGTGACTTGCCCTTCCATTTGTCTAAATCTGGCTTCAAATATTTGGGAATTAATATTACACGGTCCTTCTCTAAACTACATGAAAAAAACTTCACGCCCCTTGTTAATAAATTAAAAGATGATTTACAGAAATGGAGGTCCATTAATTTATCACTTGCAGGGAAGATCAACTGTATTAAGCATTAAGATGAACGTTCTACCCCGATTCCTCTACCTTTTCCAATGTCTCCCTATATTCCTCCCAAAGTCCTTCTTCTCGTCCATAGATAAGTCCATATCATCTTTCATTTGGGGGGGGTAAAGTCCCTAGAATACAGAAAAGACTTCTACAGCGACATCGGTCCCAGGGCGGACTGGGCCTACCAAATTTGCTTTATTATCACTGGGCTGCCAATATTCAGAAAATCATATACTGGGTCCATTCACCACAGCCGTCTTGGTGCGAAATAGAAAATGAGTCATGTCTTTCAACATCCCTCTCCGCCTTGATTACCTCCAAACTCCCTCTATCTGCCCCCACACTACACCTCTAACCCTGTTGTTGTTAATACATTACGAATATGGTCACAATTTCGACGCCACTTTGGTTTAAAAGATTTCTCCAACCTAGCCCCTATCTGCAATAACCACCTTTTTGTCCCCGCCAGAATAGACAATGCTTTCGCCTTATGGAAAAGACTCGGTCTCTCCAAATTTAAAGATCTCTATACTGAGGGCGTCTTCTCGACCTTTAATCACCTCTCTCAAAAATTCAACCTTCCCCGCTCAAGTTATTTTCGATACCTCCAGGTCCGACATTTCATTAAAAGTTTGGATCCAAACTTCCCAAATGCACCACAACCTTCTGCTATAGATGATATCCTCCAAATTCCTCCCAATCTAAAAGGCCTAATATCAAGTATTTACTCTAGCATATCATCCCTCGGAGACACTTCCCTCCACAAAATTAAAGAGAAATGGCAGGAGGAGCTAGGGGACGTAATACCCGATGACTCCTGGACTGAGGCTCTGACGAGAGTTAACGGGAGCACATCATGTGCTAGACTAGGCGTAATCCAATTTAAGGTCTTGCACCGAATTCACCTTTCCAAATCTAGGCTAGCCAGAATCTATCCTGACGTGGATGAGAATTGTAGCAGATGTCATAACGCTCCGGCAACGCTAACACACATGTTTTGGTCATGTCCCTTATTATTTGATTAGTGGTCAGCAGTTTTCAGGACCCTCTCACAGGCACTAGATCTGAACCTGCAACCTAACGCCTACTCAGCTATCTTTGGCATAGCGCCAACTGACCAACAGATTATTAACAAGCATAAAGACATTGTGGCATTTGCCACTCTACTTGCTCGACGGAGGATTTTGCTTTGTTGGACATCCCCCAAACCACCGAATTCCTCCTTATGGTTGACTGACCTTATGCTTCACTTGAAACTTGAAAAGATTAAATATACACTTAGGGGGTCCAAAGACCGCTTTTATTTCACCTGGAACCCAATAATATCCTATTTCAACAAACTAAAAACCCTCCCTGACAATGCAAGTGCGCTGGATGCTGAGTGATGACATATGTTGTGAATCTATTTATCAGGATAAACCCCTAGAGATACATCATCTCGTTCTAGAGAGGGACATATTACAATCATAACAGACATGGTATCACAGACCAACACGACCATCTCATCTATCCTCACTTACAAATGAATTGCACTTTATTTCTCTTTATCTCTTTGATTACTTACCTGTACTGTCTTCATTACCTATCACCACTGTTATTATTATTATTATTATTTATTGTTGTTTATTTATATCCTTCGTCCTGGGATGCACCACTTGGGATTTTGTGGGGGGGGGGGGGGGGGGGGGGGGGGTTGGGACATGTTTGTGTTTTGTGTAAAAACAAACCAAAACTGAAAAGTATTATTTTTGTATATCTGTAACATCTCAATAAAAAGAAAGTAAAAAAATTATTTTAAAAAATAAAATAGAAACCATTAGACAAGGCGTTTTCAAGGCAAGCTCTTCTGTGTCAGGCAATTTAGAATGTTGAAGTTTTTCCAATTGTCCCATTGTGATGCAATAAGAAACTATTACAACATTTGCAACATTTGACAGTGCTACAAAAACACTGTGTGCATTGGCCATTGAGATAATATAGAGATATTGAGATATTGAAAGTACTGGGATTCATCTTAATTATGTATTTTCCAGTTTTGGATATACTGCCAATGCTGAGGTAGGTGTGGGATGCATTAAATGCTAATCAAATGTTGGTGGAACAACAGTCACAGTCACTTTCTGTAAGATTTCCCAAACATCAATACCTATGTTGTGTGTGCGTGTGCGTGCATATGTGCATGTGTGTTTATGTAACAGGGAGACTGAGGACCTGGACCTGAACATCCAGTGTGAGGCCTTTGAGGATTCCATGGCCGAGGATGCGGAGGAGATGGAGAGGGTGTACGGAGGCATCGACATGAGCAGTCACCAGGAGGTCTTCACCTCCCTCCTCACCAAAGTGAGCAGCTCCCCAGCCTCTGTCCAGCTGCTGTCCATCCTGCAGGCTCTGCTGCTGGTGGCTCCAGGACGGGGAGACGTGTGGCTGACCCTGGAGGCCCTGGCTGTCCGTGCCACTCTGCTGGCCCACGACTCACAAATGGACTCCGCTGAACGTTTGATGGAGCGCCTGCTCTCTTCCAAGAGACAACAGATCTCAGCCAGTCCCAAGACCAAGACCACCAACAGGGCAATCCAGACAGACTTGCTCGGCAGCACAACCAACCAATCAGACATGGCTTCCGTAACTCCCCCTCCTCCCCCTCCTCCCCCTCCACTTCCTGCTGCTACCCCAAACCCTCCTCCTCCCCCACCCCCACCCCTGCCAGGCACCACTTATGGTGCACCCCCACCACCTCCTCCTTTACCTGGGATGCCACCTCCTCCTCCACCACCTCTACCAGGGATGGGGCAGGGAGGTCCACCTCCTCCCCCTCCCCTGCCTGGTATGGGCCCCCCACCTCCCCCTCCCCTGCCTGGTATGGGCCCCCCACCTCCCCCTCCCCTGCCTGGTATGGGCCCCCCTCCCCCACCACCCCCTCCCCCAGGTATTGGAGGAGGTATTATTGTGCCCCAGAACGCTCCTCTCCCCAAGGCCAGCCGCTGTCCCACACTGCGCATGAAGAAGCTCAACTGGCAGAAGCTGCCCTCCAGAGTGGTGTCTGAAAGCCAATCCATGTGGTCGTCAGTGCAGTCTGATTCCCTGGAACCTGACTACTCCAGCATTGAGGAGCTCTTCTGTCTGCCAGTGACTGACTCAAAGGCCAAAAGTACCAACACTACGGTCAAACGAGAGCCCAAAGAGATATCCTTCATTGATGCCAAGAAAAATCTAGATTTGAACATATTCTTGAAGCAGTTCAGATGCTCACATAAAGACTTTGTAGCTATGATCCAAAATGGGGACCGTTCCAAGTTTGACGTCGAGGTGCTGAAACAGATGCAGACGTTACTGCCGGAGAAACATGAGATTGAGAACCTCAAGTCATACCAAGGGGAGATAGAGAAGCTGGCCGGTGTGGATCGGTTCTACCTCGAGCTCCTATCAGTTTCATGCTACACCATGAGGATCGAGTGCATGCTTCTCTGTGAGGAGACCCCTTCTGTGTTAAAGATGCTGCAACCCAAAGCTGAGCTGCTGGACGCAGCCTGTGAGAGTTTGAAGGAGAGCACCCGCCTTCCAAGTTTCTGCAAGCTCATACTTGACATTGGAAACTTCCTCAACTATGGGAGTCACATAGGCAATGTAGATGGCTTCAAGATCAGCACCTTGCTGAAGCTCACAGATACCAAAGCCAACAAGTCCCGTATCACATTGCTCCATCACATCCTGGAGGAGGCGGAGAAAACCCATGCTGACTTGCTGAACCTTCCGGATGATCTAGAGATCTGTGAAAAGGCTGCTAGAATAAATGTGGATTCTATTCAGGCAGAGTCGAGCTCACTGGTCAAACGGTTGAAGGGTTCTGAGAAAAAAGTGTCCTCTTCTTCTCAGGAGGATATCAAGCAGCAGTATCTCACTGCTATGAAGGGGAACCTGGAGGCCTGTGAGAAGCTGCAGGAGCTCTTTGCCTCCATCAAAAAGAAGAAGGAAGAGCTAGCAGAGTATCTGTGTGAGGACACGTCCCGCCTCTCACTAGAGGAGCTGTTCAACACCATCAAGACCGTCAGAGGACTCTTCCTTAAAGCAATCAAGGAAAACCAGACCTGGAGAGAGCAGGCCATCAAGGCAGAGAAGAGGAAGAAACAGCAAGAGGAGGATGACGCCAAGAGACCGAGGGGGGAGAACGGAAAAATAATTCGTAAAGCCCCCCCAGTCCAGGAGGAGGGCTGCATCATGTTGGACCACCTGTTGGCTATGATGAAGGGCAATGCACTAAGGAAGACCACCAGGGCCCAGGCAGACAGGGGCAGCCTGCCCTCTAATGACAAGAAAAGGGATAGCACCCAGCCTGAACATGCCAAGCTTGAGCGATCATCAGCCGTAGATACCCAATATGGCATAGAAGTGGACAAGGTGGCATCAACCATTCAGCAAGGATCGCAGGACAGACTGCCACACACAGGGGAGTCCACATCAGGCCTTCCAACAGGACTCAAACTGGATTAATCAGAGACCATCGCCCCCCTCAATCCTGGATTGGATCCCCTGCTCAAGGAGGGATCTTCAGAGAGAGATGAGGGCATCAGTGGCGGCTCCTGCCAAATCTCTCAGGGGGGGCAATTGTTGCGTTGATGGTTAAGGTGACACGTTCAAGGGTAAATTCACCTAAATCAGCGGGCTTAAATAAATTGACTCTCACAGCCAAAAAATAAATAATAAAAATAAAAAAAAGCTCTTTGGTCTTGCCCATTGTGGAGAGGTTGGGGTCTGATTGATTGAGTGTGTGGAGTGTGTCTTTTATAAAGGTAACGAGTTCAAACTGGTGCAGTTAATACAGGTAATGAGTGGAGAATAGGAGGGCTTCTTAAAGAAAAACTAACAGGTCTGTGAGAGCTGGAATTATTACTGGTTGGTAGGTGATCAAATACTTATTTCATACAATAAAATGCAAATTAATTATTTAAAAGTCATACAATGTGATTTTCTGGATTTTTGTTTTAGATTCCGTCTCTCACAGTTGAAGTGTACCTATGATAAAAATTACAGACCTCTACATTCTTTCTAAGTGGGAAAACCTGCAAAATCAGCAGTGTATCAAATACTTGTTCTCCCCACTGTAGTTACCGAAATAAAACACAGATCAAAAGATTTAATGTACGATTCAAGTAGCCGATGTCCTTGACAACTGGTAAATGTGGTGGAGCAGGATTTAGCTTCTCTGAGGAGTTAAGTAGAGAGAGCAGCCTGTGGCTGTGGAAAGGATTGGGCTTAAATTGAGGATACACTAAAACGTGAAACTGACAAGCGCCAAAAAAGCTCCCCTGCCAGTTCCTGCCAACAGAGACTTGTTGAGACCAGCGTGCAGGGGGTTGGCACGGGTTCACACCGAGGCTGGTTGAGGCAGAAATCGAAGGACGTCGTGTGTTTTTATATTCCTCATTCGATTCCATGCATTACAATAAGCCTGTCCACCGATTTTCTACCTCCATGGTTGGAACCACGAGACTAGACACTACATGGTCATGGATGTGCCTAGGGACACAGCAAGCATGACCAGGGAAAGTTGTCTCCACAGGACCTGAAGCACAAA
Source organism: Nansenia antarctica (assembly GCF_963989245.1). Classification (NCBI taxonomy): domain Eukaryota; kingdom Metazoa; phylum Chordata; class Actinopteri; order Argentiniformes; family Microstomatidae; genus Nansenia; species Nansenia antarctica. The sequence continues at coordinate 16,949,004 of NC_137681.1, read as the reverse complement.
GCACCAATTCAGTTCAAGAAAAGAGAAAGAGTAGAGAAATGTATGCTTGTTACACAGAAAGTGTTAAAAAATAAAACTGACGTCATAATCTGCCCTCTAGGGCCAGCATCAGGTGCAGATCAAGCGTCAAGGGGGTTACTATCGTTGAACAGAGAATAGTGGCTTTAAGATGGCACAGACAAGGCTCGTCTGAAAGTAAAACATCAAAATATCGAGGGCATTAGTTATAAGTTACCCCTAATGGGCCAGCATCAGGTGCAAATGAAAAGTAACATTATTTTAAAAAAAATATTGACATACGGTCACTGAGTACTGCAGAGTACTATTTTTGTTGCTTTAATAAAGGCTGGCAGTCTTTAATTTAACTGTTGTTGGTGTGGACTATATACTGGGGAGGTATTTGAATGAATGAATGGTCTTTATTGTCATTGCTACAGTACAGGTACCAAACAACGAAATTTAGGAGGGGTGGCTCCCCTGGTGTTAGGAAGAAAAAAAATATATATATATATATAATATTCAGGGGTCAAAAAATGTATACAAATATCGGATCGGTATCGGTATCGCCGATACCCGAAGCCCAGGTATCGGTATCGGTATCGGTAGTGAAAAAGTGGGATCGGGACATCCCTAGCTAAAATGTTGTCAGCGTTCATGGACCAAATTGGATGTGTCGATCCATGGCGCTTCCAATTTCCTCACGATAAAAAATTCTCGTTTTTTTCACACGTCCACCATTCGTATAGCAGAATTGATTACTTCTTTATAGACAGAACACTACTTCCCTTTGTCAAAAACGTAGAATATTCAACCATAATTGAATCTGACCATGCCCCAGTACTATTGGATCTGTCCTTCCCACTTAACTACTCTGACCGCGCTCCATGGAGACTTGATACCACACTACTAACAGATAAAGAATTCTGCCAAATGATTTCAACTGCCATAGACAATTTCTTGGAAACCAATAGGGACGACACTGTTTCTCCCTCCCTGCTCTGGCAGACCCTTAAAGTAGTAATAAGGGGGGACATTATTGCATACACATCTAGGCTGAACAAAGCTAGGAGGCAAGAACAGGAGCAACTTCTCAACTCAATGATTGACATAGATCATCAATACTCTGACTCTCCCACCCCGGAGCTTTACAAAAATAAGCTGAATCTCAAAGCCAAATACGAGTTATTAACATCCGATAAGACAGAACGTATGCTGCTGAAATCACGAGGCTTTGTTTATGAGCATGGGGAAAAGGCTGGTAGAATGTTAGCGCATCAATTAAAATGTAAATCCTCTGACCAACAGATTCCACAAATTAAAAGAGAAAATGGGGAGCTTACAACTGACCCCCTCGAAATCAATGAGACTTTTAGGGCATTTTATTCCAAATTGTACACTTCTGAGGCACCCAATGATGATACCAATATGCAACATTTCTTCACAAATTTAAATGCCCCTGTTATCAACCCTGTTCATAAAGCAGAACTTGAACTACCCTTCCAAGACACCGACATTTATAATGCAATCACAGCTATGCAAAGTAGTAAGGCCCCGGGCCCTGATGGATACCCCATCGAATTCTACAAAAAATTCTCAACCAAATTAACTCCGCTCATCTTAGAAATGTTCAATGACTCAATGGATAATGAGGCCCTGCCACAGACGCTAACAGAGGCATTCATAACCCTTTTACCGAAACCAGGGAAAGACAGAACGGAGTGTGGTTCACATCGCCCCATCTCGCTGCTCAACAGCGATGTCAAGATATTAGCTAAAGCACTCGCCCGGCGTCTAGAGTCCGTCACAGACGAGGTGATCTCCCCTGATCAAACTGGCTTCATGCTGGGCCGCCACTCATTCTCTAACATCCGAAACCTTCTAAATGTCGTACATTCTCCTACGTCCGAGGAGGTACCTGAGGTGGTTCTCTCCCTGGATGCGGAGAAGGCTTTTGACAGAGTGGAGTGGGCGTACTTATTTGAATGTCTGAAAGCTTTTGGCTTTGGACCCACTTTTATTGCATGGATCAGACTACTATACTCATCTCCTAAGGCAGGGGTCGGCAATTAGGTTTGGCCTCGGGCCAAATTTTTTTTGAGCCACTAGATGGCGGGCCCGAACATAATCAAAGGCTAATTTAAGTAATTGATTGTTTTAAAATGTGACACGTTCTAATGCTTTGACTTTTCTTTCGACTGTACACATCGCTAGTCAACTAACACAGCTTGTTTTGTGAACCTGCTAACAATGTAAAGTAGTGTTCTAGTTAACTAGGTAGCTGTCCAATCCATTATGTTGCAGTATTTTGGCTTGATTAGCGAGTTTGTGTTGTGATTCTCAACAACGTTGAAACGTAGTTTCACACTTTTCCATATTTTTGAATAATAAATGTGTGGACTGACGATGTAGCGTAGCCTAACTTATTCTAATAATTATGTAACAGTTTCATTCTGATAATTATTCCCCCCTCCTCCCAGACAAGGGCACATTATTATTATTGGATTGGTTGTTTGCGTGCCGGGTGAAGTTAGCCAAACATTTAACCTGCTAGCAAGAGAAACATAATGTCACTCTCCAAAGGTCTAAAGAGGAAAGTTGACGGTGGAAACAGGGCATTTAAAGAGGAATGGACAGCGAACTATACGTTCATCCTACCTGGTTTCATCAATGCAAAGCCGTTGTGAGAGACATTTTCCGTGCTCACAATGTTCCCTTTCTATACGCGAGTCGTCCTTTTCGTCAATGAATGCGATAAAGACGCACGAGAGGAATCGATGGATGCATAAAAACCTTGAGAACTGCCTGTGGATTAAAGTGACGTCAATATCACCAGATATCAAGCAAATACTGACCGATGGGAGATGCTTTTTGTTTGCGCCGATTTTGTTTTCAATGTTTTTCAGAAAATTAAACAGAATTTGCGTTGTTACTGTTCATATGTGTGTTGCAGTCACATATACGTAAACATTACGTTTGAATGGCTTACTGAGCTCGTGTTATTTTGTTCAAACCACACACGGTATGTCGGCTATTTCAGCACCGTGACGCGTTGTCCACCTGCTTATGATTCACTCTGAGGGGTTCAGCGTCAGTGCGCTTCGGTGCACCTTGCTGCCTGATTGTCTGTCCCTGTGTCATTCACTCTCAACATGGATAAAAGTACAATAAGCATTATTCAGGTGGAGTTCGATTCTCTATTCGGACATTATAGGCGCTATATGTGGGACTGTCGGTCCGATATTATTATAAAAAAATAAAAAAAATAAAAAATAAAAAGTGGATTCTCAAAATAATCTGCTGGGCCAAATATTATTGGTGACGGGCCAGCAATGGCCCACGGGCCGCCTATTGCCGACCCCTGTCCTAAGGCATCGGTAGTTACGAACGGGAAACGCTCCACATTTTTCTCATTGTCGAGAGGGACACGCCAGGGGTGCCCGCTGAGCCCACTCCTATTCTCATTCGCCATCGAACCTCTGTCTATCATGTTAAAATCTTCTCCAATAATAAATGGAATTTCTAGATGGGGGAAGGAACACAAGGTGGCGCTATATGCCGACGACTTACTGTTGTATGTATCTGAACCGGTGCAATGCATTTCCCATATAGTTCAGATGCTGCATAGATTTGGTAGCTTTTCGGGATACAAGATCAACCTCACTAAGAGCGAATGTTTTCCAGTGAACAACCTAGATCTCGCAATCCCACAATGTGACTTGCCCTTCCATTTGTCTAAATCTGGCTTCAAATATTTGGGAATTAATATTACACGGTCCTTCTCTAAACTACATGAAAAAAACTTCACGCCCCTTGTTAATAAATTAAAAGATGATTTACAGAAATGGAGGTCCATTAATTTATCACTGGCAGGGAAGATCAACTGTATTAAGCATTAAGATGAACGTTCTACCCCGATTCCTCTACCTTTTCCAATGTCTCCCTATATTCCTCCCAAAGTCCTTCTTCTCGTCCATAGATAAGTCCATATCATCTTTCATTTGGGGGGGGTAAAGTCCCTAGAATACAGAAAAGACTTCTACAGCGACATCGGTCCCAGGGCGGACTGGGCCTACCAAATTTGCTTTATTATCACTGGGCTGCCAATATTCAGAAAATCATATACTGGGTCCATTCACCACAGCCGTCTTGGTGCGAAATAGAAAATGAGTCATGTCTTTCAACATCCCTCTCCGCCTTGATTACCTCCAAACTCCCTCTATCTGCCCCACACTACACCTCTAACCCTGTTGTTGTTAATACATTACGAATATGGTCACAATTTCGACGCCACTTTGGTTTAAAAGATTTCTCCAACCTAGCCCCTATCTGCAATAACCACCTTTTTGTCCCCGCCAGAATAGACAATGCTTTCGCCTTATGGAAAAGACTCGGTCTCTCCAAATTTAAAGATCTCTATACTGAGGGCGTCTTCTCGACCTTTAATCACCTCTCTCAAAAATTCAACCTTCCCCGCTCAAGTTATTTTCGATACCTCCAGGTCCGACATTTCATTAAAAGTTTGGATCCAAACTTCCCAAATGCACCACAACCTTCTGCTATAGATGATATCCTCCAAATTCCTCCCAATCTAAAAGGCCTAATATCAAGTATTTACTCTAGCATATCATCCCTCGGAGACACTTCCCTCCACAAAATTAAAGAGAAATGGCAGGAGGAGCTAGGGGACGTAATACCCGATGACTCCTGGACTGAGGCTCTGACGAGAGTTAACGGGAGCACATCATGTGCTAGACTAGGCGTAATCCAATTTAAGGTCTTGCACCGAATTCACCTTTCCAAATCTAGGCTAGCCAGAATCTATCCTGACGTGGATGAGAATTGTAGCAGATGTCATAACGCTCCGGCAACGCTAACACACATGTTTTGGTCATGTCCCTTATTATTTGATTATTGGTCAGCAGTTTTCAGGACCCTCTCACAGGCACTAGATCTGAACCTGCAACCTAACGCCTACTCAGCTATCTTTGGCATAGCGCCAACTGACCAACAGATTATTAACAAGCATAAAGACATTGTGGCATTTGCCACTCTACTTGCTCGACGGAGGATTTTGCTTTGTTGGACATCCCCCAAACCACCGAATTCCTCCTTATGGTTGACTGACCTTATGCTTCACTTGAAACTTGAAAAGATTAAATATACACTTAGGGGGTCCAAAGACCGCTTTTATTTCACCTGGAACCCAATAATATCCTATTTCAACAAACTAAAAACCCTCCCTGACAATGCAAGTGCGCTGGATGCTGAGTGATGACATATGTTGTGAATCTATTTATCAGGATAAACCCCTAGAGATACATCATCTCGTTCTAGAGAGGGACATATTACAATCATAACAGACATGGTATCACAGACCAACACGACCATCTCATCTATCCTCACTTACAAATGAATTGCACTTTATTTCTCTTTATCTCTTTGATTACTTACCTGTACTGTCTTCATTACCTATCACCACTGTTATTATTATTATTATTATTTATTGTTGTTTATTTATATCCTTCGTCCTGGGATGCACCACTTGGGATTTTGTGGGGGGGGGGGGGGGGGGGGGGTTGGGACATGTTTGTGTTTTGTGTAAAAACAAACCAAAACTGAAAAGTATTATTTTTGTATATCTGTAACATCTCAATAAAAAGAAAGTAAAAAAAATATTTAAAAAAATAAAATAGAAACCATTAGACAAGGCGTTTTCAAGGCAAGCTCTTCTGTGTCAGGCAATTTAGAATGTTGAAGTTTTTCCAATTGTCCCATTGTGATGCAATAAGAAACTATTACAACATTTGCAACATTTGACAGTGCTACAAAAACACTGTGTGCATTGGCCATTGAGATAATATAGAGATATTGAGATATTGAAAGTACTGGGATTCATCTTAATTATGTATTTTCCAGTTTTGGATATACTGCCAATGCTGAGGTAGGTGTGGGATGCATTAAATGCTAATCAAATGTTGGTGGAACAACAGTCACAGTCACTTTCTGTAAGATTTCCCAAACATCAATACCTATGTTGTGTGTGCGTGTGCGTGCATATGTGCATGTGTGTTTATGTAACAGGGAGACTGAGGACCTGGACCTGAACATCCAGTGTGAGGCCTTTGAGGATTCCATGGCCGAGGATGCGGAGGAGATGGAGAGGGTGTACGGAGGCATCGACATGAGCAGTCACCAGGAGGTCTTCACCTCCCTCCTCACCAAAGTGAGCAGCTCCCCAGCCTCTGTCCAGCTGCTGTCCATCCTGCAGGCTCTGCTGCTGGTGGCTCCAGGACGGGGAGACGTGTGGCTGACCCTGGAGGCCCTGGCTGTCCGTGCCACTCTGCTGGCCCACGACTCACAAATGGACTCCGCTGAACGTTTGATGGAGCGCCTGCTCTCTTCCAAGAGACAACAGATCTCAGCCAGTCCCAAGACCAAGACCACCAACAGGGCAATCCAGACAGACTTGCTCGGCAGCACAACCAACCAATCAGACATGGCTTCCGTAACTCCCCCTCCTCCCCCTCCTCCCCCTCCACTTCCTGCTGCTACCCCAAACCCTCCTCCTCCCCCACCCCCACCCCTGCCAGGCACCACTTATGGTGCACCCCCACCACCTCCTCCTTTACCTGGGATGCCACCTCCTCCTCCACCACCTCTACCAGGGATGGGGCAGGGAGGTCCACCTCCTCCCCCTCCCCTGCCTGGTATGGGCCCCCCACCTCCCCCTCCCCTGCCTGGTATGGGCCCCCCACCTCCCCCTCCCCTGCCTGGTATGGGCCCCCCTCCCCCACCACCCCCTCCCCCAGGTATTGGAGGAGGTATTATTGTGCCCCAGAACGCTCCTCTCCCCAAGGCCAGCCGCTGTCCCACACTGCGCATGAAGAAGCTCAACTGGCAGAAGCTGCCCTCCAGAGTGGTGTCTGAAAGCCAATCCATGTGGTCGTCAGTGCAGTCTGATTCCCTGGAACCTGACTACTCCAGCATTGAGGAGCTCTTCTGTCTGCCAGTGACTGACTCAAAGGCCAAAAGTACCAACACTACGGTCAAACGAGAGCCCAAAGAGATATCCTTCATTGATGCCAAGAAAAATCTAGATTTGAACATATTCTTGAAGCAGTTCAGATGCTCACATAAAGACTTTGTAGCTATGATCCAAAATGGGGACCGTTCCAAGTTTGACGTCGAGGTGCTGAAACAGATGCAGACGTTACTGCCGGAGAAACATGAGATTGAGAACCTCAAGTCATACCAAGGGGAGATAGAGAAGCTGGCCGGTGTGGATCGGTTCTACCTCGAGCTCCTATCAGTTTCATGCTACACCATGAGGATCGAGTGCATGCTTCTCTGTGAGGAGACCCCTTCTGTGTTAAAGATGCTGCAACCCAAAGCTGAGCTGCTGGACGCAGCCTGTGAGAGTTTGAAGGAGAGCACCCGCCTTCCAAGTTTCTGCAAGCTCATACTTGACATTGGAAACTTCCTCAACTATGGGAGTCACATAGGCAATGCAGATGGCTTCAAGATCAGCACCTTGCTGAAGCTCACAGATACCAAAGCCAACAAGTCCCGTATCACATTGCTCCATCACATCCTGGAGGAGGCGGAGAAAACCCATGCTGACTTGCTGAACCTTCCGGATGATCTAGAGATCTGTGAAAAGGCTGCTAGAATAAATGTGGATTCTATTCAGGCAGAGTCGAGCTCACTGGTCAAACGGTTGAAGGGTTCTGAGAAAAAAGTGTCCTCTTCTTCTCAGGAGGATATCAAGCAGCAGTATCTCACTGCTATGAAGGGGAACCTGGAGGCCTGTGAGAAGCTGCAGGAGCTCTTTGCCTCCATCAAAAAGAAGAAGGAAGAGCTAGCAGAGTATCTGTGTGAGGACACGTCCCGCCTCTCACTAGAGGAGCTGTTCAACACCATCAAGACCTTCAGAGGACTCTTCCTTAAAGCAATCAAGGAAAACCAGACCTGGAGAGAGCAGGCCATCAAGGCAGAGAAGAGGAAGAAACAGCAAGAGGAGGATGACGCCAAGAGACCGAGGGGGGAGAACGGAAAAATAATTCGTAAAGCCCCCCCAGTCCAGGAGGAGGGCTGCATCATGTTGGACCACCTGTTGGCTATGATGAAGGGCAATGCACTAAGGAAGACCACCAGGGCCCAGGCAGACAGGGGCAGCCTGCCCTCTAATGACAAGAAAAGGGATAGCACCCAGCCTGAACATGCCAAGCTTGAGCGATCATCAGCCGTAGATACCCAATATGGCATAGAAGTGGACAAGGTGGCATCAACCATTCAGCAAGGATCGCAGGACAGACTGCCACACACAGGGGAGTCCACATCAGGCCTTCCAACAGGACTCAAACTGGATTAATCAGAGACCATCGCCCCCCTCAATCCTGGATTGGATCCCCTGCTCAAGGAGGGATCTTCAGAGAGAGATGAGGGCATCAGTGGCGGCTCCTGCCAAATCTCTCAGGGGGGGCAATTGTTGCGTTGATGGTTAAGGTGACACGTTCAAGGGTAAATTCACCTAAATCAGCGGGCTTAAATAAATTGACTCTCACAGCCAAAAAATAAATAATAAAAATAAAAAAAAGCTCTTTGGTCTTGCCCATTGTGGAGAGGTTGGGGTCTGATTGATTGAGTGTGTGGAGTGTGTCTTTTATAAAGGTAACGAGTTCAAACTGGTGCAGTTAATACAGGTAATGAGTGGAGAATAGGAGGGCTTCTTAAAGAAAAACTAACAGGTCTGTGAGAGCTGGAATTATTACTGGTTGGTAGGTGATCAAATACTTATTTCATACAATAAAATGCAAATTAATTATTTAAAAGTCATACAATGTGATTTTCTGGATTTTTGTTTTAGATTCCGTCTCTCACAGTTGAAGTGTACCTATGATAAAAATTACAGACCTCTACATTCTTTCTAAGTGGGAAAACCTGCAAAATCAGCAGTGTATCAAATACTTGTTCTCCCCACTGTAGTTACCGAAATAAAACACAGATCAAAAGATTTAATGTACGATTCAAGTAGCCGATGTCCTTGACAACTGGTAAATGTGGTGGAGCAGGATTTAGCTTCTCTGAGGAGTTAAGTAGAGAGAGCAGCCTGTGGCTGTGGAAAGGATTGGGCTTAAATTGAGGATACACTAAAACGTGAAACTGACAAGCGCCAAAAAAGCTCCCCTGCCAGTTCCTGCCAACAGAGACTTGTTGAGACCAGCGTGCAGGGGGTTGGCACGGGTTCACACCGAGGCTGGTTGAGGCAGAAATCGAAGGACGTCGTGTGTTTTTATATTCCTCATTCGATTCCATGCATTACAATAAGCCTGTCCACCGATTTTCTACCTCCATGGTTGGAACCACGAGACTAGACACTACATGGTCATGGATGTGCCTAGGGACACAGCAAGCATGACCAGGGAAAGTTGTCTCCACAGGACCTGAAGCACAAAGCACCAATTCAGTTCAAGAAAAGAGAAAGAGTAGAGAAATGTATGCTTGTTACACAGAAAGTGTTAAAAAATAAAACTGACGTCATAATCTGCCCTCTAGGGCCAGCATCAGGTGCAGATCAAGCGTCAAGGGGGTTACTATCGTTGAACAGAGAATAGTGGCTTTAAGATGGCACAGACAAGGCTCGTCTGAAAGTAAAACATCAAAATATCGAGGGCATTAGTTATAAGTTACCCCTAATGGGCCAGCATCAGGTGCAAATGAAAAGTAACATTATTTTAAAAAAAATATTGACATACGGTCACTGAGTACTGCAGAGTACTATTTTTGTTGCTTTAATAAAGGCTGGCAGTCTTTAATTTAACTGTTGTTGGTGTGGACTATATACTGGGGAGGTATTTGAATGAATGAATGAATGAATGGTCTTTATTGTCATTGCTACAGTACAGGTACCAAACAACGAAATTTAGGAGGGGTGGCTCCCCTGGTGTTAGGAAAAAAAAAAAATATATATATATATAATATTCAGGGGTCAAAAAATGTATACAAATATCGGATCGGTATCGGTATCGCCGATACCCGAAGCCCAGGTATCGGTATCGGTAGTGAAAAAGTGGGATCGGGACATCCCTAGCTAAAATGTTGTCAGCGTTCATGGACCAAATTGGATGTGTCGATCCATGGCGCTTCCAATTTCCTCACGATAAAAAATTCTCGTTTTTTTCACACGTCCACCATTCGTATAGCAGAATTGATTACTTCTTTATAGACAGAACACTACTTCCCTTTGTCAAAAACGTAGAATATTCAACCATAATTGAATCTGACCATGCCCCAGTACTATTGGATCTGTCCTTCCCACTTAACTACTCTGACCGCGCTCCATGGAGACTTGATACCACACTACTAACAGATAAAGAATTCTGCCAAATGATTTCAACTGCCATAGACAATTTCTTGGAAACCAATAGGGACGACACTGTTTCTCCCTCCCTGCTCTGGCAGACCCTTAAAGTAGTAATAAGGGGGGACATTATTGCATACACATCTAGGCTGAACAAAGCTAGGAGGCAAGAACAGGAGCAACTTCTCAACTCAATGATTGACATAGATCATCAATACTCTGACTCTCCCACCCCGGAGCTTTACAAAAATAAGCTGAATCTCAAAGCCAAATACGAGTTATTAACATCCGATAAGACAGAACGTATGCTGCTGAAATCACGAGGCTTTGTTTATGAGCATGGGGAAAAGGCTGGTAGAATGTTAGCGCATCAATTAAAATGTAAATCCTCTGACCAACAGATTCCACAAATTAAAAGAGAAAATGGGGAGCTTACAACTGACCCCCTCGAAATCAATGAGACTTTTAGGGCATTTTATTCCAAATTGTACACTTCTGAGGCACCCAATGATGATACCAATATGCAACATTTCTTCACAAATTTAAATGCCCCTGTTATCAACCCTGTTCATAAAGCAGAACTTGAACTACCCTTCCAAGACACCGACATTTATAATGCAATCACAGCTATGCAAAGTAGTAAGGCCCCGGGCCCTGATGGATACCCCATCGAATTCTACAAAAAATTCTCAACCAAATTAACTCCGCTCATCTTAGAAATGTTCAATGACTCAATGGATAATGAGGCCCTGCCACAGACGCTAACAGAGGCATTCATAACCCTTTTACCGAAACCAGGGAAAGACAGAACGGAGTGTGGTTCACATCGCCCCATCTCGCTGCTCAACAGCGATGTCAAGATATTAGCTAAAGCACTCGCCCGGCGTCTAGAGTCCGTCACAGACGAGGTGATCTCCCCTGATCAAACTGGCTTCATGCTGGGCCGCCACTCATTCTCTAACATCCGAAACCTTCTAAATGTCGTACATTCTCCTACGTCCGAGGAGGTACCTGAGGTGGTTCTCTCCCTGGATGCGGAGAAGGCTTTTGACAGAGTGGAGTGGGCGTACTTATTTGAATGTCTGAAAGCTTTTGGCTTTGGACCCACTTTTATTGCATGGATCAGACTACTATACTCATCTCCTAAGGCAGGGGTCGGCAATTAGGTTTGGCCTCGGGCCAATTTTTTTTTGAGCCACTAGATGGCGGGCCCGAACATAATCAAAGGCTAATTTAAGTAATTGATTGTTTTAAAATGTGACACGTTCTAATGCTTTGACTTTTCTTTCGACTGTACACATCGCTAGTCAACTAACACAGCTTGTTTTGTGAACCTGCTAACAATGTAAAGTAGTGTTCTAGTTAACTAGGTAGCTGTCCAATCCATTATGTTGCAGTATTTTGGCTTGATTAGCGAGTTTGTGTTGTGATTCTCAACAACGTTGAAACGTAGTTTCACACTTTTCCATATTTTTGAATAATAAATGTGTGGACTGACGATGTAGCGTAGCCTAACTTATTCTAATAATTATGTAACAGTTTCATTCTGATAATTATTCCCCCCTCCTCCCAGACAAGGTCACATTATTATTATTGGATTGGTTGTTTGCGTGCCGGGTGAAGTTAGCCAAACATTTAACCTGCTAGCAAGAGAAACATAATGTCACTCTCCAAAGGTCTAAAGAGGAAAGTTGACGGTGGAAACAGGGCATTTAAAGAGGAATGGACAGCGAACTATACGTTCATCCTACCTGGTTTCATCAATGCAAAGCCGTTGTGAGAGACATTTTCCGTGCTCACAATGTTCCCTTTCTATACGCGAGTCGTCCTTTTCGTCAATGAATGCGATAAAGACGCACGAGAGGAATCGATGGATGCATAAAAACCTTGAGAACTGCCTGTGGATTAAAGTGACGTCAATATCACCAGATATCAAGCAAATACTGACCGATGGGAGATGCTTTTTGTTTGCGCCGATTTTGTTTTCAATGTTTTTCAGAAAATTAAACAGAATTTGCGTTGTTACTGTTCATATGTGTGTTGCAGTCACATATACGTAAACATTACGTTTGAATGGCTTACTGAGCTCGTGTTATTTTGTTCAAACCACACACGGTATGTCGGCTATTTCAGCACCGTGACGCGTTGTCCACCTGCTTATGATTCACTCTGAGGGGTTCAGCGTCAGTGCGCTTCGGTGCACCTTGCTGCCTGATTGTCTGTCCCTGTGTCATTCACTCTCAACATGGATAAAAGTACAATAAGCATTATTCAGGTGGAGTTCGATTCTCTATTCGGACATTATAGGCGCTATATGTGGGACTGTCGGTCCGATATTATTATAAAAAAATAAAAAAAATAAAAAATAAAAAGTGGATTCTCAAAATAATCTGCTGGGCCAAATATTATTGGTGACGGGCCAGCAATGGCCCACGGGCCGCCTATTGCCGACCCCTGTCCTAAGGCATCGGTAGTTACGAACGGGAAACGCTCCACATTTTTCTCATTGTCGAGAGGGACACGCCAGGGGTGCCCGCTGAGCCCACTCCTATTCTCATTCGCCATCGAACCTCTGTCTATCATGTTAAAATCTTCTCCAATAATAAATGGAATTTCTAGATGGGGGAAGGAACACAAGGTGGCGCTATATGCCGACGACTTACTGTTGTATGTATCTGAACCGGTGCAATGCATTTCCCATATAGTTCAGATGCTGCATAGATTTGGTAGCTTTTCGGGATACAAGATCAACCTCACTAAGAGCGAATGTTTTCCAGTGAACAACCTAGATCTCGCAATCCCACAATGTGACTTGCCCTTCCATTTGTCTAAATCTGGCTTCAAATATTTGGGAATTAATATTACACGGTCCTTCTCTAAACTACATGAAAAAAACTTCACGCCCCTTGTTAATAAATTAAAAGATGATTTACAGAAATGGAGGTCCATTAATTTATCACTGGCAGGGAAGATCAACTGTATTAAGCATTAAGATGAACGTTCTACCCCGATTCCTCTACCTTTTCCAATGTCTCCCTATATTCCTCCCAAAGTCCTTCTTCTCGTCCATAGATAAGTCCATATCATCTTTCATTTGGGGGGGGTAAAGTCCCTAGAATACAGAAAAGACTTCTACAGCGACATCGGTCCCAGGGCGGACTGGGCCTACCAAATTTGCTTTATTATCACTGGGCTGCCAATATTCAGAAAATCATATACTGGGTCCATTCACCACAGCCGTCTTGGTGCGAAATAGAAAATGAGTCATGTCTTTCAACATCCCTCTCCGCCTTGATTACCTCCAAACTCCCTCTATCTGCCCCACACTACACCTCTAACCCTGTTGTTGTTAATACATTACGAATATGGTCACAATTTCGACGCCACTTTGGTTTAAAAGATTTCTCCAACCTAGCCCCTATCTGCAATAACCACCTTTTTGTCCCCGCCAGAATAGACAATGCTTTCGCCTTATGGAAAAGACTCGGTCTCTCCAAATTTAAAGATCTCTATACTGAGGGCGTCTTCTCGACCTTTAATCACCTCTCTCAAAAATTCAACCTTCCCCGCTCAAGTTATTTTCGATACCTCCAGGTCCGACATTTCATTAAAAGTTTGGATCCAAACTTCCCAAATGCACCACAACCTTCTGCTATAGATGATATCCTCCAAATTCCTCCCAATCTAAAAGGCCTAATATCAAGTATTTACTCTAGCATATCATCCCTCGGAGACACTTCCCTCCACAAAATTAAAGAGAAATGGCAGGAGGAGCTAGGGGACGTAATACCCGATGACTCCTGGACTGAGGCTCTGACGAGAGTTAACGGGAGCACATCATGTGCTAGACTAGGCGTAATCCAATTTAAGGTCTTGCACCGAATTCACCTTTCCAAATCTAGGCTAGCCAGAATCTATCCTGACGTGGATGAGAATTGTAGCAGATGTCATAACGCTCCGGCAACGCTAACACACATGTTTTGGTCATGTCCCTTATTATTTGATTATTGGTCAGCAGTTTTCAGGACCCTCTCACAGGCACTAGATCTGAACCTGCAACCTAACGCCTACTCAGCTATCTTTGGCATAGCGCCAACTGACCAACAGATTATTAACAAGCATAAAGACATTGTGGCATTTGCCACTCTACTTGCTCGACGGAGGATTTTGCTTTGTTGGACATCCCCCAAACCACCGAATTCCTCCTTATGGTTGACTGACCTTATGCTTCACTTGAAACTTGAAAAGATTAAATATACACTTAGGGGGTCCAAAGACCGCTTTTATTTCACCTGGAACCCAATAATATCCTATTTCAACAAACTAAAAACCCTCCCTGACAATGCAAGTGCGCTGGATGCTGAGTGATGACATATGTTGTGAATCTATTTATCAGGATAAACCCCTAGAGATACATCATCTCGTTCTAGAGAGGGACATATTACAATCATAACAGACATGGTATCACAGACCAACACGACCATCTCATCTATCCTCACTTACAAATGAATTGCACTTTATTTCTCTTTATCTCTTTGATTACTTACCTGTACTGTCTTCATTACCTATCACCACTGTTATTATTATTATTATTATTATTAATTGTTGTTTATTTATATCCTTCGTCCTGGGATGCACCACTTGGGATTTTGTGGGGGGGGGGGGGGGGGGGGGGGTTGGGACATGTTTGTGTTTTGTGTAAAAACAAACCAAAACTGAAAAGTATTATTTTTGTATATCTGTAACATCTCAATAAAAAGAAAGTAAAAAAATTATTTAAAAAAATAAAATAGAAACCATTAGACAAGGCGTTTTCAAGGCAAGCTCTTCTGTGTCAGGCAATTTAGAATGTTGAAGTTTTTCCAATTGTCCCATTGTGATGCAATAAGAAACTATTACAACATTTGCAACATTTGACAGTGCTACAAAAACACTGTGTGCATTGGCCATTGAGATAATATAGAGATATTGAGATATTGAAAGTACTGGGATTCATCTTAATTATGTATTTTCCAGTTTTGGATATACTGCCAATGCTGAGGTAGGTGTGGGATGCATTAAATGCTAATCAAATGTTGGTGGAACAACAGTCACAGTCACTTTCTGTAAGATTTCCCAAACATCAATACCTATGTTGTGTGTGCGTGTGCGTGCATATGTGCATGTGTGTTTATGTAACAGGGAGACTGAGGACCTGGACCTGAACATCCAGTGTGAGGCCTTTGAGGATTCCATGGCCGAGGATGCGGAGGAGATGGAGAGGGTGTACGGAGGCATCGACATGAGCAGTCACCAGGAGGTCTTCACCTCCCTCCTCACCAAAGTGAGCAGCTCCCCAGCCTCTGTCCAGCTGCTGTCCATCCTGCAGGCTCTGCTGCTGGTGGCTCCAGGACGGGGAGACGTGTGGCTGACCCTGGAGGCCCTGGCTGTCCGTGCCACTCTGCTGGCCCACGACTCACAAATGGACTCCGCTGAACGTTTGATGGAGCGCCTGCTCTCTTCCAAGAGACAACAGATCTCAGCCAGTCCCAAGACCAAGACCACCAACAGGGCAATCCAGACAGACTTGCTCGGCAGCACAACCAACCAATCAGACATGGCTTCCGTAACTCCCCCTCCTCCCCCTCCTCCCCCTCCACTTCCTGCTGCTACCCCAAACCCTCCTCCTCCCCCACCCCCACCCCTGCCAGGCACCACTTATGGTGCACCCCCACCACCTCCTCCTTTACCTGGGATGCCACCTCCTCCTCCACCACCTCTACCAGGGATGGGGCAGGGAGGTCCACCTCCTCCCCCTCCCCTGCCTGGTATGGGCCCCCCACCTCCCCCTCCCCTGCCTGGTATGGGCCCCCCACCTCCCCCTCCCCTGCCTGGTATGGGCCCCCCTCCCCCACCACCCCCTCCCCCAGGTATTGGAGGAGGTATTATTGTGCCCCAGAACGCTCCTCTCCCCAAGGCCAGCCGCTGTCCCACACTGCGCATGAAGAAGCTCAACTGGCAGAAGCTGCCCTCCAGAGTGGTGTCTGAAAGCCAATCCATGTGGTCGTCAGTGCAGTCTGATTCCCTGGAACCTGACTACTCCAGCATTGAGGAGCTCTTCTGTCTGCCAGTGACTGACTCAAAGGCCAAAAGTACCAACACTACGGTCAAACGAGAGCCCAAAGAGATATCCTTCATTGATGCCAAGAAAAATCTAGATTTGAACATATTCTTGAAGCAGTTCAGATGCTCACATAAAGACTTTGTAGCTATGATCCAAAATGGGGACCGTTCCAAGTTTGACGTCGAGGTGCTGAAACAGATGCAGACGTTACTGCCGGAGAAACATGAGATTGAGAACCTCAAGTCATACCAAGGGGAGATAGAGAAGCTGGCCGGTGTGGATCGGTTCTACCTCGAGCTCCTATCAGTTTCATGCTACACCATGAGGATCGAGTGCATGCTTCTCTGTGAGGAGACCCCTTCTGTGTTAAAGATGCTGCAACCCAAAGCTGAGCTGCTGGACGCAGCCTGTGAGAGTTTGAAGGAGAGCACCCGCCTTCCAAGTTTCTGCAAGCTCATACTTGACATTGGAAACTTCCTCAACTATGGGAGTCACATAGGCAATGCAGATGGCTTCAAGATCAGCACCTTGCTGAAGCTCACAGATACCAAAGCCAACAAGTCCCGTATCACATTGCTCCATCACATCCTGGAGGAGGCGGAGAAAACCCATGCTGACTTGCTGAACCTTCCGGATGATCTAGAGATCTGTGAAAAGGCTGCTAGAATAAATGTGGATTCTATTCAGGCAGAGTCGAGCTCACTGGTCAAACGGTTGAAGGGTTCTGAGAAAAAAGTGTCCTCTTCTTCTCAGGAGGATATCAAGCAGCAGTATCTCACTGCTATGAAGGGGAACCTGGAGGCCTGTGAGAAGCTGCAGGAGCTCTTTGCCTCCATCAAAAAGAAGAAGGAAGAGCTAGCAGAGTATCTGTGTGAGGACACGTCCCGCCTCTCACTAGAGGAGCTGTTCAACACCATCAAGACCTTCAGAGGACTCTTCCTTAAAGCAATCAAGGAAAACCAGACCTGGAGAGAGCAGGCCATCAAGGCAGAGAAGAGGAAGAAACAGCAAGAGGAGGATGACGCCAAGAGACCGAGGGGGGAGAACGGAAAAATAATTCGTAAAGCCCCCCCAGTCCAGGAGGAGGGCTGCATCATGTTGGACCACCTGTTGGCTATGATGAAGGGCAATGCACTAAGGAAGACCACCAGGGCCCAGGCAGACAGGGGCAGCCTGCCCTCTAATGACAAGAAAAGGGATAGCACCCAGCCTGAACATGCCAAGCTTGAGCGATCATCAGCCGTAGATACCCAATATGGCATAGAAGTGGACAAGGTGGCATCAACCATTCAGCAAGGATCGCAGGACAGACTGCCACACACAGGGGAGTCCACATCAGGCCTTCCAACAGGACTCAAACTGGATTAATCAGAGACCATCGCCCCCCTCAATCCTGGATTGGATCCCCTGCTCAAGGAGGGATCTTCAGAGAGAGATGAGGGCATCAGTGGCGGGCTGGCGGCTCCTGCCAAATCTCTCAGGGGGGGCAATTGTTGCGTTGATGGTTAAGGTGACACGTTCAAGGGTAAATTCACCTAAATCAGCGGGCTTAAATAAATTGACTCTCACAGCCAAAAAATAAATAATAAAAATAAAAAAAAGCTCTTTGGTCTTGCCCATTGTGGAGAGGTTGGGGTCTGATTGATTGAGTGTGTGGAGTGTGTCTTTTATAAAGGTAACGAGTTCAAACTGGTGCAGTTAATACAGGTAATGAGTGGAGAATAGGAGGGCTTCTTAAAGAAAAACTAACAGGTCTGTGAGAGCTGGAATTATTACTGGTTGGTAGGTGATCAAATACTTATTTCATACAATAAAATGCAAATTAATTATTTAAAAGTCATACAATGTGATTTTCTGGATTTTTGTTTTAGATTCCGTCTCTCACAGTTGAAGTGTACCTATGATAAAAATTACAGACCTCTACATTCTTTCTAAGTGGGAAAACCTGCAAAATCAGCAGTGTATCAAATACTTGTTCTCCCCACTGTAGTTACCGAAATAAAACACAGATCAAAAGATTTAATGTACGATTCAAGTAGCCGATGTCCTTGACAACTGGTAAATGTGGTGGAGCAGGATTTAGCTTCTCTGAGGAGTTAAGTAGAGAGAGCAGCCTGTGGCTGTGGAAAGGATTGGGCTTAAATTGAGGATACACTAAAACGTGAAACTGACAAGCGCCAAAAAAGCTCCCCTGCCAGTTCCTGCCAACAGAGACTTGTTGAGACCAGCGTGCAGGGGGTTGGCACGGGTTCACACCGAGGCTGGTTGAGGCAGAAATCGAAGGACGTCGTGTGTTTTTATATTCCTCATTCGATTCCATGCATTACAATAAGCCTGTCCACCGATTTTCTACCTCCATGGTTGGAACCACGAGACTAGACACTACATGGTCATGGATGTGCCTAGGGACACAGCAAGCATGACCAGGGAAAGTTGTCTCCACAGGACCTGAAGCACAAAGCACCAATTCAGTTCAAGAAAAGAGAAAGAGTAGAGAAATGTATGCTTGTTACACAGAAAGTGTTAAAAAATAAAACTGACGTCATAATCTGCCCTCTAGGGCCAGCATCAGGTGCAGATCAAGCGTCAAGGGGGTTACTATCGTTGAACAGAGAATAGTGGCTTTAAGATGGCACAGACAAGGCTCGTCTGAAAGTAAAACATCAAAATATCGAGGGCATTAGTTATAAGTTACCCCTAATGGGCCAGCATCAGGTGCAAATGAAAAGTAACATTATTTTAAAAAAAATATTGACATACGGTCACTGAGTACTGCAGAGTACTATTTTTGTTGCTTTAATAAAGGCTGGCAGTCTTTAATTTAACTGTTGTTGGTGTGGACTATATACTGGGGAGGTATTTGAATGAATGAATGGTCTTTATTGTCATTGCTACAGTACAGGTACCAAACAACGAAATTTAGGAGGGGTGGCTCCCCTGGTGTTAGGAAGAAAAAAAAAAAATATATATATATAATATTCAGGGGTCAAAAAATGTATACAAATATCGGATCGGTATCGGTATCGCCGATACCCGAAGCCCAGGTATCGGTATCGGTATCGGTAGTGAAAAAGTGGGATCGGGACATCCCTAGCTAAAATGTTGTCAGCGTTCATGGACCAAATTGGATGTGTCGATCCATGGCGCTTCCAATTTCCTCACGATAAAAAATTCTCGTTTTTTTCACACGTCCACCATTCGTATAGCAGAATTGATTACTTCTTTATAGACAGAACACTACTTCCCTTTGTCAAAAACGTAGAATATTCAACCATAATTGAATCTGACCATGCCCCAGTACTATTGGATCTGTCCTTCCCACTTAACTACTCTGACCGCGCTCCATGGAGACTTGATACCACACTACTAACAGATAAAGAATTCTGCCAAATGATTTCAACTGCCATAGACAATTTCTTGGAAACCAATAGGGACGACACTGTTTCTCCCTCCCTGCTCTGGCAGACCCTTAAAGTAGTAATAAGGGGGGACATTATTGCATACACATCTAGGCTGAACAAAGCTAGGAGGCAAGAACAGGAGCAACTTCTCAACTCAATGATTGACATAGATCATCAATACTCTGACTCTCCCACCCCGGAGCTTTACAAAAATAAGCTGAATCTCAAAGCCAAATACGAGTTATTAACATCCGATAAGACAGAACGTATGCTGCTGAAATCACGAGGCTTTGTTTATGAGCATGGGGAAAAGGCTGGTAGAATGTTAGCGCATCAATTAAAATGTAAATCCTCTGACCAACAGATTCCACAAATTAAAAGAGAAAATGGGGAGCTTACAACTGACCCCCTCGAAATCAATGAGACTTTTAGGGCATTTTATTCCAAATTGTACACTTCTGAGGCACCCAATGATGATACCAATATGCAACATTTCTTCACAAATTTAAATGCCCCTGTTATCAACCCTGTTCATAAAGCAGAACTTGAACTACCCTTCCAAGACACCGACATTTATAATGCAATCACAGCTATGCAAAGTAGTAAGGCCCCGGGCCCTGATGGATACCCCATCGAATTCTACAAAAAATTCTCAACCAAATTAACTCCGCTCATCTTAGAAATGTTCAATGACTCAATGGATAATGAGGCCCTGCCACAGACGCTAACAGAGGCATTCATAACCCTTTTACCGAAACCAGGGAAAGACAGAACGGAGTGTGGTTCACATCGCCCCATCTCGCTGCTCAACAGCGATGTCAAGATATTAGCTAAAGCACTCGCCCGGCGTCTAGAGTCCGTCACAGACGAGGTGATCTCCCCTGATCAAACTGGCTTCATGCTGGGCCGCCACTCATTCTCTAACATCCGAAACCTTCTAAATGTCGTACATTCTCCTACGTCCGAGGAGGTACCTGAGGTGGTTCTCTCCCTGGATGCGGAGAAGGCTTTTGACAGAGTGGAGTGGGCGTACTTATTTGAATGTCTGAAAGCTTTTGGCTTTGGACCCACTTTTATTGCATGGATCAGACTACTATACTCATCTCCTAAGGCAGGGGTCGGCAATTAGGTTTGGCCTCGGGCCAATTTTTTTTTGAGCCACTAGATGGCGGGCCCGAACATAATCAAAGGCTAATTTAAGTAATTGATTGTTTTAAAATGTGACACGTTCTAATGCTTTGACTTTTCTTTCGACTGTACACATCGCTAGTCAACTAACACAGCTTGTTTTGTGAACCTGCTAACAATGTAAAGTAGTGTTCTAGTTAACTAAGTAGCTGTCCAATCCATTATGTTGCAGTATTTTGGCTTGATTAGCGAGTTTGTGTTGTGATTCTCAACAACGTTGAAACGTAGTTTCACACTTTTCCATATTTTTGAATAATAAATGTGTGGACTGACGATGTAGCGTAGCCTAACTTATTCTAATAATTATGTAACAGTTTCATTCTGATAATTATTCCCCCCTCCTCCCAGACAAGGTCACATTATTATTATTGGATTGGTTGTTTGCGTGCCGGGTGAAGTTAGCCAAACATTTAACCTGCTAGCAAGAGAAACATAATGTCACTCTCCAAAGGTCTAAAGAGGAAAGTTGACGGTGGAAACAGGGCATTTAAAGAGGAATGGACAGCGAACTATACGTTCATCCTACCTGGTTTCATCAATGCAAAGCCGTTGTGAGAGACATTTTCCGTGCTCACAATGTTCCCTTTCTATACGCGAGTCGTCCTTTTCGTCAATGAATGCGATAAAGACGCACGAGAGGAATCGATGGATGCATAAAAACCTTGAGAACTGCCTGTGGATTAAAGTGACGTCAATATCACCAGATATCAAGCAAATACTGACCGATGGGAGATGCTTTTTGTTTGCGCCGATTTTGTTTTCAATGTTTTTCAGAAAATTAAACAGAATTTGCGTTGTTACTGTTCATATGTGTGTTGCAGTCACATATACGTAAACATTACGTTTGAATGGCTTACTGAGCTCGTGTTATTTTGTTCAAACCACACACGGTATGTCGGCTATTTCAGCACCGTGACGCGTTGTCCACCTGCTTATGATTCACTCTGAGGGGTTCAGCGTCAGTGCGCTTCGGTGCACCTTGCTGCCTGATTGTCTGTCCCTGTGTCATTCACTCTCAACATGGATAAAAGTACAATAAGCATTATTCAGGTGGAGTTCGATTCTCTATTCGGACATTATAGGCGCTATATGTGGGACTGTCGGTCCGATATTATTATAAAAAAATAAAAAAAATAAAAAATAAAAAGTGGATTCTCAAAATAATCTGCTGGGCCAAATATTATTGGTGACGGGCCAGCAATGGCCCACGGGCCGCCTATTGCCGACCCCTGTCCTAAGGCATCGGTAGTTACGAACGGGAAACGCTCCACATTTTTCTCATTGTCGAGAGGGACACGCCAGGGGTGCCCGCTGAGCCCACTCCTATTCTCATTCGCCATCGAACCTCTGTCTATCATGTTAAAATCTTCTCCAATAATAAATGGAATTTCTAGATGGGGGAAGGAACACAAGGTGGCGCTATATGCCGACGACTTACTGTTGTATGTATCTGAACCGGTGCAATGCATTTCCCATATAGTTCAGATGCTGCATAGATTTGGTAGCTTTTCGGGATACAAGATCAACCTCACTAAGAGCGAATGTTTTCCAGTGAACAACCTAGATCTCGCAATCCCACAATGTGACTTGCCCTTCCATTTGTCTAAATCTGGCTTCAAATATTTGGGAATTAATATTACACGGTCCTTCTCTAAACTACATGAAAAAAACTTCACGCCCCTTGTTAATAAATTAAAAGATGATTTACAGAAATGGAGGTCCATTAATTTATCACTTGCAGGGAAGATCAACTGTATTAAGCATTAAGATGAACGTTCTACCCCGATTCCTCTACCTTTTCCAATGTCTCCCTATATTCCTCCCAAAGTCCTTCTTCTCGTCCATAGATAAGTCCATATCATCTTTCATTTGGGGGGGGTAAAGTCCCTAGAATACAGAAAAGACTTCTACAGCGACATCGGTCCCAGGGCGGACTGGGCCTACCAAATTTGCTTTATTATCACTGGGCTGCCAATATTCAGAAAATCATATACTGGGTCCATTCACCACAGCCGTCTTGGTGCGAAATAGAAAATGAGTCATGTCTTTCAACATCCCTCTCCGCCTTGATTACCTCCAAACTCCCTCTATCTGCCCCCACACTACACCTCTAACCCTGTTGTTGTTAATACATTACGAATATGGTCACAATTTCGACGCCACTTTGGTTTAAAAGATTTCTCCAACCTAGCCCCTATCTGCAATAACCACCTTTTTGTCCCCGCCAGAATAGACAATGCTTTCGCCTTATGGAAAAGACTCGGTCTCTCCAAATTTAAAGATCTCTATACTGAGGGCGTCTTCTCGACCTTTAATCACCTCTCTCAAAAATTCAACCTTCCCCGCTCAAGTTATTTTCGATACCTCCAGGTCCGACATTTCATTAAAAGTTTGGATCCAAACTTCCCAAATGCACCACAACCTTCTGCTATAGATGATATCCTCCAAATTCCTCCCAATCTAAAAGGCCTAATATCAAGTATTTACTCTAGCATATCATCCCTCGGAGACACTTCCCTCCACAAAATTAAAGAGAAATGGCAGGAGGAGCTAGGGGACGTAATACCCGATGACTCCTGGACTGAGGCTCTGACGAGAGTTAACGGGAGCACATCATGTGCTAGACTAGGCGTAATCCAATTTAAGGTCTTGCACCGAATTCACCTTTCCAAATCTAGGCTAGCCAGAATCTATCCTGACGTGGATGAGAATTGTAGCAGATGTCATAACGCTCCGGCAACGCTAACACACATGTTTTGGTCATGTCCCTTATTATTTGATTAGTGGTCAGCAGTTTTCAGGACCCTCTCACAGGCACTAGATCTGAACCTGCAACCTAACGCCTACTCAGCTATCTTTGGCATAGCGCCAACTGACCAACAGATTATTAACAAGCATAAAGACATTGTGGCATTTGCCACTCTACTTGCTCGACGGAGGATTTTGCTTTGTTGGACATCCCCCAAACCACCGAATTCCTCCTTATGGTTGACTGACCTTATGCTTCACTTGAAACTTGAAAAGATTAAATATACACTTAGGGGGTCCAAAGACCGCTTTTATTTCACCTGGAACCCAATAATATCCTATTTCAACAAACTAAAAACCCTCCCTGACAATGCAAGTGCGCTGGATGCTGAGTGATGACATATGTTGTGAATCTATTTATCAGGATAAACCCCTAGAGATACATCATCTCGTTCTAGAGAGGGACATATTACAATCATAACAGACATGGTATCACAGACCAACACGACCATCTCATCTATCCTCACTTACAAATGAATTGCACTTTATTTCTCTTTATCTCTTTGATTACTTACCTGTACTGTCTTCATTACCTATCACCACTGTTATTATTATTATTATTATTTATTGTTGTTTATTTATATCCTTCGTCCTGGGATGCACCACTTGGGATTTTGTGGGGGGGGGGGGGGGGGGGGGGGGGGGGGGGTTGGGACATGTTTGTGTTTTGTGTAAAAACAAACCAAAACTGAAAAGTATTATTTTTGTATATCTGTAACATCTCAATAAAAAGAAAGTAAAAAAATTATTTTAAAAAATAAAATAGAAACCATTAGACAAGGCGTTTTCAAGGCAAGCTCTTCTGTGTCAGGCAATTTAGAATGTTGAAGTTTTTCCAATTGTCCCATTGTGATGCAATAAGAAACTATTACAACATTTGCAACATTTGACAGTGCTACAAAAACACTGTGTGCATTGGCCATTGAGATAATATAGAGATATTGAGATATTGAAAGTACTGGGATTCATCTTAATTATGTATTTTCCAGTTTTGGATATACTGCCAATGCTGAGGTAGGTGTGGGATGCATTAAATGCTAATCAAATGTTGGTGGAACAACAGTCACAGTCACTTTCTGTAAGATTTCCCAAACATCAATACCTATGTTGTGTGTGCGTGTGCGTGCATATGTGCATGTGTGTTTATGTAACAGGGAGACTGAGGACCTGGACCTGAACATCCAGTGTGAGGCCTTTGAGGATTCCATGGCCGAGGATGCGGAGGAGATGGAGAGGGTGTACGGAGGCATCGACATGAGCAGTCACCAGGAGGTCTTCACCTCCCTCCTCACCAAAGTGAGCAGCTCCCCAGCCTCTGTCCAGCTGCTGTCCATCCTGCAGGCTCTGCTGCTGGTGGCTCCAGGACGGGGAGACGTGTGGCTGACCCTGGAGGCCCTGGCTGTCCGTGCCACTCTGCTGGCCCACGACTCACAAATGGACTCCGCTGAACGTTTGATGGAGCGCCTGCTCTCTTCCAAGAGACAACAGATCTCAGCCAGTCCCAAGACCAAGACCACCAACAGGGCAATCCAGACAGACTTGCTCGGCAGCACAACCAACCAATCAGACATGGCTTCCGTAACTCCCCCTCCTCCCCCTCCTCCCCCTCCACTTCCTGCTGCTACCCCAAACCCTCCTCCTCCCCCACCCCCACCCCTGCCAGGCACCACTTATGGTGCACCCCCACCACCTCCTCCTTTACCTGGGATGCCACCTCCTCCTCCACCACCTCTACCAGGGATGGGGCAGGGAGGTCCACCTCCTCCCCCTCCCCTGCCTGGTATGGGCCCCCCACCTCCCCCTCCCCTGCCTGGTATGGGCCCCCCTCCCCCACCACCCCCTCCCCCAGGTATTGGAGGAGGTATTATTGTGCCCCAGAACGCTCCTCTCCCCAAGGCCAGCCGCTGTCCCACACTGCGCATGAAGAAGCTCAACTGGCAGAAGCTGCCCTCCAGAGTGGTGTCTGAAAGCCAATCCATGTGGTCGTCAGTGCAGTCTGATTCCCTGGAACCTGACTACTCCAGCATTGAGGAGCTCTTCTGTCTGCCAGTGACTGACTCAAAGGCCAAAAGTACCAACACTACGGTCAAACGAGAGCCCAAAGAGATATCCTTCATTGATGCCAAGAAAAATCTAGATTTGAACATATTCTTGAAGCAGTTCAGATGCTCACATAAAGACTTTGTAGCTATGATCCAAAATGGGGACCGTTCCAAGTTTGACGTCGAGGTGCTGAAACAGATGCAGACGTTACTGCCGGAGAAACATGAGATTGAGAACCTCAAGTCATACCAAGGGGAGATAGAGAAGCTGGCCGGTGTGGATCGGTTCTACCTCGAGCTCCTATCAGTTTCATGCTACACCATGAGGATCGAGTGCATGCTTCTCTGTGAGGAGACCCCTTCTGTGTTAAAGATGCTGCAACCCAAAGCTGAGCTGCTGGACGCAGCCTGTGAGAGTTTGAAGGAGAGCACCCGCCTTCCAAGTTTCTGCAAGCTCATACTTGACATTGGAAACTTCCTCAACTATGGGAGTCACATAGGCAATGCAGATGGCTTCAAGATCAGCACCTTGCTGAAGCTCACAGATACCAAAGCCAACAAGTCCCGTATCACATTGCTCCATCACATCCTGGAGGAGGCGGAGAAAACCCATGCTGACTTGCTGAACCTTCCGGATGATCTAGAGATCTGTGAAAAGGCTGCTAGAATAAATGTGGATTCTATTCAGGCAGAGTCGAGCTCACTGGTCAAACGGTTGAAGGGTTCTGAGAAAAAAGTGTCCTCTTCTTCTCAGGAGGATATCAAGCAGCAGTATCTCACTGCTATGAAGGGGAACCTGGAGGCCTGTGAGAAGCTGCAGGAGCTCTTTGCCTCCATCAAAAAGAAGAAGGAAGAGCTAGCAGAGTATCTGTGTGAGGACACGTCCCGCCTCTCACTAGAGGAGCTGTTCAACACCATCAAGACCTTCAGAGGACTCTTCCTTAAAGCAATCAAGGAAAACCAGACCTGGAGAGAGCAGGCCATCAAGGCAGAGAAGAGGAAGAAACAGCAAGAGGAGGATGACGCCAAGAGACCGAGGGGGGAGAACGGAAAAATAATTCGTAAAGCCCCCCCAGTCCAGGAGGAGGGCTGCATCATGTTGGACCACCTGTTGGCTATGATGAAGGGCAATGCACTAAGGAAGACCACCAGGGCCCAGGCAGACAGGGGCAGCCTGCCCTCTAATGACAAGAAAAGGGATAGCACCCAGCCTGAACATGCCAAGCTTGAGCGATCATCAGCCGTAGATACCCAATATGGCATAGAAGTGGACAAGGTGGCATCAACCATTCAGCAAGGATCGCAGGACAGACTGCCACACACAGGGGAGTCCACATCAGGCCTTCCAACAGGACTCAAACTGGATTAATCAGAGACCATCGCCCCCCTCAATCCTGGATTGGATCCCCTGCTCAAGGAGGGATCTTCAGAGAGAGATGAGGGCATCAGTGGCGGCTCCTGCCAAATCTCTCAGGGGGGGCAATTGTTGCGTTGATGGTTAAGGTGACACGTTCAAGGGTAAATTCACCTAAATCAGCGGGCTTAAATAAATTGACTCTCACAGCCAAAAAATAAATAATAAAAATAAAAAAAAGCTCTTTGGTCTTGCCCATTGTGGAGAGGTTGGGGTCTGATTGATTGAGTGTGTGGAGTGTGTCTTTTATAAAGGTAACGAGTTCAAACTGGTGCAGTTAATACAGGTAATGAGTGGAGAATAGGAGGGCTTCTTAAAGAAAAACTAACAGGTCTGTGAGAGCTGGAATTATTACTGGTTGGTAGGTGATCAAATACTTATTTCATACAATAAAATGCAAATTAATTATTTAAAAGTCATACAATGTGATTTTCTGGATTTTTGTTTTAGATTCCGTCTCTCACAGTTGAAGTGTACCTATGATAAAAATTACAGACCTCTACATTCTTTCTAAGTGGGAAAACCTGCAAAATCAGCAGTGTATCAAATACTTGTTCTCCCCACTGTAGTTACCGAAATAAAACACAGATCAAAAGATTTAATGTACGATTCAAGTAGCCGATGTCCTTGACAACTGGTAAATGTGGTGGAGCAGGATTTAGCTTCTCTGAGGAGTTAAGTAGAGAGAGCAGCCTGTGGCTGTGGAAAGGATTGGGCTTAAATTGAGGATACACTAAAACGTGAAACTGACAAGCGCCAAAAAAGCTCCCCTGCCAGTTCCTGCCAACAGAGACTTGTTGAGACCAGCGTGCAGGGGGTTGGCACGGGTTCACACCGAGGCTGGTTGAGGCAGAAATCGAAGGACGTCGTGTGTTTTTATATTCCTCATTCGATTCCATGCATTACAATAAGCCTGTCCACCGATTTTCTACCTCCATGGTTGGAACCACGAGACTAGACACTACATGGTCATGGATGTGCCTAGGGACACAGCAAGCATGACCAGGGAAAGTTGTCTCCACAGGACCTGAAGCACAAAGCACCAATTCAGTTCAAGAAAAGAGAAAGAGTAGAGAAATGTATGCTTGTTACACAGAAAGTGTTAAAAAATAAAACTGACGTCATAATCTGCCCTCTAGGGCCAGCATCAGGTGCAGATCAAGCGTCAAGGGGGTTACTATCGTTGAACAGAGAATAGTGGCTTTAAGATGGCACAGACAAGGCTCGTCTGAAAGTAAAACATCAAAATATCGAGGGCATTAGTTATAAGTTACCCCTAATGGGCCAGCATCAGGTGCAAATGAAAAGTAACATTATTTAAAAAAAAATATTGACATACGGTCACTGAGTACTGCAGAGTACTATTTTTGTTGCTTTAATAAAGGCTGGCAGTCTTTAATTTAACTGTTGTTGGTGTGGACTATATACTGGGGAGGTATTTGAATGAATGAATGGTCTTTATTGTCATTGCTACAGTACAGGTACCAAACAACGAAATTTAGGAGGGGTGGCTCCCCTGGTGTTAGGAAGAAAAAAAAAATATATATATATAATATTCAGGGGTCAAAAAATGTATACAAATATCGGATCGGTATCGGTATCGCCGATACCCGAAGCCCAGGTATCGGTATCGGTATCGGTAGTGAAAAAGTGGGATCGGGACATCCCTAGCTAAAATGTTGTCAGCGTTCATGGACCAAATTGGATGTGTCGATCCATGGCGCTTCCAATTTCCTCACGATAAAAAATTCTCGTTTTTTTCACACGTCCACCATTCGTATAGCAGAATTGATTACTTCTTTATAGACAGAACACTACTTCCCTTTGTCAAAAACGTAGAATATTCAACCATAATTGAATCTGACCATGCCCCAGTACTATTGGATCTGTCCTTCCCACTTAACTACTCTGACCGCGCTCCATGGAGACTTGATACCACACTACTAACAGATAAAGAATTCTGCCAAATGATTTCAACTGCCATAGACAATTTCTTGGAAACCAATAGGGACGACACTGTTTCTCCCTCCCTGCTCTGGCAGACCCTTAAAGTAGTAATAAGGGGGGACATTATTGCATACACATCTAGGCTGAACAAAGCTAGGAGGCAAGAACAGGAGCAACTTCTCAACTCAATGATTGACATAGATCATCAATACTCTGACTCTCCCACCCCGGAGCTTTACAAAAATAAGCTGAATCTCAAAGCCAAATACGAGTTATTAACATCCGATAAGACAGAACGTATGCTGCTGAAATCACGAGGCTTTGTTTATGAGCATGGGGAAAAGGCTGGTAGAATGTTAGCGCATCAATTAAAATGTAAATCCTCTGACCAACAGATTCCACAAATTAAAAGAGAAAATGGGGAGCTTACAACTGACCCCCTCGAAATCAATGAGACTTTTAGGGCATTTTATTCCAAATTGTACACTTCTGAGGCACCCAATGATGATACCAATATGCAACATTTCTTCACAAATTTAAATGCCCCTGTTATCAACCCTGTTCATAAAGCAGAACTTGAACTACCCTTCCAAGACACCGACATTTATAATGCAATCACAGCTATGCAAAGTAGTAAGGCCCCGGGCCCTGATGGATACCCCATCGAATTCTACAAAAAATTCTCAACCAAATTAACTCCGCTCATCTTAGAAATGTTCAATGACTCAATGGATAATGAGGCCCTGCCACAGACGCTAACAGAGGCATTCATAACCCTTTTACCGAAACCAGGGAAAGACAGAACGGAGTGTGGTTCACATCGCCCCATCTCGCTGCTCAACAGCGATGTCAAGATATTAGCTAAAGCACTCGCCCGGCGTCTAGAGTCCGTCACAGACGAGGTGATCTCCCCTGATCAAACTGGCTTCATGCTGGGCCGCCACTCATTCTCTAACATCCGAAACCTTCTAAATGTCGTACATTCTCCTACGTCCGAGGAGGTACCTGAGGTGGTTCTCTCCCTGGATGCGGAGAAGGCTTTTGACAGAGTGGAGTGGGCGTACTTATTTGAATGTCTGAAAGCTTTTGGCTTTGGACCCACTTTTATTGCATGGATCAGACTACTATACTCATCTCCTAAGGCAGGGGTCGGCAATTAGGTTTGGCCTCGGGCCAAATTTTTTTTGAGCCACTAGATGGCGGGCCCGAACATAATCAAAGGCTAATTTAAGTAATTGATTGTTTTAAAATGTGACACGTTCTAATGCTTTGACTTTTCTTTCGACTGTACACATCGCTAGTCAACTAACACAGCTTGTTTTGTGAACCTGCTAACAATGTAAAGTAGTGTTCTAGTTAACTAGGTAGCTGTCCAATCCATTATGTTGCAGTATTTTGGCTTGATTAGCGAGTTTGTGTTGTGATTCTCAACAACGTTGAAACGTAGTTTCACACTTTTCCATATTTTTGAATAATAAATGTGTGGACTGACGATGTAGCGTAGCCTAACTTATTCTAATAATTATGTAACAGTTTCATTCTGATAATTATTCCCCCCTCCTCCCAGACAAGGTCACATTATTATTATTGGATTGGTTGTTTGCGTGCCGGGTGAAGTTAGCCAAACATTTAACCTGCTAGCAAGAGAAACATAATGTCACTCTCCAAAGGTCTAAAGAGGAAAGTTGACGGTGGAAACAGGGCATTTAAAGAGGAATGGACAGCGAACTATACGTTCATCCTACCTGGTTTCATCAATGCAAAGCCGTTGTGAGAGACATTTTCCGTGCTCACAATGTTCCCTTTCTATACGCGAGTCGTCCTTTTCGTCAATGAATGCGATAAAGACGCACGAGAGGAATCGATGGATGCATAAAAACCTTGAGAACTGCCTGTGGATTAAAGTGACGTCAATATCACCAGATATCAAGCAAATACTGACCGATGGGAGATGCTTTTTGTTTGCGCCGATTTTGTTTTCAATGTTTTTCAGAAAATTAAACAGAATTTGCGTTGTTACTGTTCATATGTGTGTTGCAGTCACATATACGTAAACATTACGTTTGAATGGCTTACTGAGCTCGTGTTATTTTGTTCAAACCACACACGGTATGTCGGCTATTTCAGCACCGTGACGCGTTGTCCACCTGCTTATGATTCACTCTGAGGGGTTCAGCGTCAGTGCGCTTCGGTGCACCTTGCTGCCTGATTGTCTGTCCCTGTGTCATTCACTCTCAACATGGATAAAAGTACAATAAGCATTATTCAGGTGGAGTTCGATTCTCTATTCGGACATTATAGGCGCTATATGTGGGACTGTCGGTCCGATATTATTATAAAAAAATAAAAAAAATAAAAAATAAAAAGTGGATTCTCAAAATAATCTGCTGGGCCAAATATTATTGGTGACGGGCCAGCAATGGCCCACGGGCCGCCTATTGCCGACCCCTGTCCTAAGGCATCGGTAGTTACGAACGGGAAACGCTCCACATTTTTCTCATTGTCGAGAGGGACACGCCAGGGGTGCCCGCTGAGCCCACTCCTATTCTCATTCGCCATCGAACCTCTGTCTATCATGTTAAAATCTTCTCCAATAATAAATGGAATTTCTAGATGGGGGAAGGAACACAAGGTGGCGCTATATGCCGACGACTTACTGTTGTATGTATCTGAACCGGTGCAATGCATTTCCCATATAGTTCAGATGCTGCATAGATTTGGTAGCTTTTCGGGATACAAGATCAACCTCACTAAGAGCGAATGTTTTCCAGTGAACAACCTAGATCTCGCAATCCCACAATGTGACTTGCCCTTCCATTTGTCTAAATCTGGCTTCAAATATTTGGGAATTAATATTACACGGTCCTTCTCTAAACTACATGAAAAAAACTTCACGCCCCTTGTTAATAAATTAAAAGATGATTTACAGAAATGGAGGTCCATTAATTTATCACTGGCAGGGAAGATCAACTGTATTAAGCATTAAGATGAACGTTCTACCCCGATTCCTCTACCTTTTCCAATGTCTCCCTATATTCCTCCCAAAGTCCTTCTTCTCGTCCATAGATAAGTCCATATCATCTTTCATTTGGGGGGGGTAAAGTCCCTAGAATACAGAAAAGACTTCTACAGCGACATCGGTCCCAGGGCGGACTGGGCCTACCAAATTTGCTTTATTATCACTGGGCTGCCAATATTCAGAAAATCATATACTGGGTCCATTCACCACAGCCGTCTTGGTGCGAAATAGAAAATGAGTCATGTCTTTCAACATCCCTCTCCGCCTTGATTACCTCCAAACTCCCTCTATCTGCCCCACACTACACCTCTAACCCTGTTGTTGTTAATACATTACGAATATGGTCACAATTTCGACGCCACTTTGGTTTAAAAGATTTCTCCAACCTAGCCCCTATCTGCAATAACCACCTTTTTGTCCCCGCCAGAATAGACAATGCTTTCGCCTTATGGAAAAGACTCGGTCTCTCCAAATTTAAAGATCTCTATACTGAGGGCGTCTTCTCGACCTTTAATCACCTCTCTCAAAAATTCAACCTTCCCCGCTCAAGTTATTTTCGATACCTCCAGGTCCGACATTTCATTAAAAGTTTGGATCCAAACTTCCCAAATGCACCACAACCTTCTGCTATAGATGATATCCTCCAAATTCCTCCCAATCTAAAAGGCCTAATATCAAGTATTTACTCTAGCATATCATCCCTCGGAGACACTTCCCTCCACAAAATTAAAGAGAAATGGCAGGAGGAGCTAGGGGACGTAATACCCGATGACTCCTGGACTGAGGCTCTGACGAGAGTTAACGGGAGCACATCATGTGCTAGACTAGGCGTAATCCAATTTAAGGTCTTGCACCGAATTCACCTTTCCAAATCTAGGCTAGCCAGAATCTATCCTGACGTGGATGAGAATTGTAGCAGATGTCATAACGCTCCGGCAACGCTAACACACATGTTTTGGTCATGTCCCTTATTATTTGATTATTGGTCAGCAGTTTTCAGGACCCTCTCACAGGCACTAGATCTGAACCTGCAACCTAACGCCTACTCAGCTATCTTTGGCATAGCGCCAACTGACCAACAGATTATTAACAAGCATAAAGACATTGTGGCATTTGCCACTCTACTTGCTCGACGGAGGATTTTGCTTTGTTGGACATCCCCCAAACCACCGAATTCCTCCTTATGGTTGACTGACCTTATGCTTCACTTGAAACTTGAAAAGATTAAATATACACTTAGGGGGTCCAAAGACCGCTTTTATTTCACCTGGAACCCAATAATATCCTATTTCAACAAACTAAAAACCCTCCCTGACAATGCAAGTGCGCTGGATGCTGAGTGATGACATATGTTGTGAATCTATTTATCAGGATAAACCCCTAGAGATACATCATCTCGTTCTAGAGAGGGACATATTACAATCATAACAGACATGGTATCACAGACCAACACGACCATCTCATCTATCCTCACTTACAAATGAATTGCACTTTATTTCTCTTTATCTCTTTGATTACTTACCTGTACTGTCTTCATTACCTATCACCACTGTTATTATTATTATTATTATTTATTGTTGTTTATTTATATCCTTCGTCCTGGGATGCACCACTTGGGATTTTGTGGGGGGGGGGGGGGGGGGGGGTTGGGACATGTTTGTGTTTTGTGTAAAAACAAACCAAAACTGAAAAGTATTATTTTTGTATATCTGTAACATCTCAATAAAAAGAAAGTAAAAAAAATATTTAAAAAAATAAAATAGAAACCATTAGACAAGGCGTTTTCAAGGCAAGCTCTTCTGTGTCAGGCAATTTAGAATGTTGAAGTTTTTCCAATTGTCCCATTGTGATGCAATAAGAAACTATTACAACATTTGCAACATTTGACAGTGCTACAAAAACACTGTGTGCATTGGCCATTGAGATAATATAGAGATATTGAGATATTGAAAGTACTGGGATTCATCTTAATTATGTATTTTCCAGTTTTGGATATACTGCCAATGCTGAGGTAGGTGTGGGATGCATTAAATGCTAATCAAATGTTGGTGGAACAACAGTCACAGTCACTTTCTGTAAGATTTCCCAAACATCAATACCTATGTTGTGTGTGCGTGTGCGTGCATATGTGCATGTGTGTTTATGTAACAGGGAGACTGAGGACCTGGACCTGAACATCCAGTGTGAGGCCTTTGAGGATTCCATGGCCGAGGATGCGGAGGAGATGGAGAGGGTGTACGGAGGCATCGACATGAGCAGTCACCAGGAGGTCTTCACCTCCCTCCTCACCAAAGTGAGCAGCTCCCCAGCCTCTGTCCAGCTGCTGTCCATCCTGCAGGCTCTGCTGCTGGTGGCTCCAGGACGGGGAGACGTGTGGCTGACCCTGGAGGCCCTGGCTGTCCGTGCCACTCTGCTGGCCCACGACTCACAAATGGACTCCGCTGAACGTTTGATGGAGCGCCTGCTCTCTTCCAAGAGACAACAGATCTCAGCCAGTCCCAAGACCAAGACCACCAACAGGGCAATCCAGACAGACTTGCTCGGCAGCACAACCAACCAATCAGACGTGGCTTCCGTAACTCCCCCTCCTCCCCCTCCTCCCCCTCCACTTCCTGCTGCTACCCCAAACCCTCCTCCTCCCCCACCCCCACCCCTGCCAGGCACCACTTATGGTGCACCCCCACCACCTCCTCCTTTACCTGGGATGCCACCTCCTCCTCCACCACCTCTACCAGGGATGGGGCAGGGAGGTCCACCTCCTCCCCCTCCCCTGCCTGGTATGGGCCCCCCACCTCCCCCTCCCCTGCCTGGTATGGGCCCCCCACCTCCCCCTCCCCTGCCTGGTATGGGCCCCCCTCCCCCACCACCCCCTCCCCCAGGTATTGGAGGAGGTATTATTGTGCCCCAGAACGCTCCTCTCCCCAAGGCCAGCCGCTGTCCCACACTGCGCATGAAGAAGCTCAACTGGCAGAAGCTGCCCTCCAGAGTGGTGTCTGAAAGCCAATCCATGTGGTCGTCAGTGCAGTCTGATTCCCTGGAACCTGACTACTCCAGCATTGAGGAGCTCTTCTGTCTGCCAGTGACTGACTCAAAGGCCAAAAGTACCAACACTACGGTCAAACGAGAGCCCAAAGAGATATCCTTCATTGATGCCAAGAAAAATCTAGATTTGAACATATTCTTGAAGCAGTTCAGATGCTCACATAAAGACTTTGTAGCTATGATCCAAAATGGGGACCGTTCCAAGTTTGACGTCGAGGTGCTGAAACAGATGCAGACGTTACTGCCGGAGAAACATGAGATTGAGAACCTCAAGTCATACCAAGGGGAGATAGAGAAGCTGGCCGGTGTGGATCGGTTCTACCTCGAGCTCCTATCAGTTTCATGCTACACCATGAGGATCGAGTGCATGCTTCTCTGTGAGGAGACCCCTTCTGTGTTAAAGATGCTGCAACCCAAAGCTGAGCTGCTGGACGCAGCCTGTGAGAGTTTGAAGGAGAGCACCCGCCTTCCAAGTTTCTGCAAGCTCATACTTGACATTGGAAACTTCCTCAACTATGGGAGTCACATAGGCAATGCAGATGGCTTCAAGATCAGCACCTTGCTGAAGCTCACAGATACCAAAGCCAACAAGTCCCGTATCACATTGCTCCATCACATCCTGGAGGAGGCGGAGAAAACCCATGCTGACTTGCTGAACCTTCCGGATGATCTAGAGATCTGTGAAAAGGCTGCTAGAATAAATGTGGATTCTATTCAGGCAGAGTCGAGCTCACTGGTCAAACGGTTGAAGGGTTCTGAGAAAAAAGTGTCCTCTTCTTCTCAGGAGGATATCAAGCAGCAGTATCTCACTGCTATGAAGGGGAACCTGGAGGCCTGTGAGAAGCTGCAGGAGCTCTTTGCCTCCATCAAAAAGAAGAAGGAAGAGCTAGCAGAGTATCTGTGTGAGGACACGTCCCGCCTCTCACTAGAGGAGCTGTTCAACACCATCAAGACCTTCAGAGGACTCTTCCTTAAAGCAATCAAGGAAAACCAGACCTGGAGAGAGCAGGCCATCAAGGCAGAGAAGAGGAAGAAACAGCAAGAGGAGGATGACGCCAAGAGACCGAGGGGGGAGAACGGAAAAATAATTCGTAAAGCCCCCCCAGTCCAGGAGGAGGGCTGCATCATGTTGGACCACCTGTTGGCTATGATGAAGGGCAATGCACTAAGGAAGACCACCAGGGCCCAGGCAGACAGGGGCAGCCTGCCCTCTAATGACAAGAAAAGGGATAGCACCCAGCCTGAACATGCCAAGCTTGAGCGATCATCAGCCGTAGATACCCAATATGGCATAGAAGTGGACAAGGTGGCATCAACCATTCAGCAAGGATCGCAGGACAGACTGCCACACACAGGGGAGTCCACATCAGGCCTTCCAACAGGACTCAAACTGGATTAATCAGAGACCATCGCCCCCCTCAATCCTGGATTGGATCCCCTGCTCAAGGAGGGATCTTCAGAGAGAGATGAGGGCATCAGTGGCGGCTCCTGCCAAATCTCTCAGGGGGGGCAATTGTTGCGTTGATGGTTAAGGTGACACGTTCAAGGGTAAATTCACCTAAATCAGCGGGCTTAAATAAATTGACTCTCACAGCCAAAAAATAAATAATAAAAATAAAAAAAAGCTCTTTGGTCTTGCCCATTGTGGAGAGGTTGGGGTCTGATTGATTGAGTGTGTGGAGTGTGTCTTTTATAAAGGTAACGAGTTCAAACTGGTGCAGTTAATACAGGTAATGAGTGGAGAATAGGAGGGCTTCTTAAAGAAAAACTAACAGGTCTGTGAGAGCTGGAATTATTACTGGTTGGTAGGTGATCAAATACTTATTTCATACAATAAAATGCAAATTAATTATTTAAAAGTCATACAATGTGATTTTCTGGATTTTTGTTTTAGATTCCGTCTCTCACAGTTGAAGTGTACCTATGATAAAAATTACAGACCTCTACATTCTTTCTAAGTGGGAAAACCTGCAAAATCAGCAGTGTATCAAATACTTGTTCTCCCCACTGTAGTTACCGAAATAAAACACAGATCAAAAGATTTAATGTACGATTCAAGTAGCCGATGTCCTTGACAACTGGTAAATGTGGTGGAGCAGGATTTAGCTTCTCTGAGGAGTTAAGTAGAGAGAGCAGCCTGTGGCTGTGGAAAGGATTGGGCTTAAATTGAGGATACACTAAAACGTGAAACTGACAAGCGCCAAAAAAGCTCCCCTGCCAGTTCCTGCCAACAGAGACTTGTTGAGACCAGCGTGCAGGGGGTTGGCACGGGTTCACACCGAGGCTGGTTGAGGCAGAAATCGAAGGACGTCGTGTGTTTTTATATTCCTCATTCGATTCCATGCATTACAATAAGCCTGTCCACCGATTTTCTACCTCCATGGTTGGAACCACGAGACTAGACACTACATGGTCATGGATGTGCCTAGGGACACAGCAAGCATGACCAGGGAAAGTTGTCTCCACAGGACCTGAAGCACAAAGCACCAATTCAGTTCAAGAAAAGAGAAAGAGTAGAGAAATGTATGCTTGTTACACAGAAAGTGTTAAAAAATAAAACTGACGTCATAATCTGCCCTCTAGGGCCAGCATCAGGTGCAGATCAAGCGTCAAGGGGGTTACTATCGTTGAACAGAGAATAGTGGCTTTAAGATGGCACAGACAAGGCTCGTCTGAAAGTAAAACATCAAAATATCGAGGGCATTAGTTATAAGTTACCCCTAATGGGCCAGCATCAGGTGCAAATGAAAAGTAACATTATTTTAAAAAAAATATTGACATACGGTCACTGAGTACTGCAGAGTACTATTTTTGTTGCTTTAATAAAGGCTGGCAGTCTTTAATTTAACTGTTGTTGGTGTGGACTATATACTGGGGAGGTATTTGAATGAATGAATGAATGAATGGTCTTTATTGTCATTGCTACAGTACAGGTACCAAACAACGAAATTTAGGAGGGGTGGCTCCCCTGGTGTTAGGAAAAAAAAATATATATATATATATAATATTCAGGGGTCAAAAAATGTATACAAATATCGGATCGGTATCGGTATCGCCGATACCCGAAGCCCAGGTATCGGTATCGGTAGTGAAAAAGTGGGATCGGGACATCCCTAGCTAAAATGTTGTCAGCGTTCATGGACCAAATTGGATGTGTCGATCCATGGCGCTTCCAATTTCCTCACGATAAAAAATTCTCGTTTTTTTCACACGTCCACCATTCGTATAGCAGAATTGATTACTTCTTTATAGACAGAACACTACTTCCCTTTGTCAAAAACGTAGAATATTCAACCATAATTGAATCTGACCATGCCCCAGTACTATTGGATCTGTCCTTCCCACTTAACTACTCTGACCGCGCTCCATGGAGACTTGATACCACACTACTAACAGATAAAGAATTCTGCCAAATGATTTCAACTGCCATAGACAATTTCTTGGAAACCAATAGGGACGACACTGTTTCTCCCTCCCTGCTCTGGCAGACCCTTAAAGTAGTAATAAGGGGGGACATTATTGCATACACATCTAGGCTGAACAAAGCTAGGAGGCAAGAACAGGAGCAACTTCTCAACTCAATGATTGACATAGATCATCAATACTCTGACTCTCCCACCCCGGAGCTTTACAAAAATAAGCTGAATCTCAAAGCCAAATACGAGTTATTAACATCCGATAAGACAGAACGTATGCTGCTGAAATCACGAGGCTTTGTTTATGAGCATGGGGAAAAGGCTGGTAGAATGTTAGCGCATCAATTAAAATGTAAATCCTCTGACCAACAGATTCCACAAATTAAAAGAGAAAATGGGGAGCTTACAACTGACCCCCTCGAAATCAATGAGACTTTTAGGGCATTTTATTCCAAATTGTACACTTCTGAGGCACCCAATGATGATACCAATATGCAACATTTCTTCACAAATTTAAATGCCCCTGTTATCAACCCTGTTCATAAAGCAGAACTTGAACTACCCTTCCAAGACACCGACATTTATAATGCAATCACAGCTATGCAAAGTAGTAAGGCCCCGGGCCCTGATGGATACCCCATCGAATTCTACAAAAAATTCTCAACCAAATTAACTCCGCTCATCTTAGAAATGTTCAATGACTCAATGGATAATGAGGCCCTGCCACAGACGCTAACAGAGGCATTCATAACCCTTTTACCGAAACCAGGGAAAGACAGAACGGAGTGTGGTTCACATCGCCCCATCTCGCTGCTCAACAGCGATGTCAAGATATTAGCTAAAGCACTCGCCCGGCGTCTAGAGTCCGTCACAGACGAGGTGATCTCCCCTGATCAAACTGGCTTCATGCTGGGCCGCCACTCATTCTCTAACATCCGAAACCTTCTAAATGTCGTACATTCTCCTACGTCCGAGGAGGTACCTGAGGTGGTTCTCTCCCTGGATGCGGAGAAGGCTCTTGACAGAGTGGAGTGGGCGTACTTATTTGAATGTCTGAAAGCTTTTGGCTTTGGACCCACTTTTATTGCATGGATCAGACTACTATACTCATCTCCTAAGGCAGGGGTCGGCAATTAGGTTTGGCCTCGGGCCAATTTTTTTTTGAGCCACTAGATGGCGGGCCCGAACATAATCAAAGGCTAATTTAAGTAATTGATTGTTTTAAAATGTGACACGTTCTAATGCTTTGACTTTTCTTTCGACTGTACACATCGCTAGTCAACTAACACAGCTTGTTTTGTGAACCTGCTAACAATGTAAAGTAGTGTTCTAGTTAACTAGGTAGCTGTCCAATCCATTATGTTGCAGTATTTTGGCTTGATTAGCGAGTTTGTGTTGTGATTCTCAACAACGTTGAAACGTAGTTTCACACTTTTCCATATTTTTGAATAATAAATGTGTGGACTGACGATGTAGCGTAGCCTAACTTATTCTAATAATTATGTAACAGTTTCATTCTGATAATTATTCCCCCCTCCTCCCAGACAAGGTCACATTATTATTATTGGATTGGTTGTTTGCGTGCCGGGTGAAGTTAGCCAAACATTTAACCTGCTAGCAAGAGAAACATAATGTCACTCTCCAAAGGTCTAAAGAGGAAAGTTGACGGTGGAAACAGGGCATTTAAAGAGGAATGGACAGCGAACTATACGTTCATCCTACCTGGTTTCATCAATGCAAAGCCGTTGTGAGAGACATTTTCCGTGCTCACAATGTTCCCTTTCTATACGCGAGTCGTCCTTTTCGTCAATGAATGCGATAAAGACGCACGAGAGGAATCGATGGATGCATAAAAACCTTGAGAACTGCCTGTGGATTAAAGTGACGTCAATATCACCAGATATCAAGCAAATACTGACCGATGGGAGATGCTTTTTGTTTGCGCCGATTTTGTTTTCAATGTTTTTCAGAAAATTAAACAGAATTTGCGTTGTTACTGTTCATATGTGTGTTGCAGTCACATATACGTAAACATTACGTTTGAATGGCTTACTGAGCTCGTGTTATTTTGTTCAAACCACACACGGTATGTCGGCTATTTCAGCACCGTGACGCGTTGTCCACCTGCTTATGATTCACTCTGAGGGGTTCAGCGTCAGTGCGCTTCGGTGCACCTTGCTGCCTGATTGTCTGTCCCTGTGTCATTCACTCTCAACATGGATAAAAGTACAATAAGCATTATTCAGGTGGAGTTCGATTCTCTATTCGGACATTATAGGCGCTATATGTGGGACTGTCGGTCCGATATTATTATAAAAAAATAAAAAAAATAAAAAATAAAAAGTGGATTCTCAAAATAATCTGCTGGGCCAAATATTATTGGTGACGGGCCAGCAATGGCCCACGGGCCGCCTATTGCCGACCCCTGTCCTAAGGCATCGGTAGTTACGAACGGGAAACGCTCCACATTTTTCTCATTGTCGAGAGGGACACGCCAGGGGTGCCCGCTGAGCCCACTCCTATTCTCATTCGCCATCGAACCTCTGTCTATCATGTTAAAATCTTCTCCAATAATAAATGGAATTTCTAGATGGGGGAAGGAACACAAGGTGGCGCTATATGCCGACGACTTACTGTTGTATGTATCTGAACCGGTGCAATGCATTTCCCATATAGTTCAGATGCTGCATAGATTTGGTAGCTTTTCGGGATACAAGATCAACCTCACTAAGAGCGAATGTTTTCCAGTGAACAACCTAGATCTCGCAATCCCACAATGTGACTTGCCCTTCCATTTGTCTAAATCTGGCTTCAAATATTTGGGAATTAATATTACACGGTCCTTCTCTAAACTACATGAAAAAAACTTCACGCCCCTTGTTAATAAATTAAAAGATGATTTACAGAAATGGAGGTCCATTAATTTATCACTGGCAGGGAAGATCAACTGTATTAAGCATTAAGATGAACGTTCTACCCCGATTCCTCTACCTTTTCCAATGTCTCCCTATATTCCTCCCAAAGTCCTTCTTCTCGTCCATAGATAAGTCCATATCATCTTTCATTTGGGGGGGGTAAAGTCCCTAGAATACAGAAAAGACTTCTACAGCGACATCGGTCCCAGGGCGGACTGGGCCTACCAAATTTGCTTTATTATCACTGGGCTGCCAATATTCAGAAAATCATATACTGGGTCCATTCACCACAGCCGTCTTGGTGCGAAATAGAAAATGAGTCATGTCTTTCAACATCCCTCTCCGCCTTGATTACCTCCAAACTCCCTCTATCTGCCCCACACTACACCTCTAACCCTGTTGTTGTTAATACATTACGAATATGGTCACAATTTCGACGCCACTTTGGTTTAAAAGATTTCTCCAACCTAGCCCCTATCTGCAATAACCACCTTTTTGTCCCCGCCAGAATAGACAATGCTTTCGCCTTATGGAAAAGACTCGGTCTCTCCAAATTTAAAGATCTCTATACTGAGGGCGTCTTCTCGACCTTTAATCACCTCTCTCAAAAATTCAACCTTCCCCGCTCAAGTTATTTTCGATACCTCCAGGTCCGACATTTCATTAAAAGTTTGGATCCAAACTTCCCAAATGCACCACAACCTTCTGCTATAGATGATATCCTCCAAATTCCTCCCAATCTAAAAGGCCTAATATCAAGTATTTACTCTAGCATATCATCCCTCGGAGACACTTCCCTCCACAAAATTAAAGAGAAATGGCAGGAGGAGCTAGGGGACGTAATACCCGATGACTCCTGGACTGAGGCTCTGACGAGAGTTAACGGGAGCACATCATGTGCTAGACTAGGCGTAATCCAATTTAAGGTCTTGCACCGAATTCACCTTTCCAAATCTAGGCTAGCCAGAATCTATCCTGACGTGGATGAGAATTGTAGCAGATGTCATAACGCTCCGGCAACGCTAACACACATGTTTTGGTCATGTCCCTTATTATTTGATTATTGGTCAGCAGTTTTCAGGACCCTCTCACAGGCACTAGATCTGAACCTGCAACCTAACGCCTACTCAGCTATCTTTGGCATAGCGCCAACTGACCAACAGATTATTAACAAGCATAAAGACATTGTGGCATTTGCCACTCTACTTGCTCGACGGAGGATTTTGCTTTGTTGGACATCCCCCAAACCACCGAATTCCTCCTTATGGTTGACTGACCTTATGCTTCACTTGAAACTTGAAAACATTAAATATACACTTAGGGGGTCCAAAGACCGCTTTTATTTCACCTGGAACCCAATAATATCCTATTTCAACAAACTAAAAACCCTCCCTGACAATGCAAGTGCGCTGGATGCTGAGTGATGACATATGTTGTGAATCTATTTATCAGGATAAACCCCTAGAGATACATCATCTCGTTCTAGAGAGGGACATATTACAATCATAACAGACATGGTATCACAGACCAACACGACCATCTCATCTATCCTCACTTACAAATGAATTGCACTTTATTTCTCTTTATCTCTTTGATTACTTACCTGTACTGTCTTCATTACCTATCACCACTGTTATTATTATTATTATTATTTATTGTTGTTTATTTATATCCTTCGTCCTGGGATGCACCACTTGGGATTTTGTGGGGGGGGGGGGGGGTTGGGACATGTTTGTGTTTTGTGTAAAAACAAACCAAAACT
The DNA here is from genome assembly GCF_963989245.1 of Nansenia antarctica. Lineage (NCBI taxonomy): Eukaryota > Metazoa > Chordata > Actinopteri > Argentiniformes > Microstomatidae > Nansenia > Nansenia antarctica. The sequence continues at coordinate 16,905,587 of NC_137681.1, read as the reverse complement.
GAAAAGTATTATTTTTGTATATCTGTAACATCTCAATAAAAAGAAAGTAAAAAAATTATTTAAAAAAATAAAATAGAAACCATTAGACAAGGCGTTTTCAAGGCAAGCTCTTCTGTGTCAGGCAATTTAGAATGTTGAAGTTTTTCCAATTGTCCCATTGTGATGCAATAAGAAACTATTACAACATTTGCAACATTTGACAGTGCTACAAAAACACTGTGTGCATTGGCCATTGAGATAATATAGAGATATTGAGATATTGAAAGTACTGGGATTCATCTTAATTATGTATTTTCCAGTTTTGGATATACTGCCAATGCTGAGGTAGGTGTGGGATGCATTAAATGCTAATCAAATGTTGGTGGAACAACAGTCACAGTCACTTTCTGTAAGATTTCCCAAACATCAATACCTATGTTGTGTGTGCGTGTGCGTGCATATGTGCATGTGTGTTTATGTAACAGGGAGACTGAGGACCTGGACCTGAACATCCAGTGTGAGGCCTTTGAGGATTCCATGGCCGAGGATGCGGAGGAGATGGAGAGGGTGTACGGAGGCATCGACATGAGCAGTCACCAGGAGGTCTTCACCTCCCTCCTCACCAAAGTGAGCAGCTCCCCAGCCTCTGTCCAGCTGCTGTCCATCCTGCAGGCTCTGCTGCTGGTGGCTCCAGGACGGGGAGACGTGTGGCTGACCCTGGAGGCCCTGGCTGTCCGTGCCACTCTGCTGGCCCACGACTCACAAATGGACTCCGCTGAACGTTTGATGGAGCGCCTGCTCTCTTCCAAGAGACAACAGATCTCAGCCAGTCCCAAGACCAAGACCACCAACAGGGCAATCCAGACAGACTTGCTCGGCAGCACAACCAACCAATCAGACATGGCTTCCGTAACTCCCCCTCCTCCCCCTCCTCCCCCTCCACTTCCTGCTGCTACCCCAAACCCTCCTCCTCCCCCACCCCCACCCCTGCCAGGCACCACTTATGGTGCACCCCCACCACCTCCTCCTTTACCTGGGATGCCACCTCCTCCTCCACCACCTCTACCAGGGATGGGGCAGGGAGGTCCACCTCCTCCCCCTCCCCTGCCTGGTATGGGCCCCCCACCTCCCCCTCCCCTGCCTGGTATGGGCCCCCCACCTCCCCCTCCCCTGCCTGGTATGGGCCCCCCTCCCCCACCACCCCCTCCCCCAGGTATTGGAGGAGGTATTATTGTGCCCCAGAACGCTCCTCTCCCCAAGGCCAGCCGCTGTCCCACACTGCGCATGAAGAAGCTCAACTGGCAGAAGCTGCCCTCCAGAGTGGTGTCTGAAAGCCAATCCATGTGGTCGTCAGTGCAGTCTGATTCCCTGGAACCTGACTACTCCAGCATTGAGGAGCTCTTCTGTCTGCCAGTGACTGACTCAAAGGCCAAAAGTACCAACACTACGGTCAAACGAGAGCCCAAAGAGATATCCTTCATTGATGCCAAGAAAAATCTAGATTTGAACATATTCTTGAAGCAGTTCAGATGCTCACATAAAGACTTTGTAGCTATGATCCAAAATGGGGACCGTTCCAAGTTTGACGTCGAGGTGCTGAAACAGATGCAGACGTTACTGCCGGAGAAACATGAGATTGAGAACCTCAAGTCATACCAAGGGGAGATAGAGAAGCTGGCCGGTGTGGATCGGTTCTACCTCGAGCTCCTATCAGTTTCATGCTACACCATGAGGATCGAGTGCATGCTTCTCTGTGAGGAGACCCCTTCTGTGTTAAAGATGCTGCAACCCAAAGCTGAGCTGCTGGACGCAGCCTGTGAGAGTTTGAAGGAGAGCACCCGCCTTCCAAGTTTCTGCAAGCTCATACTTGACATTGGAAACTTCCTCAACTATGGGAGTCACATAGGCAATGCAGATGGCTTCAAGATCAGCACCTTGCTGAAGCTCACAGATACCAAAGCCAACAAGTCCCGTATCACATTGCTCCATCACATCCTGGAGGAGGCGGAGAAAACCCATGCTGACTTGCTGAACCTTCCGGATGATCTAGAGATCTGTGAAAAGGCTGCTAGAATAAATGTGGATTCTATTCAGGCAGAGTCGAGCTCACTGGTCAAACGGTTGAAGGGTTCTGAGAAAAAAGTGTCCTCTTCTTCTCAGGAGGATATCAAGCAGCAGTATCTCACTGCTATGAAGGGGAACCTGGAGGCCTGTGAGAAGCTGCAGGAGCTCTTTGCCTCCATCAAAAAGAAGAAGGAAGAGCTAGCAGAGTATCTGTGTGAGGACACGTCCCGCCTCTCACTAGAGGAGCTGTTCAACACCATCAAGACCTTCAGAGGACTCTTCCTTAAAGCAATCAAGGAAAACCAGACCTGGAGAGAGCAGGCCATCAAGGCAGAGAAGAGGAAGAAACAGCAAGAGGAGGATGACGCCAAGAGACCGAGGGGGGAGAACGGAAAAATAATTCGTAAAGCCCCCCCAGTCCAGGAGGAGGGCTGCATCATGTTGGACCACCTGTTGGCTATGATGAAGGGCAATGCACTAAGGAAGACCACCAGGGCCCAGGCAGACAGGGGCAGCCTGCCCTCTAATGACAAGAAAAGGGATAGCACCCAGCCTGAACATGCCAAGCTTGAGCGATCATCAGCCGTAGATACCCAATATGGCATAGAAGTGGACAAGGTGGCATCAACCATTCAGCAAGGATCGCAGGACAGACTGCCACACACAGGGGAGTCCACATCAGGCCTTCCAACAGGACTCAAACTGGATTAATCAGAGACCATCGCCCCCCTCAATCCTGGATTGGATCCCCTGCTCAAGGAGGGATCTTCAGAGAGAGATGAGGGCATCAGTGGCGGGCTGGCGGCTCCTGCCAAATCTCTCAGGGGGGGCAATTGTTGCGTTGATGGTTAAGGTGACACGTTCAAGGGTAAATTCACCTAAATCAGCGGGCTTAAATAAATTGACTCTCACAGCCAAAAAATAAATAATAAAAATAAAAAAAAGCTCTTTGGTCTTGCCCATTGTGGAGAGGTTGGGGTCTGATTGATTGAGTGTGTGGAGTGTGTCTTTTATAAAGGTAACGAGTTCAAACTGGTGCAGTTAATACAGGTAATGAGTGGAGAATAGGAGGGCTTCTTAAAGAAAAACTAACAGGTCTGTGAGAGCTGGAATTATTACTGGTTGGTAGGTGATCAAATACTTATTTCATACAATAAAATGCAAATTAATTATTTAAAAGTCATACAATGTGATTTTCTGGATTTTTGTTTTAGATTCCGTCTCTCACAGTTGAAGTGTACCTATGATAAAAATTACAGACCTCTACATTCTTTCTAAGTGGGAAAACCTGCAAAATCAGCAGTGTATCAAATACTTGTTCTCCCCACTGTAGTTACCGAAATAAAACACAGATCAAAAGATTTAATGTACGATTCAAGTAGCCGATGTCCTTGACAACTGGTAAATGTGGTGGAGCAGGATTTAGCTTCTCTGAGGAGTTAAGTAGAGAGAGCAGCCTGTGGCTGTGGAAAGGATTGGGCTTAAATTGAGGATACACTAAAACGTGAAACTGACAAGCGCCAAAAAAGCTCCCCTGCCAGTTCCTGCCAACAGAGACTTGTTGAGACCAGCGTGCAGGGGGTTGGCACGGGTTCACACCGAGGCTGGTTGAGGCAGAAATCGAAGGACGTCGTGTGTTTTTATATTCCTCATTCGATTCCATGCATTACAATAAGCCTGTCCACCGATTTTCTACCTCCATGGTTGGAACCACGAGACTAGACACTACATGGTCATGGATGTGCCTAGGGACACAGCAAGCATGACCAGGGAAAGTTGTCTCCACAGGACCTGAAGCACAAAGCACCAATTCAGTTCAAGAAAAGAGAAAGAGTAGAGAAATGTATGCTTGTTACACAGAAAGTGTTAAAAAATAAAACTGACGTCATAATCTGCCCTCTAGGGCCAGCATCAGGTGCAGATCAAGCGTCAAGGGGGTTACTATCGTTGAACAGAGAATAGTGGCTTTAAGATGGCACAGACAAGGCTCGTCTGAAAGTAAAACATCAAAATATCGAGGGCATTAGTTATAAGTTACCCCTAATGGGCCAGCATCAGGTGCAAATGAAAAGTAACATTATTTTAAAAAAAATATTGACATACGGTCACTGAGTACTGCAGAGTACTATTTTTGTTGCTTTAATAAAGGCTGGCAGTCTTTAATTTAACTGTTGTTGGTGTGGACTATATACTGGGGAGGTATTTGAATGAATGAATGGTCTTTATTGTCATTGCTACAGTACAGGTACCAAACAACGAAATTTAGGAGGGGTGGCTCCCCTGGTGTTAGGAAGAAAAAAAAAATATATATATATATAATATTCAGGGGTCAAAAAATGTATACAAATATCGGATCGGTATCGGTATCGCCGATACCCGAAGCCCAGGTATCGGTATCGGTATCGGTAGTGAAAAAGTGGGATCGGGACATCCCTAGCTAAAATGTTGTCAGCGTTCATGGACCAAATTGGATGTGTCGATCCATGGCGCTTCCAATTTCCTCACGATAAAAAATTCTCGTTTTTTTCACACGTCCACCATTCGTATAGCAGAATTGATTACTTCTTTATAGACAGAACACTACTTCCCTTTGTCAAAAACGTAGAATATTCAACCATAATTGAATCTGACCATGCCCCAGTACTATTGGATCTGTCCTTCCCACTTAACTACTCTGACCGCGCTCCATGGAGACTTGATACCACACTACTAACAGATAAAGAATTCTGCCAAATGATTTCAACTGCCATAGACAATTTCTTGGAAACCAATAGGGACGACACTGTTTCTCCCTCCCTGCTCTGGCAGACCCTTAAAGTAGTAATAAGGGGGGACATTATTGCATACACATCTAGGCTGAACAAAGCTAGGAGGCAAGAACAGGAGCAACTTCTCAACTCAATGATTGACATAGATCATCAATACTCTGACTCTCCCACCCCGGAGCTTTACAAAAATAAGCTGAATCTCAAAGCCAAATACGAGTTATTAACATCCGATAAGACAGAACGTATGCTGCTGAAATCACGAGGCTTTGTTTATGAGCATGGGGAAAAGGCTGGTAGAATGTTAGCGCATCAATTAAAATGTAAATCCTCTGACCAACAGATTCCACAAATTAAAAGAGAAAATGGGGAGCTTACAACTGACCCCCTCGAAATCAATGAGACTTTTAGGGCATTTTATTCCAAATTGTACACTTCTGAGGCACCCAATGATGATACCAATATGCAACATTTCTTCACAAATTTAAATGCCCCTGTTATCAACCCTGTTCATAAAGCAGAACTTGAACTACCCTTCCAAGACACCGACATTTATAATGCAATCACAGCTATGCAAAGTAGTAAGGCCCCGGGCCCTGATGGATACCCCATCGAATTCTACAAAAAATTCTCAACCAAATTAACTCCGCTCATCTTAGAAATGTTCAATGACTCAATGGATAATGAGGCCCTGCCACAGACGCTAACAGAGGCATTCATAACCCTTTTACCGAAACCAGGGAAAGACAGAACGGAGTGTGGTTCACATCGCCCCATCTCGCTGCTCAACAGCGATGTCAAGATATTAGCTAAAGCACTCGCCCGGCGTCTAGAGTCCGTCACAGACGAGGTGATCTCCCCTGATCAAACTGGCTTCATGCTGGGCCGCCACTCATTCTCTAACATCCGAAACCTTCTAAATGTCGTACATTCTCCTACGTCCGAGGAGGTACCTGAGGTGGTTCTCTCCCTGGATGCGGAGAAGGCTTTTGACAGAGTGGAGTGGGCGTACTTATTTGAATGTCTGAAAGCTTTTGGCTTTGGACCCACTTTTATTGCATGGATCAGACTACTATACTCATCTCCTAAGGCAGGGGTCGGCAATTAGGTTTGGCCTCGGGCCAATTTTTTTTTGAGCCACTAGATGGCGGGCCCGAACATAATCAAAGGCTAATTTAAGTAATTGATTGTTTTAAAATGTGACACGTTCTAATGCTTTGACTTTTCTTTCGACTGTACACATCGCTAGTCAACTAACACAGCTTGTTTTGTGAACCTGCTAACAATGTAAAGTAGTGTTCTAGTTAACTAGGTAGCTGTCCAATCCATTATGTTGCAGTATTTTGGCTTGATTAGCGAGTTTGTGTTGTGATTCTCAACAACGTTGAAACGTAGTTTCACACTTTTCCATATTTTTGAATAATAAATGTGTGGACTGACGATGTAGCGTAGCCTAACTTATTCTAATAATTATGTAACAGTTTCATTCTGATAATTATTCCCCCCTCCTCCCAGACAAGGTCACATTATTATTATTGGATTGGTTGTTTGCGTGCCGGGTGAAGTTAGCCAAACATTTAACCTGCTAGCAAGAGAAACATAATGTCACTCTCCAAAGGTCTAAAGAGGAAAGTTGACGGTGGAAACAGGGCATTTAAAGAGGAATGGACAGCGAACTATACGTTCATCCTACCTGGTTTCATCAATGCAAAGCCGTTGTGAGAGACATTTTCCGTGCTCACAATGTTCCCTTTCTATACGCGAGTCGTCCTTTTCGTCAATGAATGCGATAAAGACGCACGAGAGGAATCGATGGATGCATAAAAACCTTGAGAACTGCCTGTGGATTAAAGTGACGTCAATATCACCAGATATCAAGCAAATACTGACCGATGGGAGATGCTTTTTGTTTGCGCCGATTTTGTTTTCAATGTTTTTCAGAAAATTAAACAGAATTTGCGTTGTTACTGTTCATATGTGTGTTGCAGTCACATATACGTAAACATTACGTTTGAATGGCTTACTGAGCTCGTGTTATTTTGTTCAAACCACACACGGTATGTCGGCTATTTCAGCACCGTGACGCGTTGTCCACCTGCTTATGATTCACTCTGAGGGGTTCAGCGTCAGTGCGCTTCGGTGCACCTTGCTGCCTGATTGTCTGTCCCTGTGTCATTCACTCTCAACATGGATAAAAGTACAATAAGCATTATTCAGGTGGAGTTCGATTCTCTATTCGGACATTATAGGCGCTATATGTGGGACTGTCGGTCCGATATTATTATAAAAAAATAAAAAAAATAAAAAATAAAAAGTGGATTCTCAAAATAATCTGCTGGGCCAAATATTATTGGTGACGGGCCAGCAATGGCCCACGGGCCGCCTATTGCCGACCCCTGTCCTAAGGCATCGGTAGTTACGAACGGGAAACGCTCCACATTTTTCTCATTGTCGAGAGGGACACGCCAGGGGTGCCCGCTGAGCCCACTCCTATTCTCATTCGCCATCGAACCTCTGTCTATCATGTTAAAATCTTCTCCAATAATAAATGGAATTTCTAGATGGGGGAAGGAACACAAGGTGGCGCTATATGCCGACGACTTACTGTTGTATGTATCTGAACCGGTGCAATGCATTTCCCATATAGTTCAGATGCTGCATAGATTTGGTAGCTTTTCGGGATACAAGATCAACCTCACTAAGAGCGAATGTTTTCCAGTGAACAACCTAGATCTCGCAATCCCACAATGTGACTTGCCCTTCCATTTGTCTAAATCTGGCTTCAAATATTTGGGAATTAATATTACACGGTCCTTCTCTAAACTACATGAAAAAAACTTCACGCCCCTTGTTAATAAATTAAAAGATGATTTACAGAAATGGAGGTCCATTAATTTATCACTGGCAGGGAAGATCAACTGTATTAAGCATTAAGATGAACGTTCTACCCCGATTCCTCTACCTTTTCCAATGTCTCCCTATATTCCTCCCAAAGTCCTTCTTCTCGTCCATAGATAAGTCCATATCATCTTTCATTTGGGGGGGGTAAAGTCCCTAGAATACAGAAAAGACTTCTACAGCGACATCGGTCCCAGGGCGGACTGGGCCTACCAAATTTGCTTTATTATCACTGGGCTGCCAATATTCAGAAAATCATATACTGGGTCCATTCACCACAGCCGTCTTGGTGCGAAATAGAAAATGAGTCATGTCTTTCAACATCCCTCTCCGCCTTGATTACCTCCAAACTCCCTCTATCTGCCCCACACTACACCTCTAACCCTGTTGTTGTTAATACATTACGAATATGGTCACAATTTCGACGCCACTTTGGTTTAAAAGATTTCTCCAACCTAGCCCCTATCTGCAATAACCACCTTTTTGTCCCCGCCAGAATAGACAATGCTTTCGCCTTATGGAAAAGACTCGGTCTCTCCAAATTTAAAGATCTCTATACTGAGGGCGTCTTCTCGACCTTTAATCACCTCTCTCAAAAATTCAACCTTCCCCGCTCAAGTTATTTTCGATACCTCCAGGTCCGACATTTCATTAAAAGTTTGGATCCAAACTTCCCAAATGCACCACAACCTTCTGCTATAGATGATATCCTCCAAATTCCTCCCAATCTAAAAGGCCTAATATCAAGTATTTACTCTAGCATATCATCCCTCGGAGACACTTCCCTCCACAAAATTAAAGAGAAATGGCAGGAGGAGCTAGGGGACGTAATACCCGATGACTCCTGGACTGAGGCTCTGACGAGAGTTAACGGGAGCACATCATGTGCTAGACTAGGCGTAATCCAATTTAAGGTCTTGCACCGAATTCACCTTTCCAAATCTAGGCTAGCCAGAATCTATCCTGACGTGGATGAGAATTGTAGCAGATGTCATAACGCTCCGGCAACGCTAACACACATGTTTTGGTCATGTCCCTTATTATTTGATTATTGGTCAGCAGTTTTCAGGACCCTCTCACAGGCACTAGATCTGAACCTGCAACCTAACGCCTACTCAGCTATCTTTGGCATAGCGCCAACTGACCAACAGATTATTAACAAGCATAAAGACATTGTGGCATTTGCCACTCTACTTGCTCGACGGAGGATTTTGCTTTGTTGGACATCCCCCAAACCACCGAATTCCTCCTTATGGTTGACTGACCTTATGCTTCACTTGAAACTTGAAAAGATTAAATATACACTTAGGGGGTCCAAAGACCGCTTTTATTTCACCTGGAACCCAATAATATCCTATTTCAACAAACTAAAAACCCTCCCTGACAATGCAAGTGCGCTGGATGCTGAGTGATGACATATGTTGTGAATCTATTTATCAGGATAAACCCCTAGAGATACATCATCTCGTTCTAGAGAGGGACATATTACAATCATAACAGACATGGTATCACAGACCAACACGACCATCTCATCTATCCTCACTTACAAATGAATTGCACTTTATTTCTCTTTATCTCTTTGATTACTTACCTGTACTGTCTTCATTACCTATCACCACTGTTATTATTATTATTATTATTTATTGTTGTTTATTTATATCCTTCGTCCTGGGATGCACCACTTGGGATTTTGTGGGGGGGGGGGGGGGGGGGGGGGTTGGGACATGTTTGTGTTTTGTGTAAAAACAAACCAAAACTGAAAAGTATTATTTTTGTATATCTGTAACATCTCAATAAAAAGAAAGTAAAAAAATTATTTAAAAAAATAAAATAGAAACCATTAGACAAGGCGTTTTCAAGGCAAGCTCTTCTGTGTCAGGCAATTTAGAATGTTGAAGTTTTTCCAATTGTCCCATTGTGATGCAATAAGAAACTATTACAACATTTGCAACATTTGACAGTGCTACAAAAACACTGTGTGCATTGGCCATTGAGATAATATAGAGATATTGAGATATTGAAAGTACTGGGATTCATCTTAATTATGTATTTTCCAGTTTTGGATATACTGCCAATGCTGAGGTAGGTGTGGGATGCATTAAATGCTAATCAAATGTTGGTGGAACAACAGTCACAGTCACTTTCTGTAAGATTTCCCAAACATCAATACCTATGTTGTGTGTGCGTGTGCGTGCATATGTGCATGTGTGTTTATGTAACAGGGAGACTGAGGACCTGGACCTGAACATCCAGTGTGAGGCCTTTGAGGATTCCATGGCCGAGGATGCGGAGGAGATGGAGAGGGTGTACGGAGGCATCGACATGAGCAGTCACCAGGAGGTCTTCACCTCCCTCCTCACCAAAGTGAGCAGCTCCCCAGCCTCTGTCCAGCTGCTGTCCATCCTGCAGGCTCTGCTGCTGGTGGCTCCAGGACGGGGAGACGTGTGGCTGACCCTGGAGGCCCTGGCTGTCCGTGCCACTCTGCTGGCCCACGACTCACAAATGGACTCCGCTGAACGTTTGATGGAGCGCCTGCTCTCTTCCAAGAGACAACAGATCTCAGCCAGTCCCAAGACCAAGACCACCAACAGGGCAATCCAGACAGACTTGCTCGGCAGCACAACCAACCAATCAGACATGGCTTCCGTAACTCCCCCTCCTCCCCCTCCTCCCCCTCCACTTCCTGCTGCTACCCCAAACCCTCCTCCTCCCCCACCCCCACCCCTGCCAGGCACCACTTATGGTGCACCCCCACCACCTCCTCCTTTACCTGGGATGCCACCTCCTCCTCCACCACCTCTACCAGGGATGGGGCAGGGAGGTCCACCTCCTCCCCCTCCCCTGCCTGGTATGGGCCCCCCACCTCCCCCTCCCCTGCCTGGTATGGGCCCCCCACCTCCCCCTCCCCTGCCTGGTATGGGCCCCCCTCCCCCACCACCCCCTCCCCCAGGTATTGGAGGAGGTATTATTGTGCCCCAGAACGCTCCTCTCCCCAAGGCCAGCCGCTGTCCCACACTGCGCATGAAGAAGCTCAACTGGCAGAAGCTGCCCTCCAGAGTGGTGTCTGAAAGCCAATCCATGTGGTCGTCAGTGCAGTCTGATTCCCTGGAACCTGACTACTCCAGCATTGAGGAGCTCTTCTGTCTGCCAGTGACTGACTCAAAGGCCAAAAGTACCAACACTACGGTCAAACGAGAGCCCAAAGAGATATCCTTCATTGATGCCAAGAAAAATCTAGATTTGAACATATTCTTGAAGCAGTTCAGATGCTCACATAAAGACTTTGTAGCTATGATCCAAAATGGGGACCGTTCCAAGTTTGACGTCGAGGTGCTGAAACAGATGCAGACGTTACTGCCGGAGAAACATGAGATTGAGAACCTCAAGTCATACCAAGGGGAGATAGAGAAGCTGGCCGGTGTGGATCGGTTCTACCTCGAGCTCCTATCAGTTTCATGCTACACCATGAGGATCGAGTGCATGCTTCTCTGTGAGGAGACCCCTTCTGTGTTAAAGATGCTGCAACCCAAAGCTGAGCTGCTGGACGCAGCCTGTGAGAGTTTGAAGGAGAGCACCCGCCTTCCAAGTTTCTGCAAGCTCATACTTGACATTGGAAACTTCCTCAACTATGGGAGTCACATAGGCAATGCAGATGGCTTCAAGATCAGCACCTTGCTGAAGCTCACAGATACCAAAGCCAACAAGTCCCGTATCACATTGCTCCATCACATCCTGGAGGAGGCGGAGAAAACCCATGCTGACTTGCTGAACCTTCCGGATGATCTAGAGATCTGTGAAAAGGCTGCTAGAATAAATGTGGATTCTATTCAGGCAGAGTCGAGCTCACTGGTCAAACGGTTGAAGGGTTCTGAGAAAAAAGTGTCCTCTTCTTCTCAGGAGGATATCAAGCAGCAGTATCTCACTGCTATGAAGGGGAACCTGGAGGCCTGTGAGAAGCTGCAGGAGCTCTTTGCCTCCATCAAAAAGAAGAAGGAAGAGCTAGCAGAGTATCTGTGTGAGGACACGTCCCGCCTCTCACTAGAGGAGCTGTTCAACACCATCAAGACCTTCAGAGGACTCTTCCTTAAAGCAATCAAGGAAAACCAGACCTGGAGAGAGCAGGCCATCAAGGCAGAGAAGAGGAAGAAACAGCAAGAGGAGGATGACGCCAAGAGACCGAGGGGGGAGAACGGAAAAATAATTCGTAAAGCCCCCCCAGTCCAGGAGGAGGGCTGCATCATGTTGGACCACCTGTTGGCTATGATGAAGGGCAATGCACTAAGGAAGACCACCAGGGCCCAGGCAGACAGGGGCAGCCTGCCCTCTAATGACAAGAAAAGGGATAGCACCCAGCCTGAACATGCCAAGCTTGAGCGATCATCAGCCGTAGATACCCAATATGGCATAGAAGTGGACAAGGTGGCATCAACCATTCAGCAAGGATCGCAGGACAGACTGCCACACACAGGGGAGTCCACATCAGGCCTTCCAACAGGACTCAAACTGGATTAATCAGAGACCATCGCCCCCCTCAATCCTGGATTGGATCCCCTGCTCAAGGAGGGATCTTCAGAGAGAGATGAGGGCATCAGTGGCGGCTCCTGCCAAATCTCTCAGGGGGGGCAATTGTTGCGTTGATGGTTAAGGTGACACGTTCAAGGGTAAATTCACCTAAATCAGCGGGCTTAAATAAATTGACTCTCACAGCCAAAAAATAAATAATAAAAATAAAAAAAAGCTCTTTGGTCTTGCCCATTGTGGAGAGGTTGGGGTCTGATTGATTGAGTGTGTGGAGTGTGTCTTTTATAAAGGTAACGAGTTCAAACTGGTGCAGTTAATACAGGTAATGAGTGGAGAATAGGAGGGCTTCTTAAAGAAAAACTAACAGGTCTGTGAGAGCTGGAATTATTACTGGTTGGTAGGTGATCAAATACTTATTTCATACAATAAAATGCAAATTAATTATTTAAAAGTCATACAATGTGATTTTCTGGATTTTTGTTTTAGATTCCGTCTCTCACAGTTGAAGTGTACCTATGATAAAAAATACAGACCTCTACATTCTTTCTAAGTGGGAAAACCTGCAAAATCAGCAGTGTATCAAATACTTGTTCTCCCCACTGTAGTTACCGAAATAAAACACAGATCAAAAGATTTAATGTACGATTCAAGTAGCCGATGTCCTTGACAACTGGTAAATGTGGTGGAGCAGGATTTAGCTTCTCTGAGGAGTTAAGTAGAGAGAGCAGCCTGTGGCTGTGGAAAGGATTGGGCTTAAATTGAGGATACACTAAAACGTGAAACTGACAAGCGCCAAAAAAGCTCCCCTGCCAGTTCCTGCCAACAGAGACTTGTTGAGACCAGCGTGCAGGGGGTTGGCACGGGTTCACACCGAGGCTGGTTGAGGCAGAAATCGAAGGACGTCGTGTGTTTTTATATTCCTCATTCGATTCCATGCATTACAATAAGCCTGTCCACCGATTTTCTACCTCCATGGTTGGAACCACGAGACTAGACACTACATGGTCATGGATGTGCCTAGGGACACAGCAAGCATGACCAGGGAAAGTTGTCTCCACAGGACCTGAAGCACAAAGCACCAATTCAGTTCAAGAAAAGAGAAAGAGTAGAGAAATGTATGCTTGTTACACAGAAAGTGTTAAAAAATAAAACTGACGTCATAATCTGCCCTCTAGGGCCAGCATCAGGTGCAGATCAAGCGTCAAGGGGGTTACTATCGTTGAACAGAGAATAGTGGCTTTAAGATGGCACAGACAAGGCTCGTCTGAAAGTAAAACATCAAAATATCGAGGGCATTAGTTATAAGTTACCCCTAATGGGCCAGCATCAGGTGCAAATGAAAAGTAACATTATTTTAAAAAAAATATTGACATACGGTCACTGAGTACTGCAGAGTACTATTTTTGTTGCTTTAATAAAGGCTGGCAGTCTTTAATTTAACTGTTGTTGGTGTGGACTATATACTGGGGAGGTATTTGAATGAATGAATGGTCTTTATTGTCATTGCTACAGTACAGGTACCAAACAACGAAATTTAGGAGGGGTGGCTCCCCTGGTGTTAGGAAGAAAAAAAAAAAATATATATATATAATATTCAGGGGTCAAAAAATGTATACAAATATCGGATCGGTATCGGTATCGCCGATACCCGACGCCCAGGTATCGGTATCGGTATCGGTAGTGAAAAAGTGGGATCGGGACATCCCTAGCTAAAATGTTGTCAGCGTTCATGGACCAAATTGGATGTGTCGATCCATGGCGCTTCCAATTTCCTCACGATAAAAAATTCTCGTTTTTTTCACACGTCCACCATTCGTATAGCAGAATTGATTACTTCTTTATAGACAGAACACTACTTCCCTTTGTCAAAAACGTAGAATATTCAACCATAATTGAATCTGACCATGCCCCAGTACTATTGGATCTGTCCTTCCCACTTAACTACTCTGACCGCGCTCCATGGAGACTTGATACCACACTACTAACAGATAAAGAATTCTGCCAAATGATTTCAACTGCCATAGACAATTTCTTGGAAACCAATAGGGACGACACTGTTTCTCCCTCCCTGCTCTGGCAGACCCTTAAAGTAGTAATAAGGGGGGACATTATTGCATACACATCTAGGCTGAACAAAGCTAGGAGGCAAGAACAGGAGCAACTTCTCAACTCAATGATTGACATAGATCATCAATACTCTGACTCTCCCACCCCGGAGCTTTACAAAAATAAGCTGAATCTCAAAGCCAAATACGAGTTATTAACATCCGATAAGACAGAACGTATGCTGCTGAAATCACGAGGCTTTGTTTATGAGCATGGGGAAAAGGCTGGTAGAATGTTAGCGCATCAATTAAAATGTAAATCCTCTGACCAACAGATTCCACAAATTAAAAGAGAAAATGGGGAGCTTACAACTGACCCCCTCGAAATCAATGAGACTTTTAGGGCATTTTATTCCAAATTGTACACTTCTGAGGCACCCAATGATGATACCAATATGCAACATTTCTTCACAAATTTAAATGCCCCTGTTATCAACCCTGTTCATAAAGCAGAACTTGAACTACCCTTCCAAGACACCGACATTTATAATGCAATCACAGCTATGCAAAGTAGTAAGGCCCCGGGCCCTGATGGATACCCCATCGAATTCTACAAAAAATTCTCAACCAAATTAACTCCGCTCATCTTAGAAATGTTCAATGACTCAATGGATAATGAGGCCCTGCCACAGACGCTAACAGAGGCATTCATAACCCTTTTACCGAAACCAGGGAAAGACAGAACGGAGTGTGGTTCACATCGCCCCATCTCGCTGCTCAACAGCGATGTCAAGATATTAGCTAAAGCACTCGCCCGGCGTCTAGAGTCCGTCACAGACGAGGTGATCTCCCCTGATCAAACTGGCTTCATGCTGGGCCGCCACTCATTCTCTAACATCCGAAACCTTCTAAATGTCGTACATTCTCCTACGTCCGAGGAGGTACCTGAGGTGGTTCTCTCCCTGGATGCGGAGAAGGCTTTTGACAGAGTGGAGTGGGCGTACTTATTTGAATGTCTGAAAGCTTTTGGCTTTGGACCCACTTTTATTGCATGGATCAGACTACTATACTCATCTCCTAAGGCAGGGGTCGGCAATTAGGTTTGGCCTCGGGCCAATTTTTTTTTGAGCCACTAGATGGCGGGCCCGAACATAATCAAAGGCTAATTTAAGTAATTGATTGTTTTAAAATGTGACACGTTCTAATGCTTTGACTTTTCTTTCGACTGTACACATCGCTAGTCAACTAACACAGCTTGTTTTGTGAACCTGCTAACAATGTAAAGTAGTGTTCTAGTTAACTAGGTAGCTGTCCAATCCATTATGTTGCAGTATTTTGGCTTGATTAGCGAGTTTGTGTTGTGATTCTCAACAACGTTGAAACGTAGTTTCACACTTTTCCATATTTTTGAATAATAAATGTGTGGACTGACGATGTAGCGTAGCCTAACTTATTCTAATAATTATGTAACAGTTTCATTCTGATAATTATTCCCCCCTCCTCCCAGACAAGGTCACATTATTATTATTGGATTGGTTGTTTGCGTGCCGGGTGAAGTTAGCCAAACATTTAACCTGCTAGCAAGAGAAACATAATGTCACTCTCCAAAGGTCTAAAGAGGAAAGTTGACGGTGGAAACAGGGCATTTAAAGAGGAATGGACAGCGAACTATACGTTCATCCTACCTGGTTTCATCAATGCAAAGCCGTTGTGAGAGACATTTTCCGTGCTCACAATGTTCCCTTTCTATACGCGAGTCGTCCTTTTCGTCAATGAATGCGATAAAGACGCACGAGAGGAATCGATGGATGCATAAAAACCTTGAGAACTGCCTGTGGATTAAAGTGACGTCAATATCACCAGATATCAAGCAAATACTGACCGATGGGAGATGCTTTTTGTTTGCGCCGATTTTGTTTTCAATGTTTTTCAGAAAATTAAACAGAATTTGCGTTGTTACTGTTCATATGTGTGTTGCAGTCACATATACGTAAACATTACGTTTGAATGGCTTACTGAGCTCGTGTTATTTTGTTCAAACCACACACGGTATGTCGGCTATTTCAGCACCGTGACGCGTTGTCCACCTGCTTATGATTCACTCTGAGGGGTTCAGCGTCAGTGCGCTTCGGTGCACCTTGCTGCCTGATTGTCTGTCCCTGTGTCATTCACTCTCAACATGGATAAAAGTACAATAAGCATTATTCAGGTGGAGTTCGATTCTCTATTCGGACATTATAGGCGCTATATGTGGGACTGTCGGTCCGATATTATTATAAAAAAATAAAAAAAATAAAAAATAAAAAGTGGATTCTCAAAATAATCTGCTGGGCCAAATATTATTGGTGACGGGCCAGCAATGGCCCACGGGCCGCCTATTGCCGACCCCTGTCCTAAGGCATCGGTAGTTACGAACGGGAAACGCTCCACATTTTTCTCATTGTCGAGAGGGACACGCCAGGGGTGCCCGCTGAGCCCACTCCTATTCTCATTCGCCATCGAACCTCTGTCTATCATGTTAAAATCTTCTCCAATAATAAATGGAATTTCTAGATGGGGGAAGGAACACAAGGTGGCGCTATATGCCGACGACTTACTGTTGTATGTATCTGAACCGGTGCAATGCATTTCCCATATAGTTCAGATGCTGCATAGATTTGGTAGCTTTTCGGGATACAAGATCAACCTCACTAAGAGCGAATGTTTTCCAGTGAACAACCTAGATCTCGCAATCCCACAATGTGACTTGCCCTTCCATTTGTCTAAATCTGGCTTCAAATATTTGGGAATTAATATTACACGGTCCTTCTCTAAACTACATGAAAAAAACTTCACGCCCCTTGTTAATAAATTAAAAGATGATTTACAGAAATGGAGGTCCATTAATTTATCACTGGCAGGGAAGATCAACTGTATTAAGCATTAAGATGAACGTTCTACCCCGATTCCTCTACCTTTTCCAATGTCTCCCTATATTCCTCCCAAAGTCCTTCTTCTCGTCCATAGATAAGTCCATATCATCTTTCATTTGGGGGGGGTAAAGTCCCTAGAATACAGAAAAGACTTCTACAGCGACATCGGTCCCAGGGCGGACTGGGCCTACCAAATTTGCTTTATTATCACTGGGCTGCCAATATTCAGAAAATCATATACTGGGTCCATTCACCACAGCCGTCTTGGTGCGAAATAGAAAATGAGTCATGTCTTTCAACATCCCTCTCCGCCTTGATTACCTCCAAACTCCCTCTATCTGCCCCCACACTACACCTCTAACCCTGTTGTTGTTAATACATTACGAATATGGTCACAATTTCGACGCCACTTTGGTTTAAAAGATTTCTCCAACCTAGCCCCTATCTGCAATAACCACCTTTTTGTCCCCGCCAGAATAGACAATGCTTTCGCCTTATGGAAAAGACTCGGTCTCTCCAAATTTAAAGATCTCTATACTGAGGGCGTCTTCTCGACCTTTAATCACCTCTCTCAAAAATTCAACCTTCCCCGCTCAAGTTATTTTCGATACCTCCAGGTCCGACATTTCATTAAAAGTTTGGATCCAAACTTCCCAAATGCACCACAACCTTCTGCTATAGATGATATCCTCCAAATTCCTCCCAATCTAAAAGGCCTAATATCAAGTATTTACTCTAGCATATCATCCCTCGGAGACACTTCCCTCCACAAAATTAAAGAGAAATGGCAGGAGGAGCTAGGGGACGTAATACCCGATGACTCCTGGACTGAGGCTCTGACGAGAGTTAACGGGAGCACATCATGTGCTAGACTAGGCGTAATCCAATTTAAGGTCTTGCACCGAATTCACCTTTCCAAATCTAGGCTAGCCAGAATCTATCCTGACGTGGATGAGAATTGTAGCAGATGTCATAACGCTCCGGCAACGCTAACACACATGTTTTGGTCATGTCCCTTATTATTTGATTAGTGGTCAGCAGTTTTCAGGACCCTCTCACAGGCACTAGATCTGAACCTGCAACCTAACGCCTACTCAGCTATCTTTGGCATAGCGCCAACTGACCAACAGATTATTAACAAGCATAAAGACATTGTGGCATTTGCCACTCTACTTGCTCGACGGAGGATTTTGCTTTGTTGGACATCCCCCAAACCACCGAATTCCTCCTTATGGTTGACTGACCTTATGCTTCACTTGAAACTTGAAAAGATTAAATATACACTTAGGGGGTCCAAAGACCGCTTTTATTTCACCTGGAACCCAATAATATCCTATTTCAACAAACTAAAAACCCTCCCTGACAATGCAAGTGCGCTGGATGCTGAGTGATGACATATGTTGTGAATCTATTTATCAGGATAAACCCCTAGAGATACATCATCTCGTTCTAGAGAGGGACATATTACAATCATAACAGACATGGTATCACAGACCAACACGACCATCTCATCTATCCTCACTTACAAATGAATTGCACTTTATTTCTCTTTATCTCTTTGATTACTTACCTGTACTGTCTTCATTACCTATCACCACTGTTATTATTATTATTATTATTTATTGTTGTTTATTTATATCCTTCGTCCTGGGATGCACCACTTGGGATTTTGTGGGGGGGGGGGGGGGGGGGGGGGGGTTGGGACATGTTTGTGTTTTGTGTAAAAACAAACCAAAACTGAAAAGTATTATTTTTGTATATCTGTAACATCTCAATAAAAAGAAAGTAAAAAAATTATTTTAAAAAATAAAATAGAAACCATTAGACAAGGCGTTTTCAAGGCAAGCTCTTCTGTGTCAGGCAATTTAGAATGTTGAAGTTTTTCCAATTGTCCCATTGTGATGCAATAAGAAACTATTACAACATTTGCAACATTTGACAGTGCTACAAAAACACTGTGTGCATTGGCCATTGAGATAATATAGAGATATTGAGATATTGAAAGTACTGGGATTCATCTTAATTATGTATTTTCCAGTTTTGGATATACTGCCAATGCTGAGGTAGGTGTGGGATGCATTAAATGCTAATCAAATGTTGGTGGAACAACAGTCACAGTCACTTTCTGTAAGATTTCCCAAACATCAATACCTATGTTGTGTGTGCGTGTGCGTGCATATGTGCATGTGTGTTTATGTAACAGGGAGACTGAGGACCTGGACCTGAACATCCAGTGTGAGGCCTTTGAGGATTCCATGGCCGAGGATGCGGAGGAGATGGAGAGGGTGTACGGAGGCATCGACATGAGCAGTCACCAGGAGGTCTTCACCTCCCTCCTCACCAAAGTGAGCAGCTCCCCAGCCTCTGTCCAGCTGCTGTCCATCCTGCAGGCTCTGCTGCTGGTGGCTCCAGGACGGGGAGACGTGTGGCTGACCCTGGAGGCCCTGGCTGTCCGTGCCACTCTGCTGGCCCACGACTCACAAATGGACTCCGCTGAACGTTTGATGGAGCGCCTGCTCTCTTCCAAGAGACAACAGATCTCAGCCAGTCCCAAGACCAAGACCACCAACAGGGCAATCCAGACAGACTTGCTCGGCAGCACAACCAACCAATCAGACATGGCTTCCGTAACTCCCCCTCCTCCCCCTCCTCCCCCTCCACTTCCTGCTGCTACCCCAAACCCTCCTCCTCCCCCACCCCCACCCCTGCCAGGCACCACTTATGGTGCACCCCCACCACCTCCTCCTTTACCTGGGATGCCACCTCCTCCTCCACCACCTCTACCAGGGATGGGGCAGGGAGGTCCACCTCCTCCCCCTCCCCTGCCTGGTATGGGCCCCCCACCTCCCCCTCCCCTGCCTGGTATGGGCCCCCCACCTCCCCCTCCCCTGCCTGGTATGGGCCCCCCTCCCCCACCACCCCCTCCCCCAGGTATTGGAGGAGGTATTATTGTGCCCCAGAACGCTCCTCTCCCCAAGGCCAGCCGCTGTCCCACACTGCGCATGAAGAAGCTCAACTGGCAGAAGCTGCCCTCCAGAGTGGTGTCTGAAAGCCAATCCATGTGGTCGTCAGTGCAGTCTGATTCCCTGGAACCTGACTACTCCAGCATTGAGGAGCTCTTCTGTCTGCCAGTGACTGACTCAAAGGCCAAAAGTACCAACACTACGGTCAAACGAGAGCCCAAAGAGATATCCTTCATTGATGCCAAGAAAAATCTAGATTTGAACATATTCTTGAAGCAGTTCAGATGCTCACATAAAGACTTTGTAGCTATGATCCAAAATGGGGACCGTTCCAAGTTTGACGTTGAGGTGCTGAAACAGATGCAGACGTTACTGCCGGAGAAACATGAGATTGAGAACCTCAAGTCATACCAAGGGGAGATAGAGAAGCTGGCCGGTGTGGATCGGTTCTACCTCGAGCTCCTATCAGTTTCATGCTACACCATGAGGATCGAGTGCATGCTTCTCTGTGAGGAGACCCCTTCTGTGTTAAAGATGCTGCAACCCAAAGCTGAGCTGCTGGACGCAGCCTGTGAGAGTTTGAAGGAGAGCACCCGCCTTCCAAGTTTCTGCAAGCTCATACTTGACATTGGAAACTTCCTCAACTATGGGAGTCACATAGGCAATGCAGATGGCTTCAAGATCAGCACCTTGCTGAAGCTCACAGATACCAAAGCCAACAAGTCCCGTATCACATTGCTCCATCACATCCTGGAGGAGGCGGAGAAAACCCATGCTGACTTGCTGAACCTTCCGGATGATCTAGAGATCTGTGAAAAGGCTGCTAGAATAAATGTGGATTCTATTCAGGCAGAGTCGAGCTCACTGGTCAAACGGTTGAAGGGTTCTGAGAAAAAAGTGTCCTCTTCTTCTCAGGAGGATATCAAGCAGCAGTATCTCACTGCTATGAAGGGGAACCTGGAGGCCTGTGAGAAGCTGCAGGAGCTCTTTGCCTCCATCAAAAAGAAGAAGGAAGAGCTAGCAGAGTATCTGTGTGAGGACACGTCCCGCCTCTCACTAGAGGAGCTGTTCAACACCATCAAGACCTTCAGAGGACTCTTCCTTAAAGCAATCAAGGAAAACCAGACCTGGAGAGAGCAGGCCATCAAGGCAGAGAAGAGGAAGAAACAGCAAGAGGAGGATGACGCCAAGAGACCGAGGGGGGAGAACGGAAAAATAATTCGTAAAGCCCCCCCAGTCCAGGAGGAGGGCTGCATCATGTTGGACCACCTGTTGGCTATGATGAAGGGCAATGCACTAAGGAAGACCACCAGGGCCCAGGCAGACAGGGGCAGCCTGCCCTCTAATGACAAGAAAAGGGATAGCACCCAGCCTGAACATGCCAAGCTTGAGCGATCATCAGCCGTAGATACCCAATATGGCATAGAAGTGGACAAGGTGGCATCAACCATTCAGCAAGGATCGCAGGACAGACTGCCACACACAGGGGAGTCCACATCAGGCCTTCCAACAGGACTCAAACTGGATTAATCAGAGACCATCGCCCCCCTCAATCCTGGATTGGATCCCCTGCTCAAGGAGGGATCTTCAGAGAGAGATGAGGGCATCAGTGGCGGCTCCTGCCAAATCTCTCAGGGGGGGCAATTGTTGCGTTGATGGTTAAGGTGACACGTTCAAGGGTAAATTCACCTAAATCAGCGGGCTTAAATAAATTGACTCTCACAGCCAAAAAATAAATAATAAAAATAAAAAAAAGCTCTTTGGTCTTGCCCATTGTGGAGAGGTTGGGGTCTGATTGATTGAGTGTGTGGAGTGTGTCTTTTATAAAGGTAACGAGTTCAAACTGGTGCAGTTAATACAGGTAATGAGTGGAGAATAGGAGGGCTTCTTAAAGAAAAACTAACAGGTCTGTGAGAGCTGGAATTATTACTGGTTGGTAGGTGATCAAATACTTATTTCATACAATAAAATGCAAATTAATTATTTAAAAGTCATACAATGTGATTTTCTGGATTTTTGTTTTAGATTCCGTCTCTCACAGTTGAAGTGTACCTATGATAAAAATTACAGACCTCTACATTCTTTCTAAGTGGGAAAACCTGCAAAATCAGCAGTGTATCAAATACTTGTTCTCCCCACTGTAGTTACCGAAATAAAACACAGATCAAAAGATTTAATGTACGATTCAAGTAGCCGATGTCCTTGACAACTGGTAAATGTGGTGGAGCAGGATTTAGCTTCTCTGAGGAGTTAAGTAGAGAGAGCAGCCTGTGGCTGTGGAAAGGATTGGGCTTAAATTGAGGATACACTAAAACGTGAAACTGACAAGCGCCAAAAAAGCTCCCCTGCCAGTTCCTGCCAACAGAGACTTGTTGAGACCAGCGTGCAGGGGGTTGGCACGGGTTCACACCGAGGCTGGTTGAGGCAGAAATCGAAGGACGTCGTGTGTTTTTATATTCCTCATTCGATTCCATGCATTACAATAAGCCTGTCCACCGATTTTCTACCTCCATGGTTGGAACCACGAGACTAGACACTACATGGTCATGGATGTGCCTAGGGACACAGCAAGCATGACCAGGGAAAGTTGTCTCCACAGGACCTGAAGCACAAAGCACCAATTCAGTTCAAGAAAAGAGAAAGAGTAGAGAAATGTATGCTTGTTACACAGAAAGTGTTAAAAAATAAAACTGACGTCATAATCTGCCCTCTAGGGCCAGCATCAGGTGCAGATCAAGCGTCAAGGGGGTTACTATCGTTGAACAGAGAATAGTGGCTTTAAGATGGCACAGACAAGGCTCGTCTGAAAGTAAAACATCAAAATATCGAGGGCATTAGTTATAAGTTACCCCTAATGGGCCAGCATCAGGTGCAAATGAAAAGTAACATTATTTTAAAAAAAATATTGACATACGGTCACTGAGTACTGCAGAGTACTATTTTTGTTGCTTTAATAAAGGCTGGCAGTCTTTAATTTAACTGTTGTTGGTGTGGACTATATACTGGGGAGGTATTTGAATGAATGAATGGTCTTTATTGTCATTGCTACAGTACAGGTACCAAACAACGAAATTTAGGAGGGGTGGCTCCCCTGGTGTTAGGAAGAAAAAAAATATATATATATATATAATATTCAGGGGTCAAAAAATGTATACAAATATCGGATCGGTATCGGTATCGCCGATACCCGAAGCCCAGGTATCGGTATCGGTATCGGTAGTGAAAAAGTGGGATCGGGACATCCCTAGCTAAAATGTTGTCAGCGTTCATGGACCAAATTGGATGTGTCGATCCATGGCGCTTCCAATTTCCTCACGATAAAAAATTCTCGTTTTTTTCACACGTCCACCATTCGTATAGCAGAATTGATTACTTCTTTATAGACAGAACACTACTTCCCTTTGTCAAAAACGTAGAATATTCAACCATAATTGAATCTGACCATGCCCCAGTACTATTGGATCTGTCCTTCCCACTTAACTACTCTGACCGCGCTCCATGGAGACTTGATACCACACTACTAACAGATAAAGAATTCTGCCAAATGATTTCAACTGCCATAGACAATTTCTTGGAAACCAATAGGGACGACACTGTTTCTCCCTCCCTGCTCTGGCAGACCCTTAAAGTAGTAATAAGGGGGGACATTATTGCATACACATCTAGGCTGAACAAAGCTAGGAGGCAAGAACAGGAGCAACTTCTCAACTCAATGATTGACATAGATCATCAATACTCTGACTCTCCCACCCCGGAGCTTTACAAAAATAAGCTGAATCTCAAAGCCAAATACGAGTTATTAACATCCGATAAGACAGAACGTATGCTGCTGAAATCACGAGGCTTTGTTTATGAGCATGGGGAAAAGGCTGGTAGAATGTTAGCGCATCAATTAAAATGTAAATCCTCTGACCAACAGATTCCACAAATTAAAAGAGAAAATGGGGAGCTTACAACTGACCCCCTCGAAATCAATGAGACTTTTAGGGCATTTTATTCCAAATTGTACACTTCTGAGGCACCCAATGATGATACCAATATGCAACATTTCTTCACAAATTTAAATGCCCCTGTTATCAACCCTGTTCATAAAGCAGAACTTGAACTACCCTTCCAAGACACCGACATTTATAATGCAATCACAGCTATGCAAAGTAGTAAGGCCCCGGGCCCTGATGGATACCCCATCGAATTCTACAAAAAATTCTCAACCAAATTAACTCCGCTCATCTTAGAAATGTTCAATGACTCAATGGATAATGAGGCCCTGCCACAGACGCTAACAGAGGCATTCATAACCCTTTTACCGAAACCAGGGAAAGACAGAACGGAGTGTGGTTCACATCGCCCCATCTCGCTGCTCAACAGCGATGTCAAGATATTAGCTAAAGCACTCGCCCGGCGTCTAGAGTCCGTCACAGACGAGGTGATCTCCCCTGATCAAACTGGCTTCATGCTGGGCCGCCACTCATTCTCTAACATCCGAAACCTTCTAAATGTCGTACATTCTCCTACGTCCGAGGAGGTACCTGAGGTGGTTCTCTCCCTGGATGCGGAGAAGGCTTTTGACAGAGTGGAGTGGGCGTACTTATTTGAATGTCTGAAAGCTTTTGGCTTTGGACCCACTTTTATTGCATGGATCAGACTACTATACTCATCTCCTAAGGCAGGGGTCGGCAATTAGGTTTGGCCTCGGGCCAATTTTTTTTTGAGCCACTAGATGGCGGGCCCGAACATAATCAAAGGCTAATTTAAGTAATTGATTGTTTTAAAATGTGACACGTTCTAATGCTTTGACTTTTCTTTCGACTGTACACATCGCTAGTCAACTAACACAGCTTGTTTTGTGAACCTGCTAACAATGTAAAGTAGTGTTCTAGTTAACTAGGTAGCTGTCCAATCCATTATGTTGCAGTATTTTGGCTTGATTAGCGAGTTTGTGTTGTGATTCTCAACAACGTTGAAACGTAGTTTCACACTTTTCCATATTTTTGAATAATAAATGTGTGGACTGACGATGTAGCGTAGCCTAACTTATTCTAATAATTATGTAACAGTTTCATTCTGATAATTATTCCCCCCTCCTCCCAGACAAGGTCACATTATTATTATTGGATTGGTTGTTTGCGTGCCGGGTGAAGTTAGCCAAACATTTAACCTGCTAGCAAGAGAAACATAATGTCACTCTCCAAAGGTCTAAAGAGGAAAGTTGACGGTGGAAACAGGGCATTTAAAGAGGAATGGACAGCGAACTATACGTTCATCCTACCTGGTTTCATCAATGCAAAGCCGTTGTGAGAGACATTTTCCGTGCTCACAATGTTCCCTTTCTATACGCGAGTCGTCCTTTTCGTCAATGAATGCGATAAAGACGCACGAGAGGAATCGATGGATGCATAAAAACCTTGAGAACTGCCTGTGGATTAAAGTGACGTCAATATCACCAGATATCAAGCAAATACTGACCGATGGGAGATGCTTTTTGTTTGCGCCGATTTTGTTTTCAATGTTTTTCAGAAAATTAAACAGAATTTGCGTTGTTACTGTTCATATGTGTGTTGCAGTCACATATACGTAAACATTACGTTTGAATGGCTTACTGAGCTCGTGTTATTTTGTTCAAACCACACACGGTATGTCGGCTATTTCAGCACCGTGACGCGTTGTCCACCTGCTTATGATTCACTCTGAGGGGTTCAGCGTCAGTGCGCTTCGGTGCACCTTGCTGCCTGATTGTCTGTCCCTGTGTCATTCACTCTCAACATGGATAAAAGTACAATAAGCATTATTCAGGTGGAGTTCGATTCTCTATTCGGACATTATAGGCGCTATATGTGGGACTGTCGGTCCGATATTATTATAAAAAAATAAAAAAAATAAAAAATAAAAAGTGGATTCTCAAAATAATCTGCTGGGCCAAATATTATTGGTGACGGGCCAGCAATGGCCCACGGGCCGCCTATTGCCGACCCCTGTCCTAAGGCATCGGTAGTTACGAACGGGAAACGCTCCACATTTTTCTCATTGTCGAGAGGGACACGCCAGGGGTGCCCGCTGAGCCCACTCCTATTCTCATTCGCCATCGAACCTCTGTCTATCATGTTAAAATCTTCTCCAATAATAAATGGAATTTCTAGATGGGGGAAGGAACACAAGGTGGCGCTATATGCCGACGACTTACTGTTGTATGTATCTGAACCGGTGCAATGCATTTCCCATATAGTTCAGATGCTGCATAGATTTGGTAGCTTTTCGGGATACAAGATCAACCTCACTAAGAGCGAATGTTTTCCAGTGAACAACCTAGATCTCGCAATCCCACAATGTGACTTGCCCTTCCATTTGTCTAAATCTGGCTTCAAATATTTGGGAATTAATATTACACGGTCCTAAACTACATGAAAAAAACTTCACGCCCCTTGTTAATAAATTAAAAGATGATTTACAGAAATGGAGGTCCATTAATTTATCACTGGCAGGGAAGATCAACTGTATTAAGCATTAAGATGAACGTTCTACCCCGATTCCTCTACCTTTTCCAATGTCTCCCTATATTCCTCCCAAAGTCCTTCTTCTCGTCCATAGATAAGTCCATATCATCTTTCATTTGGGGGGGGTAAAGTCCCTAGAATACAGAAAAGACTTCTACAGCGACATCGGTCCCAGGGCGGACTGGGCCTACCAAATTTGCTTTATTATCACTGGGCTGCCAATATTCAGAAAATCATATACTGGGTCCATTCACCACAGCCGTCTTGGTGCGAAATAGAAAATGAGTCATGTCTTTCAACATCCCTCTCCGCCTTGATTACCTCCAAACTCCCTCTATCTGCCCCCACACTACACCTCTAACCCTGTTGTTGTTAATACATTACGAATATGGTCACAATTTCGACGCCACTTTGGTTTAAAAGATTTCTCCAACCTAGCCCCTATCTGCAATAACCACCTTTTTGTCCCCGCCAGAATAGACAATGCTTTCGCCTTATGGAAAAGACTCGGTCTCTCCAAATTTAAAGATCTCTATACTGAGGGCGTCTTCTCGACCTTTAATCACCTCTCTCAAAAATTCAACCTTCCCCGCTCAAGTTATTTTCGATACCTCCAGGTCCGACATTTCATTAAAAGTTTGGATCCAAACTTCCCAAATGCACCACAACCTTCTGCTATAGATGATATCCTCCAAATTCCTCCCAATCTAAAAGGCCTAATATCAAGTATTTACTCTAGCATATCATCCCTCGGAGACACTTCCCTCCACAAAATTAAAGAGAAATGGCAGGAGGAGCTAGGGGACGTAATACCCGATGACTCCTGGACTGAGGCTCTGACGAGAGTTAACGGGAGCACATCATGTGCTAGACTAGGCGTAATCCAATTTAAGGTCTTGCACCGAATTCACCTTTCCAAATCTAGGCTAGCCAGAATCTATCCTGACGTGGATGAGAATTGTAGCAGATGTCATAACGCTCCGGCAACGCTAACACACATGTTTTGGTCATGTCCCTTATTATTTGATTAGTGGTCAGCAGTTTTCAGGACCCTCTCACAGGCACTAGATCTGAACCTGCAACCTAACGCCTACTCAGCTATCTTTGGCATAGCGCCAACTGACCAACAGATTATTAACAAGCATAAAGACATTGTGGCATTTGCCACTCTACTTGCTCGACGGAGGATTTTGCTTTGTTGGACATCCCCCAAACCACCGAATTCCTCCTTATGGTTGACTGACCTTATGCTTCACTTGAAACTTGAAAAGATTAAATATACACTTAGGGGGTCCAAAGACCGCTTTTATTTCACCTGGAACCCAATAATATCCTATTTCAACAAACTAAAAACCCTCCCTGACAATGCAAGTGCGCTGGATGCTGAGTGATGACATATGTTGTGAATCTATTTATCAGGATAAACCCCTAGAGATACATCATCTCGTTCTAGAGAGGGACATATTACAATCATAACAGACATGGTATCACAGACCAACACGACCATCTCATCTATCCTCACTTACAAATGAATTGCACTTTATTTCTCTTTATCTCTTTGATTACTTACCTGTACTGTCTTCATTACCTATCACCACTGTTATTATTATTATTATTATTATTATTTATTGTTGTTTATTTATATCCTTCGTCCTGGGATGCACCACTTGGGATTTTGTGGGGGGGGGGGGGGGGGGGGGTTGGGACATGTTTGTGTTTTGTGTAAAAACAAACCAAAACTGAAAAGTATTATTTTTGTATATCTGTAACATCTCAATAAAAAGAAAGTAAAAAAAATATTTTAAAAAATAAAATAGAAACCATTAGACAAGGCGTTTTCAAGGCAAGCTCTTCTGTGTCAGGCAATTTAGAATGTTGAAGTTTTTCCAATTGTCCCATTGTGATGCAATAAGAAACTATTACAACATTTGCAACATTTGACAGTGCTACAAAAACACTGTGTGCATTGGCCATTGAGATAATATAGAGATATTGAGATATTGAAAGTACTGGGATTCATCTTAATTATGTATTTTCCAGTTTTGGATATACTGCCAATGCTGAGGTAGGTGTGGGATGCATTAAATGCTAATCAAATGTTGGTGGAACAACAGTCACAGTCACTTTCTGTAAGATTTCCCAAACATCAATACCTATGTTGTGTGTGCGTGTGCGTGCATATGTGCATGTGTGTTTATGTAACAGGGAGACTGAGGACCTGGACCTGAACATCCAGTGTGAGGCCTTTGAGGATTCCATGGCCGAGGATGCGGAGGAGATGGAGAGGGTGTACGGAGGCATCGACATGAGCAGTCACCAGGAGGTCTTCACCTCCCTCCTCACCAAAGTGAGCAGCTCCCCAGCCTCTGTCCAGCTGCTGTCCATCCTGCAGGCTCTGCTGCTGGTGGCTCCAGGACGGGGAGACGTGTGGCTGACCCTGGAGGCCCTGGCTGTCCGTGCCACTCTGCTGGCCCACGACTCACAAATGGACTCCGCTGAACGTTTGATGGAGCGCCTGCTCTCTTCCAAGAGACAACAGATCTCAGCCAGTCCCAAGACCAAGACCACCAACAGGGCAATCCAGACAGACTTGCTCGGCAGCACAACCAACCAATCAGACATGGCTTCCGTAACTCCCCCTCCTCCCCCTCCTCCCCCTCCACTTCCTGCTGCTACCCCAAACCCTCCTCCTCCCCCACCCCCACCCCTGCCAGGCACCACTTATGGTGCACCCCCACCACCTCCTCCTTTACCTGGGATGCCACCTCCTCCTCCACCACCTCTACCAGGGATGGGGCAGGGAGGTCCACCTCCTCCCCCTCCCCTGCCTGGTATGGGCCCCCCACCTCCCCCTCCCCTGCCTGGTATGGGCCCCCCACCTCCCCCTCCCCTGCCTGGTATGGGCCCCCCTCCCCCACCACCCCCTCCCCCAGGTATTGGAGGAGGTATTATTGTGCCCCAGAACGCTCCTCTCCCCAAGGCCAGCCGCTGTCCCACACTGCGCATGAAGAAGCTCAACTGGCAGAAGCTGCCCTCCAGAGTGGTGTCTGAAAGCCAATCCATGTGGTCGTCAGTGCAGTCTGATTCCCTGGAACCTGACTACTCCAGCATTGAGGAGCTCTTCTGTCTGCCAGTGACTGACTCAAAGGCCAAAAGTACCAACACTACGGTCAAACGAGAGCCCAAAGAGATATCCTTCATTGATGCCAAGAAAAATCTAGATTTGAACATATTCTTGAAGCAGTTCAGATGCTCACATAAAGACTTTGTAGCTATGATCCAAAATGGGGACCGTTCCAAGTTTGACGTCGAGGTGCTGAAACAGATGCAGACGTTACTGCCGGAGAAACATGAGATTGAGAACCTCAAGTCATACCAAGGGGAGATAGAGAAGCTGGCCGGTGTGGATCGGTTCTACCTCGAGCTCCTATCAGTTTCATGCTACACCATGAGGATCGAGTGCATGCTTCTCTGTGAGGAGACCCCTTCTGTGTTAAAGATGCTGCAACCCAAAGCTGAGCTGCTGGACGCAGCCTGTGAGAGTTTGAAGGAGAGCACCCGCCTTCCAAGTTTCTGCAAGCTCATACTTGACATTGGAAACTTCCTCAACTATGGGAGTCACATAGGCAATGCAGATGGCTTCAAGATCAGCACCTTGCTGAAGCTCACAGATACCAAAGCCAACAAGTCCCGTATCACATTGCTCCATCACATCCTGGAGGAGGCGGAGAAAACCCATGCTGACTTGCTGAACCTTCCGGATGATCTAGAGATCTGTGAAAAGGCTGCTAGAATAAATGTGGATTCTATTCAGGCAGAGTCGAGCTCACTGGTCAAACGGTTGAAGGGTTCTGAGAAAAAAGTGTCCTCTTCTTCTCAGGAGGATATCAAGCAGCAGTATCTCACTGCTATGAAGGGGAACCTGGAGGCCTGTGAGAAGCTGCAGGAGCTCTTTGCCTCCATCAAAAAGAAGAAGGAAGAGCTAGCAGAGTATCTGTGTGAGGACACGTCCCGCCTCTCACTAGAGGAGCTGTTCAACACCATCAAGACCTTCAGAGGACTCTTCCTTAAAGCAATCAAGGAAAACCAGACCTGGAGAGAGCAGGCCATCAAGGCAGAGAAGAGGAAGAAACAGCAAGAGGAGGATGACGCCAAGAGACCGAGGGGGGAGAACGGAAAAATAATTCGTAAAGCCCCCCCAGTCCAGGAGGAGGGCTGCATCATGTTGGACCACCTGTTGGCTATGATGAAGGGCAATGCACTAAGGAAGACCACCAGGGCCCAGGCAGACAGGGGCAGCCTGCCCTCTAATGACAAGAAAAGGGATAGCACCCAGCCTGAACATGCCAAGCTTGAGCGATCATCAGCCGTAGATACCCAATATGGCATAGAAGTGGACAAGGTGGCATCAACCATTCAGCAAGGATCGCAGGACAGACTGCCACACACAGGGGAGTCCACATCAGGCCTTCCAACAGGACTCAAACTGGATTAATCAGAGACCATCGCCCCCCTCAATCCTGGATTGGATCCCCTGCTCAAGGAGGGATCTTCAGAGAGAGATGAGGGCATCAGTGGCGGCTCCTGCCAAATCTCTCAGGGGGGGCAATTGTTGCGTTGATGGTTAAGGTGACACGTTCAAGGGTAAATTCACCTAAATCAGCGGGCTTAAATAAATTGACTCTCACAGCCAAAAAATAAATAATAAAAATAAAAAAAAGCTCTTTGGTCTTGCCCATTGTGGAGAGGTTGGGGTCTGATTGATTGAGTGTGTGGAGTGTGTCTTTTATAAAGGTAACGAGTTCAAACTGGTGCAGTTAATACAGGTAATGAGTGGAGAATAGGAGGGCTTCTTAAAGAAAAACTAACAGGTCTGTGAGAGCTGGAATTATTACTGGTTGGTAGGTGATCAAATACTTATTTCATACAATAAAATGCAAATTAATTATTTAAAAGTCATACAATGTGATTTTCTGGATTTTTGTTTTAGATTCCGTCTCTCACAGTTGAAGTGTACCTATGATAAAAATTACAGACCTCTACATTCTTTCTAAGTGGGAAAACCTGCAAAATCAGCAGTGTATCAAATACTTGTTCTCCCCACTGTAGTTACCGAAATAAAACACAGATCAAAAGATTTAATGTACGATTCAAGTAGCCGATGTCCTTGACAACTGGTAAATGTGGTGGAGCAGGATTTAGCTTCTCTGAGGAGTTAAGTAGAGAGAGCAGCCTGTGGCTGTGGAAAGGATTGGGCTTAAATTGAGGATATACTAAAACGTGAAACTGACAAGCGCCAAAAAAGCTCCCCTGCCAGTTCCTGCCAACAGAGACTTGTTGAGACCAGCGTGCAGGGGGTTGGCACGGGTTCACACCGAGGCTGGTTGAGGCAGAAATCGAAGGACGTCGTGTGTTTTTATATTCCTCATTCGATTCCATGCATTACAATAAGCCTGTCCACCGATTTTCTACCTCCATGGTTGGAACCACGAGACTAGACACTACATGGTCATGGATGTGCCTAGGGACACAGCAAGCATGACCAGGGAAAGTTGTCTCCACAGGACCTGAAGCACAAAGCACCAATTCAGTTCAAGAAAAGAGAAAGAGTAGAGAAATGTATGCTTGTTACACAGAAAGTGTTAAAAAATAAAACTGACGTCATAATCTGCCCTCTAGGGCCAGCATCAGGTGCAGATCAAGCGTCAAGGGGGTTACTATCGTTGAACAGAGAATAGTGGCTTTAAGATGGCACAGACAAGGCTCGTCTGAAAGTAAAACATCAAAATATCGAGGGCATTAGTTATAAGTTACCCCTAATGGGCCAGCATCAGGTGCAAATGAAAAGTAACATTATTTAAAAAAAAATATTGACATACGGTCACTGAGTACTGCAGAGTACTATTTTTGTTGCTTTAATAAAGGCTGGCAGTCTTTAATTTAACTGTTGTTGGTGTGGACTATATACTGGGGAGGTATTTGAATGAATGAATGGTCTTTATTGTCATTGCTACAGTACAGGTACCAAACAACGAAATTTAGGAGGGGTGGCTCCCCTGGTGTTAGGAAGAAAAAATATATATATATATATATAATATTCAGGGGTCAAAAAATGTATACAAATATCGGATCGGTATCGGTATCGCCGATACCCGAAGCCCAGGTATCGGTATCGGTATCGGTAGTGAAAAAGTGGGATCGGGACATCCCTAGCTAAAATGTTGTCAGCGTTCATGGACCAAATTGGATGTGTCGATCCATGGCGCTTCCAATTTCCTCACGATAAAAAATTCTCGTTTTTTTCACACGTCCACCATTCGTATAGCAGAATTGATTACTTCTTTATAGACAGAACACTACTTCCCTTTGTCAAAAACGTAGAATATTCAACCATAATTGAATCTGACCATGCCCCAGTACTATTGGATCTGTCCTTCCCACTTAACTACTCTGACCGCGCTCCATGGAGACTTGATACCACACTACTAACAGATAAAGAATTCTGCCAAATGATTTCAACTGCCATAGACAATTTCTTGGAAACCAATAGGGACGACACTGTTTCTCCCTCCCTGCTCTGGCAGACCCTTAAAGTAGTAATAAGGGGGGACATTATTGCATACACATCTAGGCTGAACAAAGCTAGGAGGCAAGAACAGGAGCAACTTCTCAACTCAATGATTGACATAGATCATCAATACTCTGACTCTCCCACCCCGGAGCTTTACAAAAATAAGCTGAATCTCAAAGCCAAATACGAGTTATTAACATCCGATAAGACAGAACGTATGCTGCTGAAATCACGAGGCTTTGTTTATGAGCATGGGGAAAAGGCTGGTAGAATGTTAGCGCATCAATTAAAATGTAAATCCTCTGACCAACAGATTCCACAAATTAAAAGAGAAAATGGGGAGCTTACAACTGACCCCCTCGAAATCAATGAGACTTTTAGGGCATTTTATTCCAAATTGTACACTTCTGAGGCACCCAATGATGATACCAATATGCAACATTTCTTCACAAATTTAAATGCCCCTGTTATCAACCCTGTTCATAAAGCAGAACTTGAACTACCCTTCCAAGACACCGACATTTATAATGCAATCACAGCTATGCAAAGTAGTAAGGCCCCGGGCCCTGATGGATACCCCATCGAATTCTACAAAAAATTCTCAACCAAATTAACTCCGCTCATCTTAGAAATGTTCAATGACTCAATGGATAATGAGGCCCTGCCACAGACGCTAACAGAGGCATTCATAACCCTTTTACCGAAACCAGGGAAAGACAGAACGGAGTGTGGTTCACATCGCCCCATCTCGCTGCTCAACAGCGATGTCAAGATATTAGCTAAAGCACTCGCCCGGCGTCTAGAGTCCGTCACAGACGAGGTGATCTCCCCTGATCAAACTGGCTTCATGCTGGGCCGCCACTCATTCTCTAACATCCGAAACCTTCTAAATGTCGTACATTCTCCTACGTCCGAGGAGGTACCTGAGGTGGTTCTCTCCCTGGATGCGGAGAAGGCTTTTGACAGAGTGGAGTGGGCGTACTTATTTGAATGTCTGAAAGCTTTTGGCTTTGGACCCACTTTTATTGCATGGATCAGACTACTATACTCATCTCCTAAGGCAGGGGTCGGCAATTAGGTTTGGCCTCGGGCCAATTTTTTTTTGAGCCACTAGATGGCGGGCCCGAACATAATCAAAGGCTAATTTAAGTAATTGATTGTTTTAAAATGTGACACGTTCTAATGCTTTGACTTTTCTTTCGACTGTACACATCGCTAGTCAACTAACACAGCTTGTTTTGTGAACCTGCTAACAATGTAAAGTAGTGTTCTAGTTAACTAGGTAGCTGTCCAATCCATTATGTTGCAGTATTTTGGCTTGATTAGCGAGTTTGTGTTGTGATTCTCAACAACGTTGAAACGTAGTTTCACACTTTTCCATATTTTTGAATAATAAATGTGTGGACTGACGATGTAGCGTAGCCTAACTTATTCTAATAATTATGTAACAGTTTCATTCTGATAATTATTCCCCCCTCCTCCCAGACAAGGTCACATTATTATTATTGGATTGGTTGTTTGCGTGCCGGGTGAAGTTAGCCAAACATTTAACCTGCTAGCAAGAGAAACATAATGTCACTCTCCAAAGGTCTAAAGAGGAAAGTTGACGGTGGAAACAGGGCATTTAAAGAGGAATGGACAGCGAACTATACGTTCATCCTACCTGGTTTCATCAATGCAAAGCCGTTGTGAGAGACATTTTCCGTGCTCACAATGTTCCCTTTCTATACGCGAGTCGTCCTTTTCGTCAATGAATGCGATAAAGACGCACGAGAGGAATCGATGGATGCATAAAAACCTTGAGAACTGCCTGTGGATTAAAGTGACGTCAATATCACCAGATATCAAGCAAATACTGACCGATGGGAGATGCTTTTTGTTTGCGCCGATTTTGTTTTCAATGTTTTTCAGAAAATTAAACAGAATTTGCGTTGTTACTGTTCATATGTGTGTTGCAGTCACATATACGTAAACATTACGTTTGAATGGCTTACTGAGCTCGTGTTATTTTGTTCAAACCACACACGGTATGTCGGCTATTTCAGCACCGTGACGCGTTGTCCACCTGCTTATGATTCACTCTGAGGGGTTCAGCGTCAGTGCGCTTCGGTGCACCTTGCTGCCTGATTGTCTGTCCCTGTGTCATTCACTCTCAACATGGATAAAAGTACAATAAGCATTATTCAGGTGGAGTTCGATTCTCTATTCGGACATTATAGGCGCTATATGTGGGACTGTCGGTCCGATATTATTATAAAAAAATAAAAAAAATAAAAAATAAAAAGTGGATTCTCAAAATAATCTGCTGGGCCAAATATTATTGGTGACGGGCCAGCAATGGCCCACGGGCCGCCTATTGCCGACCCCTGTCCTAAGGCATCGGTAGTTACGAACGGGAAACGCTCCACATTTTTCTCATTGTCGAGAGGGACACGCCAGGGGTGCCCGCTGAGCCCACTCCTATTCTCATTCGCCATCGAACCTCTGTCTATCATGTTAAAATCTTCTCCAATAATAAATGGAATTTCTAGATGGGGGAAGGAACACAAGGTGGCGCTATATGCCGACGACTTACTGTTGTATGTATCTGAACCGGTGCAATGCATTTCCCATATAGTTCAGATGCTGCATAGATTTGGTAGCTTTTCGGGATACAAGATCAACCTCACTAAGAGCGAATGTTTTCCAGTGAACAACCTAGATCTCGCAATCCCACAATGTGACTTGACCTTCCATTTGTCTAAATCTGGCTTCAAATATTTGGGAATTAATATTACACGGTCCTTCTCTAAACTACATGAAAAAAACTTCACGCCCCTTGTTAATAAATTAAAAGATGATTTACAGAAATGGAGGTCCATTAATTTATCACTGGCAGGGAAGATCAACTGTATTAAGCATTAAGATGAACGTTCTACCCCGATTCCTCTACCTTTTCCAATGTCTCCCTATATTCCTCCCAAAGTCCTTCTTCTCGTCCATAGATAAGTCCATATCATCTTTCATTTGGGGGGGGTAAAGTCCCTAGAATACAGAAAAGACTTCTACAGCGACATCGGTCCCAGGGCGGACTGGGCCTACCAAATTTGCTTTATTATCACTGGGCTGCCAATATTCAGAAAATCATATACTGGGTCCATTCACCACAGCCGTCTTGGTGCGAAATAGAAAATGAGTCATGTCTTTCAACATCCCTCTCCGCCTTGATTACCTCCAAACTCCCTCTATCTGCCCCACACTACACCTCTAACCCTGTTGTTGTTAATACATTACGAATATGGTCACAATTTCGACGCCACTTTGGTTTAAAAGATTTCTCCAACCTAGCCCCTATCTGCAATAACCACCTTTTTGTCCCCGCCAGAATAGACAATGCTTTCGCCTTATGGAAAAGACTCGGTCTCTCCAAATTTAAAGATCTCTATACTGAGGGCGTCTTCTCGACCTTTAATCACCTCTCTCAAAAATTCAACCTTCCCCGCTCAAGTTATTTTCGATACCTCCAGGTCCGACATTTCATTAAAAGTTTGGATCCAAACTTCCCAAATGCACCACAACCTTCTGCTATAGATGATATCCTCCAAATTCCTCCCAATCTAAAAGGCCTAATATCAAGTATTTACTCTAGCATATCATCCCTCGGAGACACTTCCCTCCACAAAATTAAAGAGAAATGGCAGGAGGAGCTAGGGGACGTAATACCCGATGACTCCTGGACTGAGGCTCTGACGAGAGTTAACGGGAGCACATCATGTGCTAGACTAGGCGTAATCCAATTTAAGGTCTTGCACCGAATTCACCTTTCCAAATCTAGGCTAGCCAGAATCTATCCTGACGTGGATGAGAATTGTAGCAGATGTCATAACGCTCCGGCAACGCTAACACACATGTTTTGGTCATGTCCCTTATTATTTGATTATTGGTCAGCAGTTTTCAGGACCCTCTCACAGGCACTAGATCTGAACCTGCAACCTAACGCCTACTCAGCTATCTTTGGCATAGCGCCAACTGACCAACAGATTATTAACAAGCATAAAGACATTGTGGCATTTGCCACTCTACTTGCTCGACGGAGGATTTTGCTTTGTTGGACATCCCCCAAACCACCGAATTCCTCCTTATGGTTGACTGACCTTATGCTTCACTTGAAACTTGAAAAGATTAAATATACACTTAGGGGGTCCAAAGACCGCTTTTATTTCACCTGGAACCCAATAATATCCTATTTCAACAAACTAAAAACCCTCCCTGACAATGCAAGTGCGCTGGATGCTGAGTGATGACATATGTTGTGAATCTATTTATCAGGATAAACCCCTAGAGATACATCATCTCGTTCTAGAGAGGGACATATTACAATCATAACAGACATGGTATCACAGACCAACACGACCATCTCATCTATCCTCACTTACAAATGAATTGCACTTTATTTCTCTTTATCTCTTTGATTACTTACCTGTACTGTCTTCATTACCTATCACCACTGTTATTATTATTATTATTATTATTATTTATTGTTGTTTATTTATATCCTTCGTCCTGGGATGCACCACTTGGGATTTTGTGGGGGGGGGGGGGGGGGGGGGTTGGGACATGTTTGTGTTTTGTGTAAAAACAAACCAAAACTGAAAAGTATTATTTTTGTATATCTGTAACATCTCAATAAAAAGAAAGTAAAAAAAATATTTAAAAAAATAAAATAGAAACCATTAGACAAGGCGTTTTCAAGGCAAGCTCTTCTGTGTCAGGCAATTTAGAATGTTGAAGTTTTTCCAATTGTCCCATTG
The DNA here is from genome assembly GCF_963989245.1 of Nansenia antarctica. Classification (NCBI taxonomy): domain Eukaryota; kingdom Metazoa; phylum Chordata; class Actinopteri; order Argentiniformes; family Microstomatidae; genus Nansenia; species Nansenia antarctica. Next base: position 16,867,588 of record NC_137681.1, on the reverse strand, counting down.
TGATGCAATAAGAAACTATTACAACATTTGCAACATTTGACAGTGCTACAAAAACACTGTGTGCATTGGCCATTGAGATAATATAGAGATATTGAGATATTGAAAGTACTGGGATTCATCTTAATTATGTATTTTCCAGTTTTGGATATACTGCCAATGCTGAGGTAGGTGTGGGATGCATTAAATGCTAATCAAATGTTGGTGGAACAACAGTCACAGTCACTTTCTGTAAGATTTCCCAAACATCAATACCTATGTTGTGTGTGCGTGTGCGTGCATATGTGCATGTGTGTTTATGTAACAGGGAGACTGAGGACCTGGACCTGAACATCCAGTGTGAGGCCTTTGAGGATTCCATGGCCGAGGATGCGGAGGAGATGGAGAGGGTGTACGGAGGCATCGACATGAGCAGTCACCAGGAGGTCTTCACCTCCCTCCTCACCAAAGTGAGCAGCTCCCCAGCCTCTGTCCAGCTGCTGTCCATCCTGCAGGCTCTGCTGCTGGTGGCTCCAGGACGGGGAGACGTGTGGCTGACCCTGGAGGCCCTGGCTGTCCGTGCCACTCTGCTGGCCCACGACTCACAAATGGACTCCGCTGAACGTTTGATGGAGCGCCTGCTCTCTTCCAAGAGACAACAGATCTCAGCCAGTCCCAAGACCAAGACCACCAACAGGGCAATCCAGACAGACTTGCTCGGCAGCACAACCAACCAATCAGACATGGCTTCCGTAACTCCCCCTCCTCCCCCTCCTCCCCCTCCACTTCCTGCTGCTACCCCAAACCCTCCTCCTCCCCCACCCCCACCCCTGCCAGGCACCACTTATGGTGCACCCCCACCACCTCCTCCTTTACCTGGGATGCCACCTCCTCCTCCACCACCTCTACCAGGGATGGGGCAGGGAGGTCCACCTCCTCCCCCTCCCCTGCCTGGTATGGGCCCCCCACCTCCCCCTCCCCTGCCTGGTATGGGCCCCCCACCTCCCCCTCCCCTGCCTGGTATGGGCCCCCCTCCCCCACCACCCCCTCCCCCAGGTATTGGAGGAGGTATTATTGTGCCCCAGAACGCTCCTCTCCCCAAGGCCAGCCGCTGTCCCACACTGCGCATGAAGAAGCTCAACTGGCAGAAGCTGCCCTCCAGAGTGGTGTCTGAAAGCCAATCCATGTGGTCGTCAGTGCAGTCTGATTCCCTGGAACCTGACTACTCCAGCATTGAGGAGCTCTTCTGTCTGCCAGTGACTGACTCAAAGGCCAAAAGTACCAACACTACGGTCAAACGAGAGCCCAAAGAGATATCCTTCATTGATGCCAAGAAAAATCTAGATTTGAACATATTCTTGAAGCAGTTCAGATGCTCACATAAAGACTTTGTAGCTATGATCCAAAATGGGGACCGTTCCAAGTTTGACGTCGAGGTGCTGAAACAGATGCAGACGTTACTGCCGGAGAAACATGAGATTGAGAACCTCAAGTCATACCAAGGGGAGATAGAGAAGCTGGCCGGTGTGGATCGGTTCTACCTCGAGCTCCTATCAGTTTCATGCTACACCATGAGGATCGAGTGCATGCTTCTCTGTGAGGAGACCCCTTCTGTGTTAAAGATGCTGCAACCCAAAGCTGAGCTGCTGGACGCAGCCTGTGAGAGTTTGAAGGAGAGCACCCGCCTTCCAAGTTTCTGCAAGCTCATACTTGACATTGGAAACTTCCTCAACTATGGGAGTCACATAGGCAATGCAGATGGCTTCAAGATCAGCACCTTGCTGAAGCTCACAGATACCAAAGCCAACAAGTCCCGTATCACATTGCTCCATCACATCCTGGAGGAGGCGGAGAAAACCCATGCTGACTTGCTGAACCTTCCGGATGATCTAGAGATCTGTGAAAAGGCTGCTAGAATAAATGTGGATTCTATTCAGGCAGAGTCGAGCTCACTGGTCAAACGGTTGAAGGGTTCTGAGAAAAAAGTGTCCTCTTCTTCTCAGGAGGATATCAAGCAGCAGTATCTCACTGCTATGAAGGGGAACCTGGAGGCCTGTGAGAAGCTGCAGGAGCTCTTTGCCTCCATCAAAAAGAAGAAGGAAGAGCTAGCAGAGTATCTGTGTGAGGACACGTCCCGCCTCTCACTAGAGGAGCTGTTCAACACCATCAAGACCTTCAGAGGACTCTTCCTTAAAGCAATCAAGGAAAACCAGACCTGGAGAGAGCAGGCCATCAAGGCAGAGAAGAGGAAGAAACAGCAAGAGGAGGATGACGCCAAGAGACCGAGGGGGGAGAACGGAAAAATAATTCGTAAAGCCCCCCCAGTCCAGGAGGAGGGCTGCATCATGTTGGACCACCTGTTGGCTATGATGAAGGGCAATGCACTAAGGAAGACCACCAGGGCCCAGGCAGACAGGGGCAGCCTGCCCTCTAATGACAAGAAAAGGGATAGCACCCAGCCTGAACATGCCAAGCTTGAGCGATCATCAGCCGTAGATACCCAATATGGCATAGAAGTGGACAAGGTGGCATCAACCATTCAGCAAGGATCGCAGGACAGACTGCCACACACAGGGGAGTCCACATCAGGCCTTCCAACAGGACTCAAACTGGATTAATCAGAGACCATCGCCCCCCTCAATCCTGGATTGGATCCCCTGCTCAAGGAGGGATCTTCAGAGAGAGATGAGGGCATCAGTGGCGGCTCCTGCCAAATCTCTCAGGGGGGGCAATTGTTGCGTTGATGGTTAAGGTGACACGTTCAAGGGTAAATTCACCTAAATCAGCGGGCTTAAATAAATTGACTCTCACAGCCAAAAAATAAATAATAAAAATAAAAAAAAGCTCTTTGGTCTTGCCCATTGTGGAGAGGTTGGGGTCTGATTGATTGAGTGTGTGGAGTGTGTCTTTTATAAAGGTAACGAGTTCAAACTGGTGCAGTTAATACAGGTAATGAGTGGAGAATAGGAGGGCTTCTTAAAGAAAAACTAACAGGTCTGTGAGAGCTGGAATTATTACTGGTTGGTAGGTGATCAAATACTTATTTCATACAATAAAATGCAAATTAATTATTTAAAAGTCATACAATGTGATTTTCTGGATTTTTGTTTTAGATTCCGTCTCTCACAGTTGAAGTGTACCTATGATAAAAATTACAGACCTCTACATTCTTTCTAAGTGGGAAAACCTGCAAAATCAGCAGTGTATCAAATACTTGTTCTCCCCACTGTAGTTACCGAAATAAAACACAGATCAAAAGATTTAATGTACGATTCAAGTAGCCGATGTCCTTGACAACTGGTAAATGTGGTGGAGCAGGATTTAGCTTCTCTGAGGAGTTAAGTAGAGAGAGCAGCCTGTGGCTGTGGAAAGGATTGGGCTTAAATTGAGGATACACTAAAACGTGAAACTGACAAGCGCCAAAAAAGCTCCCCTGCCAGTTCCTGCCAACAGAGACTTGTTGAGACCAGCGTGCAGGGGGTTGGCACGGGTTCACACCGAGGCTGGTTGAGGCAGAAATCGAAGGACGTCGTGTGTTTTTATATTCCTCATTCGATTCCATGCATTACAATAAGCCTGTCCACCGATTTTCTACCTCCATGGTTGGAACCACGAGACTAGACACTACATGGTCATGGATGTGCCTAGGGACACAGCAAGCATGACCAGGGAAAGTTGTCTCCACAGGACCTGAAGCACAAAGCACCAATTCAGTTCAAGAAAAGAGAAAGAGTAGAGAAATGTATGCTTGTTACACAGAAAGTGTTAAAAAATAAAACTGACGTCATAATCTGCCCTCTAGGGCCAGCATCAGGTGCAGATCAAGCGTCAAGGGGGTTACTATCGTTGAACAGAGAATAGTGGCTTTAAGATGGCACAGACAAGGCTCGTCTGAAAGTAAAACATCAAAATATCGAGGGCATTAGTTATAAGTTACCCCTAATGGGCCAGCATCAGGTGCAAATGAAAAGTAACATTATTTTTAAAAAAATATTGACATACGGTCACTGAGTACTGCAGAGTACTATTTTTGTTGCTTTAATAAAGGCTGGCAGTCTTTAATTTAACTGTTGTTGGTGTGGACTATATACTGGGGAGGTATTTGAATGAATGAATGAATGAATGGTCTTTATTGTCATTGCTACAGTACAGGTACCAAACAACGAAATTTAGGAGGGGTGGCTCCCCTGGTGTTAGGAAAAAATAAATAAATATATATATATAATATTCAGGGGTCAAAAAATGTATACAAATATCGGATCGGTATCGGTATCGCCGATACCCGAAGCCCAGGTATCGGTATCGGTAGTGAAAAAGTGGGATCGGGACATCCCTAGCTAAAATGTTGTCAGCGTTCATGGACCAAATTGGATGTGTCGATCCATGGCGCTTCCAATTTCCTCACGATAAAAAATTCTCGTTTTTTTCACACGTCCACCATTCGTATAGCAGAATTGATTACTTCTTTATAGACAGAACACTACTTCCCTTTGTCAAAAACGTAGAATATTCAACCATAATTGAATCTGACCATGCCCCAGTACTATTGGATCTGTCCTTCCCACTTAACTACTCTGACCGCGCTCCATGGAGACTTGATACCACACTACTAACAGATAAAGAATTCTGCCAAATGATTTCAACTGCCATAGACAATTTCTTGGAAACCAATAGGGACGACACTGTTTCTCCCTCCCTGCTCTGGCAGACCCTTAAAGTAGTAATAAGGGGGGACATTATTGCATACACATCTAGGCTGAACAAAGCTAGGAGGCAAGAACAGGAGCAACTTCTCAACTCAATGATTGACATAGATCATCAATACTCTGACTCTCCCACCCCGGAGCTTTACAAAAATAAGCTGAATCTCAAAGCCAAATACGAGTTATTAACATCCGATAAGACAGAACGTATGCTGCTGAAATCACGAGGCTTTGTTTATGAGCATGGGGAAAAGGCTGGTAGAATGTTAGCGCATCAATTAAAATGTAAATCCTCTGACCAACAGATTCCACAAATTAAAAGAGAAAATGGGGAGCTTACAACTGACCCCCTCGAAATCAATGAGACTTTTAGGGCATTTTATTCCAAATTGTACACTTCTGAGGCACCCAATGATGATACCAATATGCAACATTTCTTCACAAATTTAAATGCCCCTGTTATCAACCCTGTTCATAAAGCAGAACTTGAACTACCCTTCCAAGACACCGACATTTATAATGCAATCACAGCTATGCAAAGTAGTAAGGCCCCGGGCCCTGATGGATACCCCATCGAATTCTACAAAAAATTCTCAACCAAATTAACTCCGCTCATCTTAGAAATGTTCAATGACTCAATGGATAATGAGGCCCTGCCACAGACGCTAACAGAGGTATTCATAACCCTTTTACCGAAACCAGGGAAAGACAGAACGGAGTGTGGTTCACATCGCCCCATCTCGCTGCTCAACAGCGATGTCAAGATATTAGCTAAAGCACTCGCCCGGCGTCTAGAGTCCGTCACAGACGAGGTGATCTCCCCTGATCAAACTGGCTTCATGCTGGGCCGCCACTCATTCTCTAACATCCGAAACCTTCTAAATGTCGTACATTCTCCTACGTCCGAGGAGGTACCTGAGGTGGTTCTCTCCCAGGATGCGGAGAAGGCTTTTGACAGAGTGGAGTGGGCGTACTTATTTGAATGTCTGAAAGCTTTTGGCTTTGGACCCACTTTTATTGCATGGATCAGACTACTATACTCATCTCCTAAGGCAGGGGTCGGCAATTAGGTTTGGCCTCGGGCCAATTTTTTTTTGAGCCACTAGATGGCGGGCCCGAACATAATCAAAGGCTAATTTAAGTAATTGATTGTTTTAAAATGTGACACGTTCTAATGCTTTGACTTTTCTTTCGACTGTACACATCGCTAGTCAACTAACACAGCTTGCTTTGTGAACCTGCTAACAATGTAAAGTAGTGTTCTAGTTAACTAGGTAGCTGTCCAATCCATTATGTTGCAGTATTTTGGCTTGATTAGCGAGTTTGTGTTGTGATTCTCAACAACGTTGAAACGTAGTTTCACACTTTTCCATATTTTTGAATAATAAATGTGTGGACTGACGATGTAGCGTAGCCTAACTTATTCTAATAATTATGTAACAGTTTCATTCTGATAATTATTCCCCCCTCCTCCCAGACAAGGTCACATTATTATTATTGGATTGGTTGTTTGCGTGCCGGGTGAAGTTAGCCAAACATTTAACCTGCTAGCAAGAGAAACATAATGTCACTCTCCAAAGGTCTAAAGAGGAAAGTTGACGGTGGAAACAGGGCATTTAAAGAGGAATGGACAGCGAACTATACGTTCATCCTACCTGGTTTCATCAATGCAAAGCCGTTGTGAGAGACATTTTCCGTGCTCACAATGTTCCCTTTCTATACGCGAGTCGTCCTTTTCGTCAATGAATGCGATAAAGACGCACGAGAGGAATCGATGGATGCATAAAAACCTTGAGAACTGCCTGTGGATTAAAGTGACGTCAATATCACCAGATATCAAGCAAATACTGACCGATGGGAGATGCTTTTTGTTTGCGCCGATTTTGTTTTCAATGTTTTTCAGAAAATTAAACAGAATTTGCGTTGTTACTGTTCATATGTGTGTTGCAGTCACATATACGTAAACATTACGTTTGAATGGCTTACTGAGCTCGTGTTATTTTGTTCAAACCACACACGGTATGTCGGCTATTTCAGCACCGTGACGCGTTGTCCACCTGCTTATGATTCACTCTGAGGGGTTCAGCGTCAGTGCGCTTCGGTGCACCTTGCTGCCTGATTGTCTGTCCCTGTGTCATTCACTCTCAACATGGATAAAAGTACAATAAGCATTATTCAGGTGGAGTTCGATTCTCTATTCGGACATTATAGGCGCTATATGTGGGACTGTCGGTCCGATATTATTATAAAAAAATAAAAAAAATAAAAAATAAAAAGTGGATTCTCAAAATAATCTGCTGGGCCAAATATTATTGGTGACGGGCCAGCAATGGCCCACGGGCCGCCTATTGCCGACCCCTGTCCTAAGGCATCGGTAGTTACGAACGGGAAACGCTCCACATTTTTCTCATTGTCGAGAGGGACACGCCAGGGGTGCCCGCTGAGCCCACTCCTATTCTCATTCGCCATCGAACCTCTGTCTATCATGTTAAAATCTTCTCCAATAATAAATGGAATTTCTAGATGGGGGAAGGAACACAAGGTGGCGCTATATGCCGACGACTTACTGTTGTATGTATCTGAACCGGTGCAATGCATTTCCCATATAGTTCAGATGCTGCATAGATTTGGTAGCTTTTCGGGATACAAGATCAACCTCACTAAGAGCGAATGTTTTCCAGTGAACAACCTAGATCTCGCAATCCCACAATGTGACTTGCCCTTCCATTTGTCTAAATCTGGCTTCAAATATTTGGGAATTAATATTACACGGTCCTTCTCTAAACTACATGAAAAAAACTTCACGCCCCTTGTTAATAAATTAAAAGATGATTTACAGAAATGGAGGTCCATTAATTTATCACTGGCAGGGAAGATCAACTGTATTAAGCATTAAGATGAACGTTCTACCCCGATTCCTCTACCTTTTCCAATGTCTCCCTATATTCCTCCCAAAGTCCTTCTTCTCGTCCATAGATAAGTCCATATCATCTTTCATTTGGGGGGGGTAAAGTCCCTAGAATACAGAAAAGACTTCTACAGCGACATCGGTCCCAGGGCGGACTGGGCCTACCAAATTTGCTTTATTATCACTGGGCTGCCAATATTCAGAAAATCATATACTGGGTCCATTCACCACAGCCGTCTTGGTGCGAAATAGAAAATGAGTCATGTCTTTCAACATCCCTCTCCGCCTTGATTACCTCCAAACTCCCTCTATCTGCCCCACACTACACCTCTAACCCTGTTGTTGTTAATACATTACGAATATGGTCACAATTTCGACGCCACTTTGGTTTAAAAGATTTCTCCAACCTAGCCCCTATCTGCAATAACCACCTTTTTGTCCCCGCCAGAATAGACAATGCTTTCGCCTTATGGAAAAGACTCGGTCTCTCCAAATTTAAAGATCTCTATACTGAGGGCGTCTTCTCGACCTTTAATCACCTCTCTCAAAAATTCAACCTTCCCCGCTCAAGTTATTTTCGATACCTCCAGGTCCGACATTTCATTAAAAGTTTGGATCCAAACTTCCCAAATGCACCACAACCTTCTGCTATAGATGATATCCTCCAAATTCCTCCCAATCTAAAAGGCCTAATATCAAGTATTTACTCTAGCATATCATCCCTCGGAGACACTTCCCTCCACAAAATTAAAGAGAAATGGCAGGAGGAGCTAGGGGACGTAATACCCGATGACTCCTGGACTGAGGCTCTGACGAGAGTTAACGGGAGCACATCATGTGCTAGACTAGGCGTAATCCAATTTAAGGTCTTGCACCGAATTCACCTTTCCAAATCTAGGCTAGCCAGAATCTATCCTGACGTGGATGAGAATTGTAGCAGATGTCATAACGCTCCGGCAACGCTAACACACATGTTTTGGTCATGTCCCTTATTATTTGATTATTGGTCAGCAGTTTTCAGGACCCTCTCACAGGCACTAGATCTGAACCTGCAACCTAACGCCTACTCAGCTATCTTTGGCATAGCGCCAACTGACCAACAGATTATTAACAAGCATAAAGACATTGTGGCATTTGCCACTCTACTTGCTCGACGGAGGATTTTGCTTTGTTGGACATCCCCCAAACCACCGAATTCCTCCTTATGGTTGACTGACCTTATGCTTCACTTGAAACTTGAAAAGATTAAATATACACTTAGGGGGTCCAAAGACCGCTTTTATTTCACCTGGAACCCAATAATATCCTATTTCAACAAACTAAAAACCCTCCCTGACAATGCAAGTGGATGCTGGATGCTGAGTGATGACATATGTTGTGAATCTATTTATCAGGATAAACCCCTAGAGATACATCATCTCGTTCTAGAGAGGGACATATTACAATCATAACAGACATGGTATCACAGACCAACACGACCATCTCATCTATCCTCACTTACAAATGAATTGCACTTTATTTCTCTTTATCTCTTTGATTACTTACCTGTACTGTCTTCATTACCTATCACCACTGTTATTATTATTATTATTATTTATTGTTGTTTATTTATATCCTTCGTCCTGGGATGCACCACTTGGGATTTTGTGGGGGGGGGGGGGGGGGGGGGGGGTTGGGACATGTTTGTGTTTTGTGTAAAAACAAACCAAAACTGAAAAGTATTATTTTTGTATATCTGTAACATCTCAATAAAAAGAAAGTAAAAAAATTATTTAAAAAAATAAAATAGAAACCATTAGACAAGGCGTTTTCAAGGCAAGCTCTTCTGTGTCAGGCAATTTAGAATGTTGAAGTTTTTCCAATTGTCCCATTGTGATGCAATAAGAAACTATTACAACATTTGCAACATTTGACAGTGCTACAAAAACACTGTGTGCATTGGCCATTGAGATAATATAGAGATATTGAGATATTGAAAGTACTGGGATTCATCTTAATTATGTATTTTCCAGTTTTGGATATACTGCCAATGCTGAGGTAGGTGTGGGATGCATTAAATGCTAATCAAATGTTGGTGGAACAACAGTCACAGTCACTTTCTGTAAGATTTCCCAAACATCAATACCTATGTTGTGTGTGCGTGTGCGTGCATATGTGCATGTGTGTTTATGTAACAGGGAGACTGAGGACCTGGACCTGAACATCCAGTGTGAGGCCTTTGAGGATTCCATGGCCGAGGATGCGGAGGAGATGGAGAGGGTGTACGGAGGCATCGACATGAGCAGTCACCAGGAGGTCTTCACCTCCCTCCTCACCAAAGTGAGCAGCTCCCCAGCCTCTGTCCAGCTGCTGTCCATCCTGCAGGCTCTGCTGCTGGTGGCTCCAGGACGGGGAGACGTGTGGCTGACCCTGGAGGCCCTGGCTGTCCGTGCCACTCTGCTGGCCCACGACTCACAAATGGACTCCGCTGAACGTTTGATGGAGCGCCTGCTCTCTTCCAAGAGACAACAGATCTCAGCCAGTCCCAAGACCAAGACCACCAACAGGGCAATCCAGACAGACTTGCTCGGCAGCACAACCAACCAATCAGACATGGCTTCCGTAACTCCCCCTCCTCCCCCTCCTCCCCCTCCTCCCCCTCCACTTCCTGCTGCTACCCCAAACCCTCCTCCTCCCCCACCCCCACCCCTGCCAGGCACCACTTATGGTGCACCCCCACCACCTCCTCCTTTACCTGGGATGCCACCTCCTCCTCCACCACCTCTACCAGGGATGGGGCAGGGAGGTCCACCTCCTCCCCCTCCCCTGCCTGGTATGGGCCCCCCACCTCCCCCTCCCCTGCCTGGTATGGGCCCCCCACCTCCCCCTCCCCTGCCTGGTATGGGCCCCCCTCCCCCACCACCCCCTCCCCCAGGTATTGGAGGAGGTATTATTGTGCCCCAGAACGCTCCTCTCCCCAAGGCCAGCCGCTGTCCCACACTGCGCATGAAGAAGCTCAACTGGCAGAAGCTGCCCTCCAGAGTGGTGTCTGAAAGCCAATCCATGTGGTCGTCAGTGCAGTCTGATTCCCTGGAACCTGACTACTCCAGCATTGAGGAGCTCTTCTGTCTGCCAGTGACTGACTCAAAGGCCAAAAGTACCAACACTACGGTCAAACGAGAGCCCAAAGAGATATCCTTCATTGATGCCAAGAAAAATCTAGATTTGAACATATTCTTGAAGCAGTTCAGATGCTCACATAAAGACTTTGTAGCTATGATCCAAAATGGGGACCGTTCCAAGTTTGACGTCGAGGTGCTGAAACAGATGCAGACGTTACTGCCGGAGAAACATGAGATTGAGAACCTCAAGTCATACCAAGGGGAGATAGAGAAGCTGGCCGGTGTGGATCGGTTCTACCTCGAGCTCCTATCAGTTTCATGCTACACCATGAGGATCGAGTGCATGCTTCTCTGTGAGGAGACCCCTTCTGTGTTAAAGATGCTGCAACCCAAAGCTGAGCTGCTGGACGCAGCCTGTGAGAGTTTGAAGGAGAGCACCCGCCTTCCAAGTTTCTGCAAGCTCATACTTGACATTGGAAACTTCCTCAACTATGGGAGTCACATAGGCAATGCAGATGGCTTCAAGATCAGCACCTTGCTGAAGCTCACAGATACCAAAGCCAACAAGTCCCGTATCACATTGCTCCATCACATCCTGGAGGAGGCGGAGAAAACCCATGCTGACTTGCTGAACCTTCCGGATGATCTAGAGATCTGTGAAAAGGCTGCTAGAATAAATGTGGATTCTATTCAGGCAGAGTCGAGCTCACTGGTCAAACGGTTGAAGGGTTCTGAGAAAAAAGTGTCCTCTTCTTCTCAGGAGGATATCAAGCAGCAGTATCTCACTGCTATGAAGGGGAACCTGGAGGCCTGTGAGAAGCTGCAGGAGCTCTTTGCCTCCATCAAAAAGAAGAAGGAAGAGCTAGCAGAGTATCTGTGTGAGGACACGTCCCGCCTCTCACTAGAGGAGCTGTTCAACACCATCAAGACCTTCAGAGGACTCTTCCTTAAAGCAATCAAGGAAAACCAGACCTGGAGAGAGCAGGCCATCAAGGCAGAGAAGAGGAAGAAACAGCAAGAGGAGGATGACGCCAAGAGACCGAGGGGGGAGAACGGAAAAATAATTCGTAAAGCCCCCCCAGTCCAGGAGGAGGGCTGCATCATGTTGGACCACCTGTTGGCTATGATGAAGGGCAATGCACTAAGGAAGACCACCAGGGCCCAGGCAGACAGGGGCAGCCTGCCCTCTAATGACAAGAAAAGGGATAGCACCCAGCCTGAACATGCCAAGCTTGAGCGATCATCAGCCGTAGATACCCAATATGGCATAGAAGTGGACAAGGTGGCATCAACCATTCAGCAAGGATCGCAGGACAGACTGCCACACACAGGGGAGTCCACATCAGGCCTTCCAACAGGACTCAAACTGGATTAATCAGAGACCATCGCCCCCCTCAATCCTGGATTGGATCCCCTGCTCAAGGAGGGATCTTCAGAGAGAGATGAGGGCATCAGTGGCGGCTCCTGCCAAATCTCTCAGGGGGGGCAATTGTTGCGTTGATGGTTAAGGTGACACGTTCAAGGGTAAATTCACCTAAATCAGCGGGCTTAAATAAATTGACTCTCACAGCCAAAAAATAAATAATAAAAATAAAAAAAAGCTCTTTGGTCTTGCCCATTGTGGAGAGGTTGGGGTCTGATTGATTGAGTGTGTGGAGTGTGTCTTTTATAAAGGTAACGAGTTCAAACTGGTGCAGTTAATACAGGTAATGAGTGGAGAATAGGAGGGCTTCTTAAAGAAAAACTAACAGGTCTGTGAGAGCTGGAATTATTACTGGTTGGTAGGTGATCAAATACTTATTTCATACAATAAAATGCAAATTAATTATTTAAAAGTCATACAATGTGATTTTCTGGATTTTTGTTTTAGATTCCGTCTCTCACAGTTGAAGTGTACCTATGATAAAAATTACAGACCTCTACATTCTTTCTAAGTGGGAAAACCTGCAAAATCAGCAGTGTATCAAATACTTGTTCTCCCCACTGTAGTTACCGAAATAAAACACAGATCAAAAGATTTAATGTACGATTCAAGTAGCCGATGTCCTTGACAACTGGTAAATGTGGTGGAGCAGGATTTAGCTTCTCTGAGGAGTTAAGTAGAGAGAGCAGCCTGTGGCTGTGGAAAGGATTGGGCTTAAATTGAGGATACACTAAAACGTGAAACTGACAAGCGCCAAAAAAGCTCCCCTGCCAGTTCCTGCCAACAGAGACTTGTTGAGACCAGCGTGCAGGGGGTTGGCACGGGTTCACACCGAGGCTGGTTGAGGCAGAAATCGAAGGACGTCGTGTGTTTTTATATTCCTCATTCGATTCCATGCATTACAATAAGCCTGTCCACCGATTTTCTACCTCCATGGTTGGAACCACGAGACTAGACACTACATGGTCATGGATGTGCCTAGGGACACAGCAAGCATGACCAGGGAAAGTTGTCTCCACAGGACCTGAAGCACAAAGCACCAATTCAGTTCAAGAAAAGAGAAAGAGTAGAGAAATGTATGCTTGTTACACAGAAAGTGTTAAAAAATAAAACTGACGTCATAATCTGCCCTCTAGGGCCAGCATCAGGTGCAGATCAAGCGTCAAGGGGGTTACTATCGTTGAACAGAGAATAGTGGCTTTAAGATGGCACAGACAAGGCTCGTCTGAAAGTAAAACATCAAAATATCGAGGGCATTAGTTATAAGTTACCCCTAATGGGCCAGCATCAGGTGCAAATGAAAAGTAACATTATTTTAAAAAAAATATTGACATACGGTCACTGAGTACTGCAGAGTACTATTTTTGTTGCTTTAATAAAGGCTGGCAGTCTTTAATTTAACTGTTGTTGGTGTGGACTATATACTGGGGAGGTATTTGAATGAATGAATGGTCTTTATTGTCATTGCTACAGTACAGGTACCAAACAACGAAATTTAGGAGGGGTGGCTCCCCTGGTGTTAGGAAGAAAAAAAATATATATATATATATAATATTCAGGGGTCAAAAAATGTATACAAATATCGGATCGGTATCGGTATCGCCGATACCCGAAGCCCAGGTATCGGTATCGGTATCGGTAGTGAAAAAGTGGGATCGGGACATCCCTAGCTAAAATGTTGTCAGCGTTCATGGACCAAATTGGATGTGTCGATCCATGGCGCTTCCAATTTCCTCACGATAAAAAATTCTCGTTTTTTTCACACGTCCACCATTCGTATAGCAGAATTGATTACTTCTTTATAGACAGAACACTACTTCCCTTTGTCAAAAACGTAGAATATTCAACCATAATTGAATCTGACCATGCCCCAGTACTATTGGATCTGTCCTTCCCACTTAACTACTCTGACCGCGCTCCATGGAGACTTGATACCACACTACTAACAGATAAAGAATTCTGCCAAATGATTTCAACTGCCATAGACAATTTCTTGGAAACCAATAGGGACGACACTGTTTCTCCCTCCCTGCTCTGGCAGACCCTTAAAGTAGTAATAAGGGGGGACATTATTGCATACACATCTAGGCTGAACAAAGCTAGGAGGCAAGAACAGGAGCAACTTCTCAACTCAATGATTGACATAGATCATCAATACTCTGACTCTCCCACCCCGGAGCTTTACAAAAATAAGCTGAATCTCAAAGCCAAATACGAGTTATTAACATCCGATAAGACAGAACGTATGCTGCTGAAATCACGAGGCTTTGTTTATGAGCATGGGGAAAAGGCTGGTAGAATGTTAGCGCATCAATTAAAATGTAAATCCTCTGACCAACAGATTCCACAAATTAAAAGAGAAAATGGGGAGCTTACAACTGACCCCCTCGAAATCAATGAGACTTTTAGGGCATTTTATTCCAAATTGTACACTTCTGAGGCACCCAATGATGATACCAATATGCAACATTTCTTCACAAATTTAAATGCCCCTGTTATCAACCCTGTTCATAAAGCAGAACTTGAACTACCCTTCCAAGACACCGACATTTATAATGCAATCACAGCTATGCAAAGTAGTAAGGCCCCGGGCCCTGATGGATACCCCATCGAATTCTACAAAAAATTCTCAACCAAATTAACTCCGCTCATCTTAGAAATGTTCAATGACTCAATGGATAATGAGGCCCTGCCACAGACGCTAACAGAGGCATTCATAACCCTTTTACCGAAACCAGGGAAAGACAGAACGGAGTGTGGTTCACATCGCCCCATCTCGCTGCTCAACAGCGATGTCAAGATATTAGCTAAAGCACTCGCCCGGCGTCTAGAGTCCGTCACAGACGAGGTGATCTCCCCTGATCAAACTGGCTTCATGCTGGGCCGCCACTCATTCTCTAACATCCGAAACCTTCTAAATGTCGTACATTCTCCTACGTCCGAGGAGGTACCTGAGGTGGTTCTCTCCCTGGATGCGGAGAAGGCTTTTGACAGAGTGGAGTGGGCGTACTTATTTGAATGTCTGAAAGCTTTTGGCTTTGGACCCACTTTTATTGCATGGATCAGACTACTATACTCATCTCCTAAGGCAGGGGTCGGCAATTAGGTTTGGCCTCGGGCCAATTTTTTTTTGAGCCACTAGATGGCGGGCCCGAACATAATCAAAGGCTAATTTAAGTAATTGATTGTTTTAAAATGTGACACGTTCTAATGCTTTGACTTTTCTTTCGACTGTACACATCGCTAGTCAACTAACACAGCTTGTTTTGTGAACCTGCTAACAATGTAAAGTAGTGTTCTAGTTAACTAGGTAGCTGTCCAATCCATTATGTTGCAGTATTTTGGCTTGATTAGCGAGTTTGTGTTGTGATTCTCAACAACGTTGAAACGTAGTTTCACACTTTTCCATATTTTTGAATAATAAATGTGTGGACTGACGATGTAGCGTAGCCTAACTTATTCTAATAATTATGTAACAGTTTCATTCTGATAATTATTCCCCCCTCCTCCCAGACAAGGTCACATTATTATTATTGGATTGGTTGTTTGCGTGCCGGGTGAAGTTAGCCAAACATTTAACCTGCTAGCAAGAGAAACATAATGTCACTCTCCAAAGGTCTAAAGAGGAAAGTTGACGGTGGAAACAGGGCATTTAAAGAGGAATGGACAGCGAACTATACGTTCATCCTACCTGGTTTCATCAATGCAAAGCCGTTGTGAGAGACATTTTCCGTGCTCACAATGTTCCCTTTCTATACGCGAGTCGTCCTTTTCGTCAATGAATGCGATAAAGACGCACGAGAGGAATCGATGGATGCATAAAAACCTTGAGAACTGCCTGTGGATTAAAGTGACGTCAATATCACCAGATATCAAGCAAATACTGACCGATGGGAGATGCTTTTTGTTTGCGCCGATTTTGTTTTCAATGTTTTTCAGAAAATTAAACAGAATTTGCGTTGTTACTGTTCATATGTGTGTTGCAGTCACATATACGTAAACATTACGTTTGAATGGCTTACTGAGCTCGTGTTATTTTGTTCAAACCACACACGGTATGTCGGCTATTTCAGCACCGTGACGCGTTGTCCACCTGCTTATGATTCACTCTGAGGGGTTCAGCGTCAGTGCGCTTCGGTGCACCTTGCTGCCTGATTGTCTGTCCCTGTGTCATTCACTCTCAACATGGATAAAAGTACAATAAGCATTATTCAGGTGGAGTTCGATTCTCTATTCGGACATTATAGGCGCTATATGTGGGACTGTCGGTCCGATATTATTATAAAAAAATAAAAAAAATAAAAAATAAAAAGTGGATTCTCAAAATAATCTGCTGGGCCAAATATTATTGGTGACGGGCCAGCAATGGCCCACGGGCCGCCTATTGCCGACCCCTGTCCTAAGGCATCGGTAGTTACGAACGGGAAACGCTCCACATTTTTCTCATTGTCGAGAGGGACACGCCAGGGGTGCCCGCTGAGCCCACTCCTATTCTCATTCGCCATCGAACCTCTGTCTATCATGTTAAAATCTTCTCCAATAATAAATGGAATTTCTAGATGGGGGAAGGAACACAAGGTGGCGCTATATGCCGACGACTTACTGTTGTATGTATCTGAACCGGTGCAATGCATTTCCCATATAGTTCAGATGCTGCATAGATTTGGTAGCTTTTCGGGATACAAGATCAACCTCACTAAGAGCGAATGTTTTCCAGTGAACAACCTAGATCTCGCAATCCCACAATGTGACTTGCCCTTCCATTTGTCTAAATCTGGCTTCAAATATTTGGGAATTAATATTACACGGTCCTTCTCTAAACTACATGAAAAAAACTTCACGCCCCTTGTTAATAAATTAAAAGATGATTTACAGAAATGGAGGTCCATTAATTTATCACTGGCAGGGAAGATCAACTGTATTAAGCATTAAGATGAACGTTCTACCCCGATTCCTCTACCTTTTCCAATGTCTCCCTATATTCCTCCCAAAGTCCTTCTTCTCGTCCATAGATAAGTCCATATCATCTTTCATTTGGGGGGGGTAAAGTCCCTAGAATACAGAAAAGACTTCTACAGCGACATCGGTCCCAGGGCGGACTGGGCCTACCAAATTTGCTTTATTATCACTGGGCTGCCAATATTCAGAAAATCATATACTGGGTCCATTCACCACAGCCGTCTTGGTGCGAAATAGAAAATGAGTCATGTCTTTCAACATCCCTCTCCGCCTTGATTACCTCCAAACTCCCTCTATCTGCCCCACACTACACCTCTAACCCTGTTGTTGTTAATACATTACGAATATGGTCACAATTTCGACGCCACTTTGGTTTAAAAGATTTCTCCAACCTAGCCCCTATCTGCAATAACCACCTTTTTGTCCCCGCCAGAATAGACAATGCTTTCGCCTTATGGAAAAGACTCGGTCTCTCCAAATTTAAAGATCTCTATACTGAGGGCGTCTTCTCGACCTTTAATCACCTCTCTCAAAAATTCAACCTTCCCCGCTCAAGTTATTTTCGATACCTCCAGGTCCGACATTTCATTAAAAGTTTGGATCCAAACTTCCCAAATGCACCACAACCTTCTGCTATAGATGATATCCTCCAAATTCCTCCCAATCTAAAAGGCCTAATATCAAGTATTTACTCTAGCATATCATCCCTCGGAGACACTTCCCTCCACAAAATTAAAGAGAAATGGCAGGAGGAGCTAGGGGACGTAATACCCGATGACTCCTGGACTGAGGCTCTGACGAGAGTTAACGGGAGCACATCATGTGCTAGACTAGGCGTAATCCAATTTAAGGTCTTGCACCGAATTCACCTTTCCAAATCTAGGCTAGCCAGAATCTATCCTGACGTGGATGAGAATTGTAGCAGATGTCATAACGCTCCGGCACCGCTAACACACATGTTTTGGTCATGTCCCTTATTATTTGATTATTGGTCAGCAGTTTTCAGGACCCTCTCACAGGCACTAGATCTGAACCTGCAACCTAACGCCTACTCAGCTATCTTTGGCATAGCGCCAACTGACCAACAGATTATTAACAAGCATAAAGACATTGTGGCATTTGCCACTCTACTTGCTCGACGGAGGATTTTGCTTTGTTGGACATCCCCCAAACCACCGAATTCCTCCTTATGGTTGACTGACCTTATGCTTCACTTGAAACTTGAAAAGATTAAATATACACTTAGGGGGTCCAAAGACCGCTTTTATTTCACCTGGAACCCAATAATATCCTATTTCAACAAACTAAAAACCCTCCCTGACAATGCAAGTGCGCTGGATGCTGAGTGATGACATATGTTGTGAATCTATTTATCAGGATAAACCCCTAGAGCAGGGGTCGGCAATTAGGTTTGGCCTCGGGCCAATTTTTTTTTGAGCCACTAGATGGCGGGCCCGAACATAATCAAAGGCTAATTTAAGTAATTGATTGTTTTAAAATGTGACACGTTCTAATGCTTTGACTTTTCTTTCGACTGTACACATCGCTAGTCAACTAACACAGCTTGTTTTGTGAACCTGCTAACAATGTAAAGTAGTGTTCTAGTTAACTAGGTAGCTGTCCAATCCATTATGTTGCAGTATTTTGGCTTGATTAGCGAGTTTGTGTTGTGATTCTCAACAACGTTGAAACGTAGTTTCACACTTTTCCATATTTTTGAATAATAAATGTGTGGACTGACGATGTAGCGTAGCCTAACTTATTCTAATAATTATGTAACAGTTTCATTCTGATAATTATTCCCCCCTCCTCCCAGACAAGGTCACATTATTATTATTGGATTGGTTGTTTGCGTGCCGGGTGAAGTTAGCCAAACATTTAACCTGCTAGCAAGAGAAACATAGCATGTCACTCTCCAAAGGTCTAAAGAGGAAAGTTGACGGTGGAAACAGGGCATTTAAAGAGGAATGGACAGCGAACTATACGTTCATCCTACCTGGTTTCATCAATGCAAAGCCGTTGTGAGAGACATTTTCCGTGCTCACAATGTTCCCTTTCTATACGCGAGTCGTCCTTTTCGTCAATGAATGCGATAAAGACGCACGAGAGGAATCGATGGATGCATAAAAACCTTGAGAACTGCCTGTGGATTAAAGTGACGTCAATATCACCAGATATCAAGCAAATACTGACCGATGGGAGATGCTTTTTGTTTGCGCCGATTTTGTTTTCAATGTTTTTCAGAAAATTAAACAGAATTTGCGTTGTTACTGTTCATATGTGTGTTGCAGTCACATATACGTAAACATTACGTTTGAATGGCTTACTGAGCTCGTGTTATTTTGTTCAAACCACACACGGTATGTCGGCTATTTCAGCACCGTGACGCGTTGTCCACCTGCTTATGATTCACTCTGAGGGGTTCAGCGTCAGTGCGCTTCGGTGCACCTTGCTGCCTGATTGTCTGTCCCTGTGTCATTCACTCTCAACATGGATAAAAGTACAATAAGCATTATTCAGGTGGAGTTCGATTCTCTATTCGGACATTATAGGCGCTATATGTGGGACTGTCGGTCCGATATTATTATAAAAAAATAAAAAAAATAAAAAATAAAAAGTGGATTCTCAAAATAATCTGCTGGGCCAAATATTATTGGTGACGGGCCAGCAATGGCCCACGGGCCGCCTATTGCCGACCCCTGTCCTAAGGCATCGGTAGTTACGAACGGGAAACGCTCCACATTTTTCTCATTGTCGAGAGGGACACGCCAGGGGTGCCCGCTGAGCCCACTCCTATTCTCATTCGCCATCGAACCTCTGTCTATCATGTTAAAATCTTCTCCAATAATAAATGGAATTTCTAGATGGGGGAAGGAACACAAGGTGGCGCTATATGCCGACGACTTACTGTTGTATGTATCTGAACCGGTGCAATGCATTTCCCATATAGTTCAGATGCTGCATAGATTTGGTAGCTTTTCGGGATACAAGATCAACCTCACTAAGAGCGAATGTTTTCCAGTGAACAACCTAGATCTCGCAATCCCACAATGTGACTTGCCCTTCCATTTGTCTAAATCTGGCTTCAAATATTTGGGAATTAATATTACACGGTCCTTCTCTAAACTACATGAAAAAAACTTCACGCCCCTTGTTAATAAATTAAAAGATGATTTACAGAAATGGAGGTCCATTAATTTATCACTGGCAGGGAAGATCAACTGTATTAAGCATTAAGATGAACGTTCTACCCCGATTCCTCTACCTTTTCCAATGTCTCCCTATATTCCTCCCAAAGTCCTTCTTCTCGTCCATAGATAAGTCCATATCATCTTTCATTTGGGGGGGGTAAAGTCCCTAGAATACAGAAAAGACTTCTACAGCGACATCGGTCCCAGGGCGGACTGGGCCTACCAAATTTGCTTTATTATCACTGGGCTGCCAATATTCAGAAAATCATATACTGGGTCCATTCACCACAGCCGTCTTGGTGCGAAATAGAAAATGAGTCATGTCTTTCAACATCCCTCTCCGCCTTGATTACCTCCAAACTCCCTCTATCTGCCCCACACTACACCTCTAACCCTGTTGTTGTTAATACATTACGAATATGGTCACAATTTCGACGCCACTTTGGTTTAAAAGATTTCTCCAACCTAGCCCCTATCTGCAATAACCACCTTTTTGTCCCCGCCAGAATAGACAATGCTTTCGCCTTATGGAAAAGACTCGGTCTCTCCAAATTTAAAGATCTCTATACTGAGGGCGTCTTCTCGACCTTTAATCACCTCTCTCAAAAATTCAACCTTCCCCGCTCAAGTTATTTTCGATACCTCCAGGTCCGACATTTCATTAAAAGTTTGGATCCAAACTTCCCAAATGCACCACAACCTTCTGCTATAGATGATATCCTCCAAATTCCTCCCAATCTAAAAGGCCTAATATCAAGTATTTACTCTAGCATATCATCCCTCGGAGACACTTCCCTCCACAAAATTAAAGAGAAATGGCAGGAGGAGCTAGGGGACGTAATACCCGATGACTCCTGGACTGAGGCTCTGACGAGAGTTAACGGGAGCACATCATGTGCTAGACTAGGCGTAATCCAATTTAAGGTCTTGCACCGAATTCACCTTTCCAAATCTAGGCTAGCCAGAATCTATCCTGACGTGGATGAGAATTGTAGCAGATGTCATAACGCTCCGGCAACGCTAACACACATGTTTTGGTCATGTCCCTTATTATTTGATTATTGGTCAGCAGTTTTCAGGACCCTCTCACAGGCACTAGATCTGAACCTGCAACCTAACGCCTACTCAGCTATCTTTGGCATAGCGCCAACTGACCAACAGATTATTAACAAGCATAAAGACATTGTGGCATTTGCCACTCTACTTGCTCGACGGAGGATTTTGCTTTGTTGGACATCCCCCAAACCACCGAATTCCTCCTTATGGTTGACTGACCTTATGCTTCACTTGAAACTTGAAAAGATTAAATATACACTTAGGGGGTCCAAAGACCGCTTTTATTTCACCTGGAACCCAATAATATCCTATTTCAACAAACTAAAAACCCTCCCTGACAATGCAAGTGCGCTGGATGCTGAGTGATGACATATGTTGTGAATCTATTTATCAGGATAAACCCCTAGAGATACATCATCTCGTTCTAGAGAGGGACATATTACAATCATAACAGACATGGTATCACAGACCAACACGACCATCTCATCTATCCTCACTTACAAATGAATTGCACTTTATTTCTCTTTATCTCTTTGATTACTTACCTGTACTGTCTTCATTACCTATCACCACTGTTATTATTATTATTATTATTTATTGTTGTTTATTTATATCCTTCGTCCTGGGATGCACCACTTGGGATTTTGTGGGGGGGGGGGGGGGGGGGGGGGGTTGGGACATGTTTGTGTTTTGTGTAAAAACAAACCAAAACTGAAAAGTATTATTTTTGTATATCTGTAACATCTCAATAAAAAGAAAGTAAAAAAATTATTTAAAAAAATAAAATAGAAACCATTAGACAAGGCGTTTTCAAGGCAAGCTCTTCTGTGTCAGGCAATTTAGAATGTTGAAGTTTTTCCAATTGTCCCATTGTGATGCAATAAGAAACTATTACAACATTTGCAACATTTGACAGTGCTACAAAAACACTGTGTGCATTGGCCATTGAGATAATATAGAGATATTGAGATATTGAAAGTACTGGGATTCATCTTAATTATGTATTTTCCAGTTTTGGATATACTGCCAATGCTGAGGTAGGTGTGGGATGCATTAAATGCTAATCAAATGTTGGTGGAACAACAGTCACAGTCACTTTCTGTAAGATTTCCCAAACATCAATACCTATGTTGTGTGTGCGTGTGCGTGCATATGTGCATGTGTGTTTATGTAACAGGGAGACTGAGGACCTGGACCTGAACATCCAGTGTGAGGCCTTTGAGGATTCCATGGCCGAGGATGCGGAGGAGATGGAGAGGGTGTACGGAGGCATCGACATGAGCAGTCACCAGGAGGTCTTCACCTCCCTCCTCACCAAAGTGAGCAGCTCCCCAGCCTCTGTCCAGCTGCTGTCCATCCTGCAGGCTCTGCTGCTGGTGGCTCCAGGACGGGGAGACGTGTGGCTGACCCTGGAGGCCCTGGCTGTCCGTGCCACTCTGCTGGCCCACGACTCACAAATGGACTCCGCTGAACGTTTGATGGAGCGCCTGCTCTCTTCCAAGAGACAACAGATCTCAGCCAGTCCCAAGACCAAGACCACCAACAGGGCAATCCAGACAGACTTGCTCGGCAGCACAACCAACCAATCAGACATGGCTTCCGTAACTCCCCCTCCTCCCCCTCCTCCCCCTCCACTTCCTGCTGCTACCCCAAACCCTCCTCCTCCCCCACCCCCACCCCTGCCAGGCACCACTTATGGTGCACCCCCACCACCTCCTCCTTTACCTGGGATGCCACCTCCTCCTCCACCACCTCTACCAGGGATGGGGCAGGGAGGTCCACCTCCTCCCCCTCCCCTGCCTGGTATGGGCCCCCCACCTCCCCCTCCCCTGCCTGGTATGGGCCCCCCACCTCCCCCTCCCCTGCCTGGTATGGGCCCCCCTCCCCCACCACCCCCTCCCCCAGGTATTGGAGGAGGTATTATTGTGCCCCAGAACGCTCCTCTCCCCAAGGCCAGCCGCTGTCCCACACTGCGCATGAAGAAGCTCAACTGGCAGAAGCTGCCCTCCAGAGTGGTGTCTGAAAGCCAATCCATGTGGTCGTCAGTGCAGTCTGATTCCCTGGAACCTGACTACTCCAGCATTGAGGAGCTCTTCTGTCTGCCAGTGACTGACTCAAAGGCCAAAAGTACCAACACTACGGTCAAACGAGAGCCCAAAGAGATATCCTTCATTGATGCCAAGAAAAATCTAGATTTGAACATATTCTTGAAGCAGTTCAGATGCTCACATAAAGACTTTGTAGCTATGATCCAAAATGGGGACCGTTCCAAGTTTGACGTCGAGGTGCTGAAACAGATGCAGACGTTACTGCCGGAGAAACATGAGATTGAGAACCTCAAGTCATACCAAGGGGAGATAGAGAAGCTGGCCGGTGTGGATCGGTTCTACCTCGAGCTCCTATCAGTTTCATGCTACACCATGAGGATCGAGTGCATGCTTCTCTGTGAGGAGACCCCTTCTGTGTTAAAGATGCTGCAACCCAAAGCTGAGCTGCTGGACGCAGCCTGTGAGAGTTTGAAGGAGAGCACCCGCCTTCCAAGTTTCTGCAAGCTCATACTTGACATTGGAAACTTCCTCAACTATGGGAGTCACATAGGCAATGCAGATGGCTTCAAGATCAGCACCTTGCTGAAGCTCACAGATACCAAAGCCAACAAGTCCCGTATCACATTGCTCCATCACATCCTGGAGGAGGCGGAGAAAACCCATGCTGACTTGCTGAACCTTCCGGATGATCTAGAGATCTGTGAAAAGGCTGCTAGAATAAATGTGGATTCTATTCAGGCAGAGTCGAGCTCACTGGTCAAACGGTTGAAGGGTTCTGAGAAAAAAGTGTCCTCTTCTTCTCAGGAGGATATCAAGCAGCAGTATCTCACTGCTATGAAGGGGAACCTGGAGGCCTGTGAGAAGCTGCAGGAGCTCTTTGCCTCCATCAAAAAGAAGAAGGAAGAGCTAGCAGAGTATCTGTGTGAGGACACGTCCCGCCTCTCACTAGAGGAGCTGTTCAACACCATCAAGACCTTCAGAGGACTCTTCCTTAAAGCAATCAAGGAAAACCAGACCTGGAGAGAGCAGGCCATCAAGGCAGAGAAGAGGAAGAAACAGCAAGAGGAGGATGACGCCAAGAGACCGAGGGGGGAGAACGGAAAAATAATTCGTAAAGCCCCCCCAGTCCAGGAGGAGGGCTGCATCATGTTGGACCACCTGTTGGCTATGATGAAGGGCAATGCACTAAGGAAGACCACCAGGGCCCAGGCAGACAGGGGCAGCCTGCCCTCTAATGACAAGAAAAGGGATAGCACCCAGCCTGAACATGCCAAGCTTGAGCGATCATCAGCCGTAGATACCCAATATGGCATAGAAGTGGACAAGGTGGCATCAACCATTCAGCAAGGATCGCAGGACAGACTGCCACACACAGGGGAGTCCACATCAGGCCTTCCAACAGGACTCAAACTGGATTAATCAGAGACCATCGCCCCCCTCAATCCTGGATTGGATCCCCTGCTCAAGGAGGGATCTTCAGAGAGAGATGAGGGCATCAGTGGCGGCTCCTGCCAAATCTCTCAGGGGGGGCAATTGTTGCGTTGATGGTTAAGGTGACACGTTCAAGGGTAAATTCACCTAAATCAGCGGGCTTAAATAAATTGACTCTCACAGCCAAAAAATAAATAATAAAAATAAAAAAAAGCTCTTTGGTCTTGCCCATTGTGGAGAGGTTGGGGTCTGATTGATTGAGTGTGTGGAGTGTGTCTTTTATAAAGGTAACGAGTTCAAACTGGTGCAGTTAATACAGGTAATGAGTGGAGAATAGGAGGGCTTCTTAAAGAAAAACTAACAGGTCTGTGAGAGCTGGAATTATTACTGGTTGGTAGGTGATCAAATACTTATTTCATACAATAAAATGCAAATTAATTATTTAAAAGTCATACAATGTGATTTTCTGGATTTTTGTTTTAGATTCCGTCTCTCACAGTTGAAGTGTACCTATGATAAAAATTACAGACCTCTACATTCTTTCTAAGTGGGAAAACCTGCAAAATCAGCAGTGTATCAAATACTTGTTCTCCCCACTGTAGTTACCGAAATAAAACACAGATCAAAAGATTTAATGTACGATTCAAGTAGCCGATGTCCTTGACAACTGGTAAATGTGGTGGAGCAGGATTTAGCTTCTCTGAGGAGTTAAGTAGAGAGAGCAGCCTGTGGCTGTGGAAAGGATTGGGCTTAAATTGAGGATACACTAAAACGTGAAACTGACAAGCGCCAAAAAAGCTCCCCTGCCAGTTCCTGCCAACAGAGACTTGTTGAGACCAGCGTGCAGGGGGTTGGCACGGGTTCACACCGAGGCTGGTTGAGGCAGAAATCGAAGGACGTCGTGTGTTTTTATATTCCTCATTCGATTCCATGCATTACAATAAGCCTGTCCACCGATTTTCTACCTCCATGGTTGGAACCACGAGACTAGACACTACATGGTCATGGATGTGCCTAGGGACACAGCAAGCATGACCAGGGAAAGTTGTCTCCACAGGACCTGAAGCACAAAGCACCAATTCAGTTCAAGAAAAGAGAAAGAGTAGAGAAATGTATGCTTGTTACACAGAAAGTGTTAAAAAATAAAACTGACGTCATAATCTGCCCTCTAGGGCCAGCATCAGGTGCAGATCAAGCGTCAAGGGGGTTACTATCGTTGAACAGAGAATAGTGGCTTTAAGATGGCACAGACAAGGCTCGTCTGAAAGTAAAACATCAAAATATCGAGGGCATTAGTTATAAGTTACCCCTAATGGGCCAGCATCAGGTGCAAATGAAAAGTAACATTATTTTAAAAAAAATATTGACATACGGTCACTGAGTACTGCAGAGTACTATTTTTGTTGCTTTAATAAAGGCTGGCAGTCTTTAATTTAACTGTTGTTGGTGTGGACTATATACTGGGGAGGTATTTGAATGAATGAATGGTCTTTATTGTCATTGCTACAGTACAGGTACCAAACAACGAAATTTAGGAGGGGTGGCTCCCCTGGTGTTAGGAAGAAAAAAAAAATATATATATATATAATATTCAGGGGTCAAAAAATGTATACAAATATCGGATCGGTATCGGTATCGCCGATACCCGAAGCCCAGGTATCGGTATCGGTATCGGTAGTGAAAAAGTGGGATCGGGACATCCCTAGCTAAAATGTTGTCAGCGTTCATGGACCAAATTGGATGTGTCGATCCATGGCGCTTCCAATTTCCTCACGATAAAAAATTCTCGTTTTTTTCACACGTCCACCATTCGTATAGCAGAATTGATTACTTCTTTATAGACAGAACACTACTTCCCTTTGTCAAAAACGTAGAATATTCAACCATAATTGAATCTGACCATGCCCCAGTACTATTGGATCTGTCCTTCCCACTTAACTACTCTGACCGCGCTCCATGGAGACTTGATACCACACTACTAACAGATAAAGAATTCTGCCAAATGATTTCAACTGCCATAGACAATTTCTTGGAAACCAATAGGGACGACACTGTTTCTCCCTCCCTGCTCTGGCAGACCCTTAAAGTAGTAATAAGGGGGGACATTATTGCATACACATCTAGGCTGAACAAAGCTAGGAGGCAAGAACAGGAGCAACTTCTCAACTCAATGATTGACATAGATCATCAATACTCTGACTCTCCCACCCCGGAGCTTTACAAAAATAAGCTGAATCTCAAAGCCAAATACGAGTTATTAACATCCGATAAGACAGAACGTATGCTGCTGAAATCACGAGGCTTTGTTTATGAGCATGGGGAAAAGGCTGGTAGAATGTTAGCGCATCAATTAAAATGTAAATCCTCTGACCAACAGATTCCACAAATTAAAAGAGAAAATGGGGAGCTTACAACTGACCCCCTCGAAATCAATGAGACTTTTAGGGCATTTTATTCCAAATTGTACACTTCTGAGGCACCCAATGATGATACCAATATGCAACATTTCTTCACAAATTTAAATGCCCCTGTTATCAACCCTGTTCATAAAGCAGAACTTGAACTACCCTTCCAAGACACCGACATTTATAATGCAATCACAGCTATGCAAAGTAGTAAGGCCCCGGGCCCTGATGGATACCCCATCGAATTCTACAAAAAATTCTCAACCAAATTAACTCCGCTCATCTTAGAAATGTTCAATGACTCAATGGATAATGAGGCCCTGCCACAGACGCTAACAGAGGCATTCATAACCCTTTTACCGAAACCAGGGAAAGACAGAACGGAGTGTGGTTCACATCGCCCCATCTCGCTGCTCAACAGCGATGTCAAGATATTAGCTAAAGCACTCGCCCGGCGTCTAGAGTCCGTCACAGACGAGGTGATCTCCCCTGATCAAACTGGCTTCATGCTGGGCCGCCACTCATTCTCTAACATCCGAAACCTTCTAAATGTCGTACATTCTCCTACGTCCGAGGAGGTACCTGAGGTGGTTCTCTCCCTGGATGCGGAGAAGGCTTTTGACAGAGTGGAGTGGGCGTACTTATTTGAATGTCTGAAAGCTTTTGGCTTTGGACCCACTTTTATTGCATGGATCAGACTACTATACTCATCTCCTAAGGCAGGGGTCGGCAATTAGGTTTGGCCTCGGGCCAATTTTTTTTTGAGCCACTAGATGGCGGGCCCGAACATAATCAAAGGCTAATTTAAGTAATTGATTGTTTTAAAATGTGACACGTTCTAATGCTTTGACTTTTCTTTCGACTGTACACATCGCTAGTCAACTAACACAGCTTGTTTTGTGAACCTGCTAACAATGTAAAGTAGTGTTCTAGTTAACTAGGTAGCTGTCCAATCCATTATGTTGCAGTATTTTGGCTTGATTAGCGAGTTTGTGTTGTGATTCTCAACAACGTTGAAACGTAGTTTCACACTTTTCCATATTTTTGAATAATAAATGTGTGGACTGACGATGTAGCGTAGCCTAACTTATTCTAATAATTATGTAACAGTTTCATTCTGATAATTATTCCCCCCTCCTCCCAGACAAGGTCACATTATTATTATTGGATTGGTTGTTTGCGTGCCGGGTGAAGTTAGCCAAACATTTAACCTGCTAGCAAGAGAAACATAATGTCACTCTCCAAAGGTCTAAAGAGGAAAGTTGACGGTGGAAACAGGGCATTTAAAGAGGAATGGACAGCGAACTATACGTTCATCCTACCTGGTTTCATCAATGCAAAGCCGTTGTGAGAGACATTTTCCGTGCTCACAATGTTCCCTTTCTATACGCGAGTCGTCCTTTTCGTCAATGAATGCGATAAAGACGCACGAGAGGAATCGATGGATGCATAAAAACCTTGAGAACTGCCTGTGGATTAAAGTGACGTCAATATCACCAGATATCAAGCAAATACTGACCGATGGGAGATGCTTTTTGTTTGCGCCGATTTTGTTTTCAATGTTTTTCAGAAAATTAAACAGAATTTGCGTTGTTACTGTTCATATGTGTGTTGCAGTCACATATACGTAAACATTACGTTTGAATGGCTTACTGAGCTCGTGTTATTTTGTTCAAACCACACACGGTATGTCGGCTATTTCAGCACCGTGACGCGTTGTCCACCTGCTTATGATTCACTCTGAGGGGTTCAGCGTCAGTGCGCTTCGGTGCACCTTGCTGCCTGATTGTCTGTCCCTGTGTCATTCACTCTCAACATGGATAAAAGTACAATAAGCATTATTCAGGTGGAGTTCGATTCTCTATTCGGACATTATAGGCGCTATATGTGGGACTGTCGGTCCGATATTATTATAAAAAAATAAAAAAAATAAAAAATAAAAAGTGGATTCTCAAAATAATCTGCTGGGCCAAATATTATTGGTGACGGGCCAGCAATGGCCCACGGGCCGCCTATTGCCGACCCCTGTCCTAAGGCATCGGTAGTTACGAACGGGAAACGCTCCACATTTTTCTCATTGTCGAGAGGGACACGCCAGGGGTGCCCGCTGAGCCCACTCCTATTCTCATTCGCCATCGAACCTCTGTCTATCATGTTAAAATCTTCTCCAATAATAAATGGAATTTCTAGATGGGGGAAGGAACACAAGGTGGCGCTATATGCCGACGACTTACTGTTGTATGTATCTGAACCGGTGCAATGCATTTCCCATATAGTTCAGATGCTGCATAGATTTGGTAGCTTTTCGGGATACAAGATCAACCTCACTAAGAGCGAATGTTTTCCAGTGAACAACCTAGATCTCGCAATCCCACAATGTGACTTGACCTTCCATTTGTCTAAATCTGGCTTCAAATATTTGGGAATTAATATTACACGGTCCTTCTCTAAACTACATGAAAAAAACTTCACGCCCCTTGTTAATAAATTAAAAGATGATTTACAGAAATGGAGGTCCATTAATTTATCACTGGCAGGGAAGATCAACTGTATTAAGCATTAAGATGAACGTTCTACCCCGATTCCTCTACCTTTTCCAATGTCTCCCTATATTCCTCCCAAAGTCCTTCTTCTCGTCCATAGATAAGTCCATATCATCTTTCATTTGGGGGGGGTAAAGTCCCTAGAATACAGAAAAGACTTCTACAGCGACATCGGTCCCAGGGCGGACTGGGCCTACCAAATTTGCTTTATTATCACTGGGCTGCCAATATTCAGAAAATCATATACTGGGTCCATTCACCACAGCCGTCTTGGTGCGAAATAGAAAATGAGTCATGTCTTTCAACATCCCTCTCCGCCTTGATTACCTCCAAACTCCCTCTATCTGCCCCACACTACACCTCTAACCCTGTTGTTGTTAATACATTACGAATATGGTCACAATTTCGACGCCACTTTGGTTTAAAAGATTTCTCCAACCTAGCCCCTATCTGCAATAACCACCTTTTTGTCCCCGCCAGAATAGACAATGCTTTCGCCTTATGGAAAAGACTCGGTCTCTCCAAATTTAAAGATCTCTATACTGAGGGCGTCTTCTCGACCTTTAATCACCTCTCTCAAAAATTCAACCTTCCCCGCTCAAGTTATTTTCGATACCTCCAGGTCCGACATTTCATTAAAAGTTTGGATCCAAACTTCCCAAATGCACCACAACCTTCTGCTATAGATGATATCCTCCAAATTCCTCCCAATCTAAAAGGCCTAATATCAAGTATTTACTCTAGCATATCATCCCTCGGAGACACTTCCCTCCACAAAATTAAAGAGAAATGGCAGGAGGAGCTAGGGGACGTAATACCCGATGACTCCTGGACTGAGGCTCTGACGAGAGTTAACGGGAGCACATCATGTGCTAGACTAGGCGTAATCCAATTTAAGGTCTTGCACCGAATTCACCTTTCCAAATCTAGGCTAGCCAGAATCTATCCTGACGTGGATGAGAATTGTAGCAGATGTCATAACGCTCCGGCAACGCTAACACACATGTTTTGGTCATGTCCCTTATTATTTGATTATTGGTCAGCAGTTTTCAGGACCCTCTCACAGGCACTAGATCTGAACCTGCAACCTAACGCCTACTCAGCTATCTTTGGCATAGCGCCAACTGACCAACAGATTATTAACAAGCATAAAGACATTGTGGCATTTGCCACTCTACTTGCTCGACGGAGGATTTTGCTTTGTTGGACATCCCCCAAACCACCGAATTCCTCCTTATGGTTGACTGACCTTATGCTTCACTTGAAACTTGAAAAGATTAAATATACACTTAGGGGGTCCAAAGACCGCTTTTATTTCACCTGGAACCCAATAATATCCTATTTCAACAAACTAAAAACCCTCCCTGACAATGCAAGTGCGCTGGATGCTGAGTGATGACATATGTTGTGAATCTATTTATCAGGATAAACCCCTAGAGATACATCATCTCGTTCTAGAGAGGGACATATTACAATCATAACAGACATGGTATCACAGACCAACACGACCATCTCATCTATCCTCACTTACAAATGAATTGCACTTTATTTCTCTTTATCTCTTTGATTACTTACCTGTACTGTCTTCATTACCTATCACCACTGTTATTATTATTATTATTATTATTATTTATTGTTGTTTATTTATATCCTTCGTCCTGGGATGCACCACTTGGGATTTTGTGGGGGGGGGGGGGGGGGGGGGTTGGGACATGTTTGTGTTTTGTGTAAAAACAAACCAAAACTGAAAAGTATTATTTTTGTATATCTGTAACATCTCAATAAAAAGAAAGTAAAAAAAATATTTAAAAAAATAAAATAGAAACCATTAGACAAGGCGTTTTCAAGGCAAGCTCTTCTGTGTCAGGCAATTTAGAATGTTGAAGTTTTTCCAATTGTCCCATTGTGATGCAATAAGAAACTATTACAACATTTGCAACATTTGACAGTGCTACAAAAACACTGTGTGCATTGGCCATTGAGATAATATAGAGATATTGAGATATTGAAAGTACTGGGATTCATCTTAATTATGTATTTTCCAGTTTTGGATATACTGCCAATGCTGAGGTAGGTGTGGGATGCATTAAATGCTAATCAAATGTTGGTGGAACAACAGTCACAGTCACTTTCTGTAAGATTTCCCAAACATCAATACCTATGTTGTGTGTGCGTGTGCGTGCATATGTGCATGTGTGTTTATGTAACAGGGAGACTGAGGACCTGGACCTGAACATCCAGTGTGAGGCCTTTGAGGATTCCATGGCCGAGGATGCGGAGGAGATGGAGAGGGTGTACGGAGGCATCGACATGAGCAGTCACCAGGAGGTCTTCACCTCCCTCCTCACCAAAGTGAGCAGCTCCCCAGCCTCTGTCCAGCTGCTGTCCATCCTGCAGGCTCTGCTGCTGGTGGCTCCAGGACGGGGAGACGTGTGGCTGACCCTGGAGGCCCTGGCTGTCCGTGCCACTCTGCTGGCCCACGACTCACAAATGGACTCCGCTGAACGTTTGATGGAGCGCCTGCTCTCTTCCAAGAGACAACAGATCTCAGCCAGTCCCAAGACCAAGACCACCAACAGGGCAATCCAGACAGACTTGCTCGGCAGCACAACCAACCAATCAGACATGGCTTCCGTAACTCCCCCTCCTCCCCCTCCTCCCCCTCCACTTCCTGCTGCTACCCCAAACCCTCCTCCTCCCCCACCCCCACCCCTGCCAGGCACCACTTATGGTGCACCCCCACCACCTCCTCCTTTACCTGGGATGCCACCTCCTCCTCCACCACCTCTACCAGGGATGGGGCAGGGAGGTCCACCTCCTCCCCCTCCCCTGCCTGGTATGGGCCCCCCACCTCCCCCTCCCCTGCCTGGTATGGGCCCCCCACCTCCCCCTCCCCTGCCTGGTATGGGCCCCCCTCCCCCACCACCCCCTCCCCCAGGTATTGGAGGAGGTATTATTGTGCCCCAGAACGCTCCTCTCCCCAAGGCCAGCCGCTGTCCCACACTGCGCATGAAGAAGCTCAACTGGCAGAAGCTGCCCTCCAGAGTGGTGTCTGAAAGCCAATCCATGTGGTCGTCAGTGCAGTCTGATTCCCTGGAACCTGACTACTCCAGCATTGAGGAGCTCTTCTGTCTGCCAGTGACTGACTCAAAGGCCAAAAGTACCAACACTACGGTCAAACGAGAGCCCAAAGAGATATCCTTCATTGATGCCAAGAAAAATCTAGATTTGAACATATTCTTGAAGCAGTTCAGATGCTCACATAAAGACTTTGTAGCTATGATCCAAAATGGGGACCGTTCCAAGTTTGACGTCGAGGTGCTGAAACAGATGCAGACGTTACTGCCGGAGAAACATGAGATTGAGAACCTCAAGTCATACCAAGGGGAGATAGAGAAGCTGGCCGGTGTGGATCGGTTCTACCTCGAGCTCCTATCAGTTTCATGCTACACCATGAGGATCGAGTGCATGCTTCTCTGTGAGGAGACCCCTTCTGTGTTAAAGATGCTGCAACCCAAAGCTGAGCTGCTGGACGCAGCCTGTGAGAGTTTGAAGGAGAGCACCCGCCTTCCAAGTTTCTGCAAGCTCATACTTGACATTGGAAACTTCCTCAACTATGGGAGTCACATAGGCAATGCAGATGGCTTCAAGATCAGCACCTTGCTGAAGCTCACAGATACCAAAGCCAACAAGTCCCGTATCACATTGCTCCATCACATCCTGGAGGAGGCGGAGAAAACCCATGCTGACTTGCTGAACCTTCCGGATGATCTAGAGATCTGTGAAAAGGCTGCTAGAATAAATGTGGATTCTATTCAGGCAGAGTCGAGCTCACTGGTCAAACGGTTGAAGGGTTCTGAGAAAAAAGTGTCCTCTTCTTCTCAGGAGGATATCAAGCAGCAGTATCTCACTGCTATGAAGGGGAACCTGGAGGCCTGTGAGAAGCTGCAGGAGCTCTTTGCCTCCATCAAAAAGAAGAAGGAAGAGCTAGCAGAGTATCTGTGTGAGGACACGTCCCGCCTCTCACTAGAGGAGCTGTTCAACACCATCAAGACCTTCAGAGGACTCTTCCTTAAAGCAATCAAGGAAAACCAGACCTGGAGAGAGCAGGCCATCAAGGCAGAGAAGAGGAAGAAACAGCAAGAGGAGGATGACGCCAAGAGACCGAGGGGGGAGAACGGAAAAATAATTCGTAAAGCCCCCCCAGTCCAGGAGGAGGGCTGCATCATGTTGGACCACCTGTTGGCTATGATGAAGGGCAATGCACTAAGGAAGACCACCAGGGCCCAGGCAGACAGGGGCAGCCTGCCCTCTAATGACAAGAAAAGGGATAGCACCCAGCCTGAACATGCCAAGCTTGAGCGATCATCAGCCGTAGATACCCAATATGGCATAGAAGTGGACAAGGTGGCATCAACCATTCAGCAAGGATCGCAGGACAGACTGCCACACACAGGGGAGTCCACATCAGGCCTTCCAACAGGACTCAAACTGGATTAATCAGAGACCATCGCCCCCCTCAATCCTGGATTGGATCCCCTGCTCAAGGAGGGATCTTCAGAGAGAGATGAGGGCATCAGTGGCGGCTCCTGCCAAATCTCTCAGGGGGGGCAATTGTTGCGTTGATGGTTAAGGTGACACGTTCAAGGGTAAATTCACCTAAATCAGCGGGCTTAAATAAATTGACTCTCACAGCCAAAAAATAAATAATAAAAATAAAAAAAAGCTCTTTGGTCTTGCCCATTGTGGAGAGGTTGGGGTCTGATTGATTGAGTGTGTGGAGTGTGTCTTTTATAAAGGTAACGAGTTCAAACTGGTGCAGTTAATACAGGTAATGAGTGGAGAATAGGAGGGCTTCTTAAAGAAAAACTAACAGGTCTGTGAGAGCTGGAATTATTACTGGTTGGTAGGTGATCAAATACTTATTTCATACAATAAAATGCAAATTAATTATTTAAAAGTCATACAATGTGATTTTCTGGATTTTTGTTTTAGATTCCGTCTCTCACAGTTGAAGTGTACCTATGATAAAAATTACAGACCTCTACATTCTTTCTAAGTGGGAAAACCTGCAAAATCAGCAGTGTATCAAATACTTGTTCTCCCCACTGTAGTTACCGAAATAAAACACAGATCAAAAGATTTAATGTACGATTCAAGTAGCCGATGTCCTTGACAACTGGTAAATGTGGTGGAGCAGGATTTAGCTTCTCTGAGGAGTTAAGTAGAGAGAGCAGCCTGTGGCTGTGGAAAGGATTGGGCTTAAATTGAGGATACACTAAAACGTGAAACTGACAAGCGCCAAAAAAGCTCCCCTGCCAGTTCCTGCCAACAGAGACTTGTTGAGACCAGCGTGCAGGGGGTTGGCACGGGTTCACACCGAGGCTGGTTGAGGCAGAAATCGAAGGACGTCGTGTGTTTTTATATTCCTCATTCGATTCCATGCATTACAATAAGCCTGTCCACCGATTTTCTACCTCCATGGTTGGAACCACGAGACTAGACACTACATGGTCATGGATGTGCCTAGGGACACAGCAAGCATGACCAGGGAAAGTTGTCTCCACAGGACCTGAAGCACAAAGCACCAATTCAGTTCAAGAAAAGAGAAAGAGTAGAGAAATGTATGCTTGTTACACAGAAAGTGTTAAAAAATAAAACTGACGTCATAATCTGCCCTCTAGGGCCAGCATCAGGTGCAGATCAAGCGTCAAGGGGGTTACTATCGTTGAACAGAGAATAGTGGCTTTAAGATGGCACAGACAAGGCTCGTCTGAAAGTAAAACATCAAAATATCGAGGGCATTAGTTATAAGTTACCCCTAATGGGCCAGCATCAGGTGCAAATGAAAAGTAACATTATTTTAAAAAAAATATTGACATACGGTCACTGAGTACTGCAGAGTACTATTTTTGTTGCTTTAATAAAGGCTGGCAGTCTTTAATTTAACTGTTGTTGGTGTGGACTATATACTGGGGAGGTATTTGAATGAATGAATGAATGAATGGTCTTTATTGTCATTGCTACAGTACAGGTACCAAACAACGAAATTTAGGAGGGGTGGCTCCCCTGGTGTTAGGAAGAAAAAAAAAAAATATATATATATAATATTCAGGGGTCAAAAAATGTATACAAATATCGGATCGGTATCGGTATCGCCGATACCCGAAGCCCAGGTATCGGTATCGGTATCGGTAGTGAAAAAGTGGGATCGGGACATCCCTAGCTAAAATGTTGTCAGCGTTCATGGACCAAATTGGATGTGTCGATCCATGGCGCTTCCAATTTCCTCACGATAAAAAATTCTCGTTTTTTTCACACGTCCACCATTCGTATAGCAGAATTGATTACTTCTTTATAGACAGAACACTACTTCCCTTTGTCAAAAACGTAGAATATTCAACCATAATTGAATCTGACCATGCCCCAGTACTATTGGATCTGTCCTTCCCACTTAACTACTCTGACCGCGCTCCATGGAGACTTGATACCACACTACTAACAGATAAAGAATTCTGCCAAATGATTTCAACTGCCATAGACAATTTCTTGGAAACCAATAGGGACGACACTGTTTCTCCCTCCCTGCTCTGGCAGACCCTTAAAGTAGTAATAAGGGGGGACATTATTGCATACACATCTAGGCTGAACAAAGCTAGGAGGCAAGAACAGGAGCAACTTCTCAACTCAATGATTGACATAGATCATCAATACTCTGACTCTCCCACCCCGGAGCTTTACAAAAATAAGCTGAATCTCAAAGCCAAATACGAGTTATTAACATCCGATAAGACAGAACGTATGCTGCTGAAATCACGAGGCTTTGTTTATGAGCATGGGGAAAAGGCTGGTAGAATGTTAGCGCATCAATTAAAATGTAAATCCTCTGACCAACAGATTCCACAAATTAAAAGAGAAAATGGGGAGCTTACAACTGACCCCCTCGAAATCAATGAGACTTTTAGGGCATTTTATTCCAAATTGTACACTTCTGAGGCACCCAATGATGATACCAATATGCAACATTTCTTCACAAATTTAAATGCCCCTGTTATCAACCCTGTTCATAAAGCAGAACTTGAACTACCCTTCCAAGACACCGACATTTATAATGCAATCACAGCTATGCAAAGTAGTAAGGCCCCGGGCCCTGATGGATACCCCATCGAATTCTACAAAAAATTCTCAACCAAATTAACTCCGCTCATCTTAGAAATGTTCAATGACTCAATGGATAATGAGGCCCTGCCACAGACGCTAACAGAGGCATTCATAACCCTTTTACCGAAACCAGGGAAAGACAGAACGGAGTGTGGTTCACATCGCCCCATCTCGCTGCTCAACAGCGATGTCAAGATATTAGCTAAAGCACTCGCCCGGCGTCTAGAGTCCGTCACAGACGAGGTGATCTCCCCTGATCAAACTGGCTTCATGCTGGGCCGCCACTCATTCTCTAACATCCGAAACCTTCTAAATGTCGTACATTCTCCTACGTCCGAGGAGGTACCTGAGGTGGTTCTCTCCCTGGATGCGGAGAAGGCTTTTGACAGAGTGGAGTGGGCGTACTTATTTGAATGTCTGAAAGCTTTTGGCTTTGGACCCACTTTTATTGCATGGATCAGACTACTATACTCATCTCCTAAGGCAGGGGTCGGCAATTAGGTTTGGCCTCGGGCCAATTTTTTTTTGAGCCACTAGATGGCGGGCCCGAACATAATCAAAGGCTAATTTAAGTAATTGATTGTTTTAAAATGTGACACGTTCTAATGCTTTGACTTTTCTTTCGACTGTACACATCGCTAGTCAACTAACA
Source organism: Nansenia antarctica (assembly GCF_963989245.1). Classification (NCBI taxonomy): domain Eukaryota; kingdom Metazoa; phylum Chordata; class Actinopteri; order Argentiniformes; family Microstomatidae; genus Nansenia; species Nansenia antarctica. Next base: position 16,830,031 of record NC_137681.1, on the reverse strand, counting down.
CAGCTTGTTTTGTGAACCTGCTAACAATGTAAAGTAGTGTTCTAGTTAACTAGGTAGCTGTCCAATCCATTATGTTGCAGTATTTTGGCTTGATTAGCGAGTTTGTGTTGTGATTCTCAACAACGTTGAAACGTAGTTTCACACTTTTCCATATTTTTGAATAATAAATGTGTGGACTGACGATGTAGCGTAGCCTAACTTATTCTAATAATTATGTAACAGTTTCATTCTGATAATTATTCCCCCCTCCTCCCAGACAAGGTCACATTATTATTATTGGATTGGTTGTTTGCGTGCCGGGTGAAGTTAGCCAAACATTTAACCTGCTAGCAAGAGAAACATAATGTCACTCTCCAAAGGTCTAAAGAGGAAAGTTGACGGTGGAAACAGGGCATTTAAAGAGGAATGGACAGCGAACTATACGTTCATCCTACCTGGTTTCATCAATGCAAAGCCGTTGTGAGAGACATTTTCCGTGCTCACAATGTTCCCTTTCTATACGCGAGTCGTCCTTTTCGTCAATGAATGCGATAAAGACGCACGAGAGGAATCGATGGATGCATAAAAACCTTGAGAACTGCCTGTGGATTAAAGTGACGTCAATATCACCAGATATCAAGCAAATACTGACCGATGGGAGATGCTTTTTGTTTGCGCCGATTTTGTTTTCAATGTTTTTCAGAAAATTAAACAGAATTTGCGTTGTTACTGTTCATATGTGTGTTGCAGTCACATATACGTAAACATTACGTTTGAATGGCTTACTGAGCTCGTGTTATTTTGTTCAAACCACACACGGTATGTCGGCTATTTCAGCACCGTGACGCGTTGTCCACCTGCTTATGATTCACTCTGAGGGGTTCAGCGTCAGTGCGCTTCGGTGCACCTTGCTGCCTGATTGTCTGTCCCTGTGTCATTCACTCTCAACATGGATAAAAGTACAATAAGCATTATTCAGGTGGAGTTCGATTCTCTATTCGGACATTATAGGCGCTATATGTGGGACTGTCGGTCCGATATTATTATAAAAAAATAAAAAAAATAAAAAATAAAAAGTGGATTCTCAAAATAATCTGCTGGGCCAAATATTATTGGTGACGGGCCAGCAATGGCCCACGGGCCGCCTATTGCCGACCCCTGTCCTAAGGCATCGGTAGTTACGAACGGGAAACGCTCCACATTTTTCTCATTGTCGAGAGGGACACGCCAGGGGTGCCCGCTGAGCCCACTCCTATTCTCATTCGCCATCGAACCTCTGTCTATCATGTTAAAATCTTCTCCAATAATAAATGGAATTTCTAGATGGGGGAAGGAACACAAGGTGGCGCTATATGCCGACGACTTACTGTTGTATGTATCTGAACCGGTGCAATGCATTTCCCATATAGTTCAGATGCTGCATAGATTTGGTAGCTTTTCGGGATACAAGATCAACCTCACTAAGAGCGAATGTTTTCCAGTGAACAACCTAGATCTCGCAATCCCACAATGTGACTTGCCCTTCCATTTGTCTAAATCTGGCTTCAAATATTTGGGAATTAATATTACACGGTCCTTCTCTAAACTACATGAAAAAAACTTCACGCCCCTTGTTAATAAATTAAAAGATGATTTACAGAAATGGAGGTCCATTAATTTATCACTGGCAGGGAAGATCAACTGTATTAAGCATTAAGATGAACGTTCTACCCCGATTCCTCTACCTTTTCCAATGTCTCCCTATATTCCTCCCAAAGTCCTTCTTCTCGTCCATAGATAAGTCCATATCATCTTTCATTTGGGGGGGGTAAAGTCCCTAGAATACAGAAAAGACTTCTACAGCGACATCGGTCCCAGGGCGGACTGGGCCTACCAAATTTGCTTTATTATCACTGGGCTGCCAATATTCAGAAAATCATATACTGGGTCCATTCACCACAGCCGTCTTGGTGCGAAATAGAAAATGAGTCATGTCTTTCAACATCCCTCTCCGCCTTGATTACCTCCAAACTCCCTCTATCTGCCCCACACTACACCTCTAACCCTGTTGTTGTTAATACATTACGAATATGGTCACAATTTCGACGCCACTTTGGTTTAAAAGATTTCTCCAACCTAGCCCCTATCTGCAATAACCACCTTTTTGTCCCCGCCAGAATAGACAATGCTTTCGCCTTATGGAAAAGACTCGGTCTCTCCAAATTTAAAGATCTCTATACTGAGGGCGTCTTCTCGACCTTTAATCACCTCTCTCAAAAATTCAACCTTCCCCGCTCAAGTTATTTTCGATACCTCCAGGTCCGACATTTCATTAAAAGTTTGGATCCAAACTTCCCAAATGCACCACAACCTTCTGCTATAGATGATATCCTCCAAATTCCTCCCAATCTAAAAGGCCTAATATCAAGTATTTACTCTAGCATATCATCCCTCGGAGACACTTCCCTCCACAAAATTAAAGAGAAATGGCAGGAGGAGCTAGGGGACGTAATACCCGATGACTCCTGGACTGAGGCTCTGACGAGAGTTAACGGGAGCACATCATGTGCTAGACTAGGCGTAATCCAATTTAAGGTCTTGCACCGAATTCACCTTTCCAAATCTAGGCTAGCCAGAATCTATCCTGACGTGGATGAGAATTGTAGCAGATGTCATAACGCTCCGGCAACGCTAACACACATGTTTTGGTCATGTCCCTTATTATTTGATTATTGGTCAGCAGTTTTCAGGACCCTCTCACAGGCACTAGATCTGAACCTGCAACCTAACGCCTACTCAGCTATCTTTGGCATAGCGCCAACTGACCAACAGATTATTAACAAGCATAAAGACATTGTGGCATTTGCCACTCTACTTGCTCGACGGAGGATTTTGCTTTGTTGGACATCCCCCAAACCACCGAATTCCTCCTTATGGTTGACTGACCTTATGCTTCACTTGAAACTTGAAAAGATTAAATATACACTTAGGGGGTCCAAAGACCGCTTTTATTTCACCTGGAACCCAATAATATCCTATTTCAACAAACTAAAAACCCTCCCTGACAATGCAAGTGCGCTGGATGCTGAGTGATGACATATGTTGTGAATCTATTTATCAGGATAAACCCCTAGAGATACATCATCTCGTTCTAGAGAGGGACATATTACAATCATAACAGACATGGTATCACAGACCAACACGACCATCTCATCTATCCTCACTTACAAATGAATTGCACTTTATTTCTCTTTATCTCTTTGATTACTTACCTGTACTGTCTTCATTACCTATCACCACTGTTATTATTATTATTATTATTTATTGTTGTTTATTTATATCCTTCGTCCTGGGATGCACCACTTGGGATTTTGTGGGGGGGGGGGGGGGGGGGGGGTTGGGACATGTTTGTGTTTTGTGTAAAAACAAACCAAAACTGAAAAGTATTATTTTTGTATATCTGTAACATCTCAATAAAAAGAAAGTAAAAAAATTATTTAAAAAAATAAAATAGAAACCATTAGACAAGGCGTTTTCAAGGCAAGCTCTTCTGTGTCAGGCAATTTAGAATGTTGAAGTTTTTCCAATTGTCCCATTGTGATGCAATAAGAAACTATTACAACATTTGCAACATTTGACAGTGCTACAAAAACACTGTGTGCATTGGCCATTGAGATAATATAGAGATATTGAGATATTGAAAGTACTGGGATTCATCTTAATTATGTATTTTCCAGTTTTGGATATACTGCCAATGCTGAGGTAGGTGTGGGATGCATTAAATGCTAATCAAATGTTGGTGGAACAACAGTCACAGTCACTTTCTGTAAGATTTCCCAAACATCAATACCTATGTTGTGTGTGCGTGTGCGTGCATATGTGCATGTGTGTTTATGTAACAGGGAGACTGAGGACCTGGACCTGAACATCCAGTGTGAGGCCTTTGAGGATTCCATGGCCGAGGATGCGGAGGAGATGGAGAGGGTGTACGGAGGCATCGACATGAGCAGTCACCAGGAGGTCTTCACCTCCCTCCTCACCAAAGTGAGCAGCTCCCCAGCCTCTGTCCAGCTGCTGTCCATCCTGCAGGCTCTGCTGCTGGTGGCTCCAGGACGGGGAGACGTGTGGCTGACCCTGGAGGCCCTGGCTGTCCGTGCCACTCTGCTGGCCCACGACTCACAAATGGACTCCGCTGAACGTTTGATGGAGCGCCTGCTCTCTTCCAAGAGACAACAGATCTCAGCCAGTCCCAAGACCAAGACCACCAACAGGGCAATCCAGACAGACTTGCTCGGCAGCACAACCAACCAATCAGACATGGCTTCCGTAACTCCCCCTCCTCCCCCTCCTCCCCCTCCACTTCCTGCTGCTACCCCAAACCCTCCTCCTCCCCCACCCCCACCCCTGCCAGGCACCACTTATGGTGCACCCCCACCACCTCCTCCTTTACCTGGGATGCCACCTCCTCCTCCACCACCTCTACCAGGGATGGGGCAGGGAGGTCCACCTCCTCCCCCTCCCCTGCCTGGTATGGGCCCCCCACCTCCCCCTCCCCTGCCTGGTATGGGCCCCCCACCTCCCCCTCCCCTGCCTGGTATGGGCCCCCCTCCCCCACCACCCCCTCCCCCAGGTATTGGAGGAGGTATTATTGTGCCCCAGAACGCTCCTCTCCCCAAGGCCAGCCGCTGTCCCACACTGCGCATGAAGAAGCTCAACTGGCAGAAGCTGCCCTCCAGAGTGGTGTCTGAAAGCCAATCCATGTGGTCGTCAGTGCAGTCTGATTCCCTGGAACCTGACTACTCCAGCATTGAGGAGCTCTTCTGTCTGCCAGTGACTGACTCAAAGGCCAAAAGTACCAACACTACGGTCAAACGAGAGCCCAAAGAGATATCCTTCATTGATGCCAAGAAAAATCTAGATTTGAACATATTCTTGAAGCAGTTCAGATGCTCACATAAAGACTTTGTAGCTATGATCCAAAATGGGGACCGTTCCAAGTTTGACGTCGAGGTGCTGAAACAGATGCAGACGTTACTGCCGGAGAAACATGAGATTGAGAACCTCAAGTCATACCAAGGGGAGATAGAGAAGCTGGCCGGTGTGGATCGGTTCTACCTCGAGCTCCTATCAGTTTCATGCTACACCATGAGGATCGAGTGCATGCTTCTCTGTGAGGAGACCCCTTCTGTGTTAAAGATGCTGCAACCCAAAGCTGAGCTGCTGGACGCAGCCTGTGAGAGTTTGAAGGAGAGCACCCGCCTTCCAAGTTTCTGCAAGCTCATACTTGACATTGGAAACTTCCTCAACTATGGGAGTCACATAGGCAATGCAGATGGCTTCAAGATCAGCACCTTGCTGAAGCTCACAGATACCAAAGCCAACAAGTCCCGTATCACATTGCTCCATCACATCCTGGAGGAGGCGGAGAAAACCCATGCTGACTTGCTGAACCTTCCGGATGATCTAGAGATCTGTGAAAAGGCTGCTAGAATAAATGTGGATTCTATTCAGGCAGAGTCGAGCTCACTGGTCAAACGGTTGAAGGGTTCTGAGAAAAAAGTGTCCTCTTCTTCTCAGGAGGATATCAAGCAGCAGTATCTCACTGCTATGAAGGGGAACCTGGAGGCCTGTGAGAAGCTGCAGGAGCTCTTTGCCTCCATCAAAAAGAAGAAGGAAGAGCTAGCAGAGTATCTGTGTGAGGACACGTCCCGCCTCTCACTAGAGGAGCTGTTCAACACCATCAAGACCTTCAGAGGACTCTTCCTTAAAGCAATCAAGGAAAACCAGACCTGGAGAGAGCAGGCCATCAAGGCAGAGAAGAGGAAGAAACAGCAAGAGGAGGATGACGCCAAGAGACCGAGGGGGGAGAACGGAAAAATAATTCGTAAAGCCCCCCCAGTCCAGGAGGAGGGCTGCATCATGTTGGACCACCTGTTGGCTATGATGAAGGGCAATGCACTAAGGAAGACCACCAGGGCCCAGGCAGACAGGGGCAGCCTGCCCTCTAATGACAAGAAAAGGGATAGCACCCAGCCTGAACATGCCAAGCTTGAGCGATCATCAGCCGTAGATACCCAATATGGCATAGAAGTGGACAAGGTGGCATCAACCATTCAGCAAGGATCGCAGGACAGACTGCCACACACAGGGGAGTCCACATCAGGCCTTCCAACAGGACTCAAACTGGATTAATCAGAGACCATCGCCCCCCTCAATCCTGGATTGGATCCCCTGCTCAAGGAGGGATCTTCAGAGAGAGATGAGGGCATCAGTGGCGGCTCCTGCCAAATCTCTCAGGGGGGGCAATTGTTGCGTTGATGGTTAAGGTGACACGTTCAAGGGTAAATTCACCTAAATCAGCGGGCTTAAATAAATTGACTCTCACAGCCAAAAAATAAATAATAAAAATAAAAAAAAGCTCTTTGGTCTTGCCCATTGTGGAGAGGTTGGGGTCTGATTGATTGAGTGTGTGGAGTGTGTCTTTTATAAAGGTAACGAGTTCAAACTGGTGCAGTTAATACAGGTAATGAGTGGAGAATAGGAGGGCTTCTTAAAGAAAAACTAACAGGTCTGTGAGAGCTGGAATTATTACTGGTTGGTAGGTGATCAAATACTTATTTCATACAATAAAATGCAAATTAATTATTTAAAAGTCATACAATGTGATTTTCTGGATTTTTGTTTTAGATTCCGTCTCTCACAGTTGAAGTGTACCTATGATAAAAATTACAGACCTCTACATTCCTTCTAAGTGGGAAAACCTGCAAAATCAGCAGTGTATCAAATACTTGTTCTCCCCACTGTAGTTACCGAAATAAAACACAGATCAAAAGATTTAATGTACGATTCAAGTAGCCGATGTCCTTGACAACTGGTAAATGTGGTGGAGCAGGATTTAGCTTCTCTGAGGAGTTAAGTAGAGAGAGCAGCCTGTGGCTGTGGAAAGGATTGGGCTTAAATTGAGGATACACTAAAACGTGAAACTGACAAGCGCCAAAAAAGCTCCCCTGCCAGTTCCTGCCAACAGAGACTTGTTGAGACCAGCGTGCAGGGGGTTGGCACGGGTTCACACCGAGGCTGGTTGAGGCAGAAATCGAAGGACGTCGTGTGTTTTTATATTCCTCATTCGATTCCATGCATTACAATAAGCCTGTCCACCGATTTTCTACCTCCATGGTTGGAACCACGAGACTAGACACTACATGGTCATGGATGTGCCTAGGGACACAGCAAGCATGACCAGGGAAAGTTGTCTCCACAGGACCTGAAGCACAAAGCACCAATTCAGTTCAAGAAAAGAGAAAGAGTAGAGAAATGTATGCTTGTTACACAGAAAGTGTTAAAAAATAAAACTGACGTCATAATCTGCCCTCTAGGGCCAGCATCAGGTGCAGATCAAGCGTCAAGGGGGTTACTATCGTTGAACAGAGAATAGTGGCTTTAAGATGGCACAGACAAGGCTCGTCTGAAAGTAAAACATCAAAATATCGAGGGCATTAGTTATAAGTTACCCCTAATGGGCCAGCATCAGGTGCAAATGAAAAGTAACATTATTTTAAAAAAAATATTGACATACGGTCACTGAGTACTGCAGAGTACTATTTTTGTTGCTTTAATAAAGGCTGGCAGTCTTTAATTTAACTGTTGTTGGTGTGGACTATATACTGGGGAGGTATTTGAATGAATGAATGGTCTTTATTGTCATTGCTACAGTACAGGTACCAAACAACGAAATTTAGGAGGGGTGGCTCCCCTGGTGTTAGGAAGAAAAAAAAAAAAAAAATATATATAATATTCAGGGGTCAAAAAATGTATACAAATATCGGATCGGTATCGGTATCGCCGATACCCGAAGCCCAGGTATCGGTATCGGTATCGGTAGTGAAAAAGTGGGATCGGGACATCCCTAGCTAAAATGTTGTCAGCGTTCATGGACCAAATTGGATGTGTCGATCCATGGCGCTTCCAATTTCCTCACGATAAAAAATTCTCGTTTTTTTCACACGTCCACCATTCGTATAGCAGAATTGATTACTTCTTTATAGACAGAACACTACTTCCCTTTGTCAAAAACGTAGAATATTCAACCATAATTGAATCTGACCATGCCCCAGTACTATTGGATCTGTCCTTCCCACTTAACTACTCTGACCGCGCTCCATGGAGACTTGATACCACACTACTAACAGATAAAGAATTCTGCCAAATGATTTCAACTGCCATAGACAATTTCTTGGAAACCAATAGGGACGACACTGTTTCTCCCTCCCTGCTCTGGCAGACCCTTAAAGTAGTAATAAGGGGGGACATTATTGCATACACATCTAGGCTGAACAAAGCTAGGAGGCAAGAACAGGAGCAACTTCTCAACTCAATGATTGACATAGATCATCAATACTCTGACTCTCCCACCCCGGAGCTTTACAAAAATAAGCTGAATCTCAAAGCCAAATACGAGTTATTAACATCCGATAAGACAGAACGTATGCTGCTGAAATCACGAGGCTTTGTTTATGAGCATGGGGAAAAGGCTGGTAGAATGTTAGCGCATCAATTAAAATGTAAATCCTCTGACCAACAGATTCCACAAATTAAAAGAGAAAATGGGGAGCTTACAACTGACCCCCTCGAAATCAATGAGACTTTTAGGGCATTTTATTCCAAATTGTACACTTCTGAGGCACCCAATGATGATACCAATATGCAACATTTCTTCACAAATTTAAATGCCCCTGTTATCAACCCTGTTCATAAAGCAGAACTTGAACTACCCTTCCAAGACACCGACATTTATAATGCAATCACAGCTATGCAAAGTAGTAAGGCCCCGGGCCCTGATGGATACCCCATCGAATTCTACAAATAATTCTCAACCAAATTAACTCCGCTCATCTTAGAAATGTTCAATGACTCAATGGATAATGAGGCCCTGCCACAGACGCTAACAGAGGCATTCATAACCCTTTTACCGAAACCAGGGAAAGACAGAACGGAGTGTGGTTCACATCGCCCCATCTCGCTGCTCAACAGCGATGTCAAGATATTAGCTAAAGCACTCGCCCGGCGTCTAGAGTCCGTCACAGACGAGGTGATCTCCCCTGATCAAACTGGCTTCATGCTGGGCCGCCACTCATTCTCTAACATCCGAAACCTTCTAAATGTCGTACATTCTCCTACGTCCGAGGAGGTACCTGAGGTGGTTCTCTCCCTGGATGCGGAGAAGGCTTTTGACAGAGTGGAGTGGGCGTACTTATTTGAATGTCTGAAAGCTTTTGGCTTTGGACCCACTTTAATTGCATGGATCAGACTACTATACTCATCTCCTAAGGCAGGGGTCGGCAATTAGGTTTGGCCTCGGGCCAATTTTTTTTTGAGCCACTAGATGGCGGGCCCGAACATAATCAAAGGCTAATTTAAGTAATTGATTGTTTTAAAATGTGACACGTTCTAATGCTTTGACTTTTCTTTCGACTGTACACATCGCTAGTCAACTAACACAGCTTGTTTTGTGAACCTGCTAACAATGTAAAGTAGTGTTCTAGTTAACTAGGTAGCTGTCCAATCCATTATGTTGCAGTATTTTGGCTTGATTAGCGAGTTTGTGTTGTGATTCTCAACAACGTTGAAACGTAGTTTCACACTTTTCCATATTTTTGAATAATAAATGTGTGGACTGACGATGTAGCGTAGCCTAACTTATTCTAATAATTATGTAACAGTTTCATTCTGATAATTATTCCCCCCTCCTCCCAGACAAGGTCACATTATTATTATTGGATTGGTTGTTTGCGTGCCGGGTGAAGTTAGCCAAACATTTAACCTGCTAGCAAGAGAAACATAATGTCACTCTCCAAAGGTCTAAAGAGGAAAGTTGACGGTGGAAACAGGGCATTTAAAGAGGAATGGACAGCGAACTATACGTTCATCCTACCTGGTTTCATCAATGCAAAGCCGTTGTGAGAGACATTTTCCGTGCTCACAATGTTCCCTTTCTATACGCGAGTCGTCCTTTTCGTCAATGAATGCGATAAAGACGCACGAGAGGAATCGATGGATGCATAAAAACCTTGAGAACTGCCTGTGGATTAAAGTGACGTCAATATCACCAGATATCAAGCAAATACTGACCGATGGGAGATGCTTTTTGTTTGCGCCGATTTTGTTTTCAATGTTTTTCAGAAAATTAAACAGAATTTGCGTTGTTACTGTTCATATGTGTGTTGCAGTCACATATACGTAAACATTACGTTTGAATGGCTTACTGAGCTCGTGTTATTTTGTTCAAACCACACACGGTATGTCGGCTATTTCAGCACCGTGACGCGTTGTCCACCTGCTTATGATTCACTCTGAGGGGTTCAGCGTCAGTGCGCTTCGGTGCACCTTGCTGCCTGATTGTCTGTCCCTGTGTCATTCACTCTCAACATGGATAAAAGTACAATAAGCATTATTCAGGTGGAGTTCGATTCTCTATTCGGACATTATAGGCGCTATATGTGGGACTGTCGGTCCGATATTATTATAAAAAAATAAAAAAAATAAAAAATAAAAAGTGGATTCTCAAAATAATCTGCTGGGCCAAATATTATTGGTGACGGGCCAGCAATGGCCCACGGGCCGCCTATTGCCGACCCCTGTCCTAAGGCATCGGTAGTTACGAACGGGAAACGCTCCACATTTTTCTCATTGTCGAGAGGGACACGCCAGGGGTGCCCGCTGAGCCCACTCCTATTCTCATTCGCCATCGAACCTCTGTCTATCATGTTAAAATCTTCTCCAATAATAAATGGAATTTCTAGATGGGGGAAGGAACACAAGGTGGCGCTATATGCCGACGACTTACTGTTGTATGTATCTGAACCGGTGCAATGCATTTCCCATATAGTTCAGATGCTGCATAGATTTGGTAGCTTTTCGGGATACAAGATCAACCTCACTAAGAGCGAATGTTTTCCAGTGAACAACCTAGATCTCGCAATCCCACAATGTGACTTGCCCTTCCATTTGTCTAAATCTGGCTTCAAATATTTGGGAATTAATATTACACGGTCCTTCTCTAAACTACATGAAAAAAACTTCACGCCCCTTGTTAATAAATTAAAAGATGATTTACAGAAATGGAGGTCCATTAATTTATCACTGGCAGGGAAGATCAACTGTATTAAGCATTAAGATGAACGTTCTACCCCGATTCCTCTACCTTTTCCAATGTCTCCCTATATTCCTCCCAAAGTCCTTCTTCTCGTCCATAGATAAGTCCATATCATCTTTCATTTGGGGGGGGTAAAGTCCCTAGAATACAGAAAAGACTTCTACAGCGACATCGGTCCCAGGGCGGACTGGGCCTACCAAATTTGCTTTATTATCACTGGGCTGCCAATATTCAGAAAATCATATACTGGGTCCATTCACCACAGCCGTCTTGGTGCGAAATAGAAAATGAGTCATGTCTTTCAACATCCCTCTCCGCCTTGATTACCTCCAAACTCCCTCTATCTGCCCCCACACTACACCTCTAACCCTGTTGTTGTTAATACATTACGAATATGGTCACAATTTCGACGCCACTTTGGTTTAAAAGATTTCTCCAACCTAGCCCCTATCTGCAATAACCACCTTTTTGTCCCCGCCAGAATAGACAATGCTTTCGCCTTATGGAAAAGACTCGGTCTCTCCAAATTTAAAGATCTCTATACTGAGGGCGTCTTCTCGACCTTTAATCACCTCTCTCAAAAATTCAACCTTCCCCGCTCAAGTTATTTTCGATACCTCCAGGTCCGACATTTCATTAAAAGTTTGGATCCAAACTTCCCAAATGCACCACAACCTTCTGCTATAGATGATATCCTCCAAATTCCTCCCAATCTAAAAGGCCTAATATCAAGTATTTACTCTAGCATATCATCCCTCGGAGACACTTCCCTCCACAAAATTAAAGAGAAATGGCAGGAGGAGCTAGGGGACGTAATACCCGATGACTCCTGGACTGAGGCTCTGACGAGAGTTAACGGGAGCACATCATGTGCTAGACTAGGCGTAATCCAATTTAAGGTCTTGCACCGAATTCACCTTTCCAAATCTAGGCTAGCCAGAATCTATCCTGACGTGGATGAGAATTGTAGCAGATGTCATAACGCTCCGGCAACGCTAACACACATGTTTTGGTCATGTCCCTTATTATTTGATTAGTGGTCAGCAGTTTTCAGGACCCTCTCACAGGCACTAGATCTGAACCTGCAACCTAACGCCTACTCAGCTATCTTTGGCATAGCGCCAACTGACCAACAGATTATTAACAAGCATAAAGACATTGTGGCATTTGCCACTCTACTTGCTCGACGGAGGATTTTGCTTTGTTGGACATCCCCCAAACCACCGAATTCCTCCTTATGGTTGACTGACCTTATGCTTCACTTGAAACTTGAAAAGATTAAATATACACTTAGGGGGTCCAAAGACCGCTTTTATTTCACCTGGAACCCAATAATATCCTATTTCAACAAACTAAAAACCCTCCCTGACAATGCAAGTGCGCTGGATGCTGAGTGATGACATATGTTGTGAATCTATTTATCAGGATAAACCCCTAGAGATACATCATCTCGTTCTAGAGAGGGACATATTACAATCATAACAGACATGGTATCACAGACCAACACGACCATCTCATCTATCCTCACTTACAAATGAATTGCACTTTATTTCTCTTTATCTCTTTGATTACTTACCTGTACTGTCTTCATTACCTATCACCACTGTTATTATTATTATTATTATTTATTGTTGTTTATTTATATCCTTCGTCCTGGGATGCACCACTTGGGATTTTGTGGGGGGGGGGGGGGGGGGGGGGGGGGGTTGGGACATGTTTGTGTTTTGTGTAAAAACAAACCAAAACTGAAAAGTATTATTTTTGTATATCTGTAACATCTCAATAAAAAGAAAGTAAAAAAATTATTTTAAAAAATAAAATAGAAACCATTAGACAAGGCGTTTTCAAGGCAAGCTCTTCTGTGTCAGGCAATTTAGAATGTTGAAGTTTTTCCAATTGTCCCATTGTGATGCAATAAGAAACTATTACAACATTTGCAACATTTGACAGTGCTACAAAAACACTGTGTGCATTGGCCATTGAGATAATATAGAGATATTGAGATATTGAAAGTACTGGGATTCATCTTAATTATGTATTTTCCAGTTTTGGATATACTGCCAATGCTGAGGTAGGTGTGGGATGCATTAAATGCTAATCAAATGTTGGTGGAACAACAGTCACAGTCACTTTCTGTAAGATTTCCCAAACATCAATACCTATGTTGTGTGTGCGTGTGCGTGCATATGTGCATGTGTGTTTATGTAACAGGGAGACTGAGGACCTGGACCTGAACATCCAGTGTGAGGCCTTTGAGGATTCCATGGCCGAGGATGCGGAGGAGATGGAGAGGGTGTACGGAGGCATCGACATGAGCAGTCACCAGGAGGTCTTCACCTCCCTCCTCACCAAAGTGAGCAGCTCCCCAGCCTCTGTCCAGCTGCTGTCCATCCTGCAGGCTCTGCTGCTGGTGGCTCCAGGACGGGGAGACGTGTGGCTGACCCTGGAGGCCCTGGCTGTCCGTGCCACTCTGCTGGCCCACGACTCACAAATGGACTCCGCTGAACGTTTGATGGAGCGCCTGCTCTCTTCCAAGAGACAACAGATCTCAGCCAGTCCCAAGACCAAGACCACCAACAGGGCAATCCAGACAGACTTGCTCGGCAGCACAACCAACCAATCAGACATGGCTTCCGTAACTCCCCCTCCTCCCCCTCCTCCCCCTCCACTTCCTGCTGCTACCCCAAACCCTCCTCCTCCCCCACCCCCACCCCTGCCAGGCACCACTTATGGTGCACCCCCACCACCTCCTCCTTTACCTGGGATGCCACCTCCTCCTCCACCACCTCTACCAGGGATGGGGCAGGGAGGTCCACCTCCTCCCCCTCCCCTGCCTGGTATGGGCCCCCCACCTCCCCCTCCCCTGCCTGGTATGGGCCCCCCACCTCCCCCTCCCCTGCCTGGTATGGGCCCCCCTCCCCCACCACCCCCTCCCCCAGGTATTGGAGGAGGTATTATTGTGCCCCAGAACGCTCCTCTCCCCAAGGCCAGCCGCTGTCCCACACTGCGCATGAAGAAGCTCAACTGGCAGAAGCTGCCCTCCAGAGTGGTGTCTGAAAGCCAATCCATGTGGTCGTCAGTGCAGTCTGATTCCCTGGAACCTGACTACTCCAGCATTGAGGAGCTCTTCTGTCTGCCAGTGACTGACTCAAAGGCCAAAAGTACCAACACTACGGTCAAACGAGAGCCCAAAGAGATATCCTTCATTGATGCCAAGAAAAATCTAGATTTGAACATATTCTTGAAGCAGTTCAGATGCTCACATAAAGACTTTGTAGCTATGATCCAAAATGGGGACCGTTCCAAGTTTGACGTCGAGGTGCTGAAACAGATGCAGACGTTACTGCCGGAGAAACATGAGATTGAGAACCTCAAGTCATACCAAGGGGAGATAGAGAAGCTGGCCGGTGTGGATCGGTTCTACCTCGAGCTCCTATCAGTTTCATGCTACACCATGAGGATCGAGTGCATGCTTCTCTGTGAGGAGACCCCTTCTGTGTTAAAGATGCTGCAACCCAAAGCTGAGCTGCTGGACGCAGCCTGTGAGAGTTTGAAGGAGAGCACCCGCCTTCCAAGTTTCTGCAAGCTCATACTTGACATTGGAAACTTCCTCAACTATGGGAGTCACATAGGCAATGCAGATGGCTTCAAGATCAGCACCTTGCTGAAGCTCACAGATACCAAAGCCAACAAGTCCCGTATCACATTGCTCCATCACATCCTGGAGGAGGCGGAGAAAACCCATGCTGACTTGCTGAACCTTCCGGATGATCTAGAGATCTGTGAAAAGGCTGCTAGAATAAATGTGGATTCTATTCAGGCAGAGTCGAGCTCACTGGTCAAACGGTTGAAGGGTTCTGAGAAAAAAGTGTCCTCTTCTTCTCAGGAGGATATCAAGTAGCAGTATCTCACTGCTATGAAGGGGAACCTGGAGGCCTGTGAGAAGCTGCAGGAGCTCTTTGCCTCCATCAAAAAGAAGAAGGAAGAGCTAGCAGAGTATCTGTGTGAGGACACGTCCCGCCTCTCACTAGAGGAGCTGTTCAACACCATCAAGACCTTCAGAGGACTCTTCCTTAAAGCAATCAAGGAAAACCAGACCTGGAGAGAGCAGGCCATCAAGGCAGAGAAGAGGAAGAAACAGCAAGAGGAGGATGACGCCAAGAGACCGAGGGGGGAGAACGGAAAAATAATTCGTAAAGCCCCCCCAGTCCAGGAGGAGGGCTGCATCATGTTGGACCACCTGTTGGCTATGATGAAGGGCAATGCACTAAGGAAGACCACCAGGGCCCAGGCAGACAGGGGCAGCCTGCCCTCTAATGACAAGAAAAGGGATAGCACCCAGCCTGAACATGCCAAGCTTGAGCGATCATCAGCCGTAGATACCCAATATGGCATAGAAGTGGACAAGGTGGCATCAACCATTCAGCAAGGATCGCAGGACAGACTGCCACACACAGGGGAGTCCACATCAGGCCTTCCAACAGGACTCAAACTGGATTAATCAGAGACCATCGCCCCCCTCAATCCTGGATTGGATCCCCTGCTCAAGGAGGGATCTTCAGAGAGAGATGAGGGCATCAGTGGCGGCTCCTGCCAAATCTCTCAGGGGGGGCAATTGTTGCGTTGATGGTTAAGGTGACACGTTCAAGGGTAAATTCACCTAAATCAGCGGGCTTAAATAAATTGACTCTCACAGCCAAAAAATAAATAATAAAAATAAAAAAAAGCTCTTTGGTCTTGCCCATTGTGGAGAGGTTGGGGTCTGATTGATTGAGTGTGTGGAGTGTGTCTTTTATAAAGGTAACGAGTTCAAACTGGTGCAGTTAATACAGGTAATGAGTGGAGAATAGGAGGGCTTCTTAAAGAAAAACTAACAGGTCTGTGAGAGCTGGAATTATTACTGGTTGGTAGGTGATCAAATACTTATTTCATACAATAAAATGCAAATTAATTATTTAAAAGTCATACAATGTGATTTTCTGGATTTTTGTTTTAGATTCTGTCTCTCACAGTTGAAGTGTACCTATGATAAAAATTACAGACCTCTACATTCTTTCTAAGTGGGAAAACCTGCAAAATCAGCAGTGTATCAAATACTTGTTCTCCCCACTGTAGTTACCGAAATAAAACACAGATCAAAAGATTTAATGTACGATTCAAGTAGCCGATGTCCTTGACAACTGGTAAATGTGGTGGAGCAGGATTTAGCTTCTCTGAGGAGTTAAGTAGAGAGAGCAGCCTGTGGCTGTGGAAAGGATTGGGCTTAAATTGAGGATACACTAAAACGTGAAACTGACAAGCGCCAAAAAAGCTCCCCTGCCAGTTCCTGCCAACAGAGACTTGTTGAGACCAGCGTGCAGGGGGTTGGCACGGGTTCACACCGAGGCTGGTTGAGGCAGAAATCGAAGGACGTCGTGTGTTTTTATATTCCTCATTCGATTCCATGCATTACAATAAGCCTGTCCACCGATTTTCTACCTCCATGGTTGGAACCACGAGACTAGACACTACATGGTCATGGATGTGCCTAGGGACACAGCAAGCATGACCAGGGAAAGTTGTCTCCACAGGACCTGAAGCACAAAGCACCAATTCAGTTCAAGAAAAGAGAAAGAGTAGAGAAATGTATGCTTGTTACACAGAAAGTGTTAAAAAATAAAACTGACGTCATAATCTGCCCTCTAGGGCCAGCATCAGGTGCAGATCAAGCGTCAAGGGGGTTACTATCGTTGAACAGAGAATAGTGGCTTTAAGATGGCACAGACAAGGCTCGTCTGAAAGTAAAACATCAAAATATCGAGGGCATTAGTTATAAGTTACCCCTAATGGGCCAGCATCAGGTGCAAATGAAAAGTAACATTATTTAAAAAAAAATATTGACATACGGTCACTGAGTACTGCAGAGTACTATTTTTGTTGCTTTAATAAAGGCTGGCAGTCTTTAATTTAACTGTTGTTGGTGTGGACTATATACTGGGGAGGTATTTGAATGAATGAATGGTCTTTATTGTCATTGCTACAGTACAGGTACCAAACAACGAAATTTAGGAGGGGTGGCTCCCCTGGTGTTAGGAAGAAAAAATATATATATATATATATAATATTCAGGGGTCAAAAAATGTATACAAATATCGGATCGGTATCGGTATCGCCGATACCCGAAGCCCAGGTATCGGTATCGGTATCGGTAGTGAAAAAGTGGGATCGGGACATCCCTAGCTAAAATGTTGTCAGCGTTCATGGACCAAATTGGATGTGTCGATCCATGGCGCTTCCAATTTCCTCACGATAAAAAATTCTCGTTTTTTTCACACGTCCACCATTCGTATAGCAGAATTGATTACTTCTTTATAGACAGAACACTACTTCCCTTTGTCAAAAACGTAGAATATTCAACCATAATTGAATCTGACCATGCCCCAGTACTATTGGATCTGTCCTTCCCACTTAACTACTCTGACCGCGCTCCATGGAGACTTGATACCACACTACTAACAGATAAAGAATTCTGCCAAATGATTTCAACTGCCATAGACAATTTCTTGGAAACCAATAGGGACGACACTGTTTCTCCCTCCCTGCTCTGGCAGACCCTTAAAGTAGTAATAAGGGGGGACATTATTGCATACACATCTAGGCTGAACAAAGCTAGGAGGCAAGAACAGGAGCAACTTCTCAACTCAATGATTGACATAGATCATCAATACTCTGACTCTCCCACCCCGGAGCTTTACAAAAATAAGCTGAATCTCAAAGCCAAATACGAGTTATTAACATCCGATAAGACAGAACGTATGCTGCTGAAATCACGAGGCTTTGTTTATGAGCATGGGGAAAAGGCTGGTAGAATGTTAGCGCATCAATTAAAATGTAAATCCTCTGACCAACAGATTCCACAAATTAAAAGAGAAAATGGGGAGCTTACAACTGACCCCCTCGAAATCAATGAGACTTTTAGGGCATTTTATTCCAAATTGTACACTTCTGAGGCACCCAATGATGATACCAATATGCAACATTTCTTCACAAATTTAAATGCCCCTGTTATCAACCCTGTTCATAAAGCAGAACTTGAACTACCCTTCCAAGACACCGACATTTATAATGCAATCACAGCTATGCAAAGTAGTAAGGCCCCGGGCCCTGATGGATACCCCATCGAATTCTACAAAAAATTCTCAACCAAATTAACTCCGCTCATCTTAGAAATGTTCAATGACTCAATGGATAATGAGGCCCTGCCACAGACGCTAACAGAGGCATTCATAACCCTTTTACCGAAACCAGGGAAAGACAGAACGGAGTGTGGTTCACATCGCCCCATCTCGCTGCTCAACAGCGATGTCAAGATATTAGCTAAAGCACTCGCCCGGCGTCTAGAGTCCGTCACAGACGAGGTGATCTCCCCTGATCAAACTGGCTTCATGCTGGGCCGCCACTCATTCTCTAACATCCGAAACCTTCTAAATGTCGTACATTCTCCTACGTCCGAGGAGGTACCTGAGGTGGTTCTCTCCCTGGATGTGAGAAGGCTTTTGACAGAGTGGAGTGGGCGTACTTATTTGAATGTCTGAAAGCTTTTGGCTTTGGACCCACTTTTATTGCATGGATCAGACTACTATACTCATCTCCTAAGGCAGGGGTCGGCAATTAGGTTTGGCCTCGGGCCAATTTTTTTTTGAGCCACTAGATGGCGGGCCCGAACATAATCAAAGGCTAATTTAAGTAATTGATTGTTTTAAAATGTGACACGTTCTAATGCTTTGACTTTTCTTTCGACTGTACACATCGCTAGTCAACTAACACAGCTTGTTTTGTGAACCTGCTAACAATGTAAAGTAGTGTTCTAGTTAACTAGGTAGCTGTCCAATCCATTATGTTGCAGTATTTTGGCTTGATTAGCGAGTTTGTGTTGTGATTCTCAACAACGTTGAAACGTAGTTTCACACTTTTCCATATTTTTGAATAATAAATGTGTGGACTGACGATGTAGCGTAGCCTAACTTATTCTAATAATTATGTAACAGTTTCATTCTGATAATTATTCCCCCCTCCTCCCAGACAAGGTCACATTATTATTATTGGATTGGTTGTTTGCGTGCCGGGTGAAGTTAGCCAAACATTTAACCTGCTAGCAAGAGAAACATAATGTCACTCTCCAAAGGTCTAAAGAGGAAAGTTGACGGTGGAAACAGGGCATTTAAAGAGGAATGGACAGCGAACTATACGTTCATCCTACCTGGTTTCATCAATGCAAAGCCGTTGTGAGAGACATTTTCCGTGCTCACAATGTTCCCTTTCTATACGCGAGTCGTCCTTTTCGTCAATGAATGCGATAAAGACGCACGAGAGGAATCGATGGATGCATAAAAACCTTGAGAACTGCCTGTGGATTAAAGTGACGTCAATATCACCAGATATCAAGCAAATACTGACCGATGGGAGATGCTTTTTGTTTGCGCCGATTTTGTTTTCAATGTTTTTCAGAAAATTAAACAGAATTTGCGTTGTTACTGTTCATATGTGTGTTGCAGTCACATATACGTAAACATTACGTTTGAATGGCTTACTGAGCTCGTGTTATTTTGTTCAAACCACACACGGTATGTCGGCTATTTCAGCACCGTGACGCGTTGTCCACCTGCTTATGATTCACTCTGAGGGGTTCAGCGTCAGTGCGCTTCGGTGCACCTTGCTGCCTGATTGTCTGTCCCTGTGTCATTCACTCTCAACATGGATAAAAGTACAATAAGCATTATTCAGGTGGAGTTCGATTCTCTATTCGGACATTATAGGCGCTATATGTGGGACTGTCGGTCCGATATTATTATAAAAAAATAAAAAAAATAAAAAATAAAAAGTGGATTCTCAAAATAATCTGCTGGGCCAAATATTATTGGTGACGGGCCAGCAATGGCCCACGGGCCGCCTATTGCCGACCCCTGTCCTAAGGCATCGGTAGTTACGAACGGGAAACGCTCCACATTTTTCTCATTGTCGAGAGGGACACGCCAGGGGTGCCCGCTGAGCCCACTCCTATTCTCATTCGCCATCGAACCTCTGTCTATCATGTTAAAATCTTCTCCAATAATAAATGGAATTTCTAGATGGGGGAAGGAACACAAGGTGGCGCTATATGCCGACGACTTACTGTTGTATGTATCTGAACCGGTGCAATGCATTTCCCATATAGTTCAGATGCTGCATAGATTTGGTAGCTTTTCGGGATACAAGATCAACCTCACTAAGAGCGAATGTTTTCCAGTGAACAACCTAGATCTCGCAATCCCACAATGTGACTTGCCCTTCCATTTGTCTAAATCTGGCTTCAAATATTTGGGAATTAATATTACACGGTCCTTCTCTAAACTACATGAAAAAAACTTCACGCCCCTTGTTAATAAATTAAAAGATGATTTACAGAAATGGAGGTCCATTAATTTATCACTGGCAGGGAAGATCAACTGTATTAAGCATTAAGATGAACGTTCTACCCCGATTCCTCTACCTTTTCCAATGTCTCCCTATATTCCTCCCAAAGTCCTTCTTCTCGTCCATAGATAAGTCCATATCATCTTTCATTTGGGGGGGGTAAAGTCCCTAGAATACAGAAAAGACTTCTACAGCGACATCGGTCCCAGGGCGGACTGGGCCTACCAAATTTGCTTTATTATCACTGGGCTGCCAATATTCAGAAAATCATATACTGGGTCCATTCACCACAGCCGTCTTGGTGCGAAATAGAAAATGAGTCATGTCTTTCAACATCCCTCTCCGCCTTGATTACCTCCAAACTCCCTCTATCTGCCCCCACACTACACCTCTAACCCTGTTGTTGTTAATACATTACGAATATGGTCACAATTTCGACGCCACTTTGGTTTAAAAGATTTCTCCAACCTAGCCCCTATCTGCAATAACCACCTTTTTGTCCCCGCCAGAATAGACAATGCTTTCGCCTTATGGAAAAGACTCGGTCTCTCCAAATTTAAAGATCTCTATACTGAGGGCGTCTTCTCGACCTTTAATCACCTCTCTCAAAAATTCAACCTTCCCCGCTCAAGTTATTTTCGATACCTCCAGGTCCGACATTTCATTAAAAGTTTGGATCCAAACTTCCCAAATGCACCACAACCTTCTGCTATAGATGATATCCTCCAAATTCCTCCCAATCTAAAAGGCCTAATATCAAGTATTTACTCTAGCATATCATCCCTCGGAGACACTTCCCTCCACAAAATTAAAGAGAAATGGCAGGAGGAGCTAGGGGACGTAATACCCGATGACTCCTGGACTGAGGCTCTGACGAGAGTTAACGGGAGCACATCATGTGCTAGACTAGGCGTAATCCAATTTAAGGTCTTGCACCGAATTCACCTTTCCAAATCTAGGCTAGCCAGAATCTATCCTGACGTGGATGAGAATTGTAGCAGATGTCATAACGCTCCGGCAACGCTAACACACATGTTTTGGTCATGTCCCTTATTATTTGATTAGTGGTCAGCAGTTTTCAGGACCCTCTCACAGGCACTAGATCTGAACCTGCAACCTAACGCCTACTCAGCTATCTTTGGCATAGCGCCAACTGACCAACAGATTATTAACAAGCATAAAGACATTGTGGCATTTGCCACTCTACTTGCTCGACGGAGGATTTTGCTTTGTTGGACATCCCCCAAACCACCGAATTCCTCCTTATGGTTGACTGACCTTATGCTTCACTTGAAACTTGAAAAGATTAAATATACACTTAGGGGGTCCAAAGACCGCTTTTATTTCACCTGGAACCCAATAATATCCTATTTCAACAAACTAAAAACCCTCCCTGACAATGCAAGTGCGCTGGATGCTGAGTGATGACATATGTTGTGAATCTATTTATCAGGATAAACCCCTAGAGATACATCATCTCGTTCTAGAGAGGGACATATTACAATCATAACAGACATGGTATCACAGACCAACACGACCATCTCATCTATCCTCACTTACAAATGAATTGCACTTTATTTCTCTTTATCTCTTTGATTACTTACCTGTACTGTCTTCATTACCTATCACCACTGTTATTATTATTATTATTATTATTATTTATTGTTGTTTATTTATATCCTTCGTCCTGGGATGCACCACTTGGGATTTTGTGGGGGGGGGGGGGGGGGGGGGGGGTTGGGACATGTTTGTGTTTTGTGTAAAAACAAACCAAAACTGAAAAGTATTATTTTTGTATATCTGTAACATCTCAATAAAAAGAAAGTAAAAAAATTATTTTAAAAAATAAAATAGAAACCATTAGACAAGGCGTTTTCAAGGCAAGCTCTTCTGTGTCAGGCAATTTAGAATGTTGAAGTTTTTCCAATTGTCCCATTGTGATGCAATAAGAAACTATTACAACATTTGCAACATTTGACAGTGCTACAAAAACACTGTGTGCATTGGCCATTGAGATAATATAGAGATATTGAGATATTGAAAGTACTGGGATTCATCTTAATTATGTATTTTCCAGTTTTGGATATACTGCCAATGCTGAGGTAGGTGTGGGATGCATTAAATGCTAATCAAATGTTGGTGGAACAACAGTCACAGTCACTTTCTGTAAGATTTCCCAAACATCAATACCTATGTTGTGTGTGCGTGTGCGTGCATATGTGCATGTGTGTTTATGTAACAGGGAGACTGAGGACCTGGACCTGAACATCCAGTGTGAGGCCTTTGAGGATTCCATGGCCGAGGATGCGGAGGAGATGGAGAGGGTGTACGGAGGCATCGACATGAGCAGTCACCAGGAGGTCTTCACCTCCCTCCTCACCAAAGTGAGCAGCTCCCCAGCCTCTGTCCAGCTGCTGTCCATCCTGCAGGCTCTGCTGCTGGTGGCTCCAGGACGGGGAGACGTGTGGCTGACCCTGGAGGCCCTGGCTGTCCGTGCCACTCTGCTGGCCCACGACTCACAAATGGACTCCGCTGAACGTTTGATGGAGCGCCTGCTCTCTTCCAAGAGACAACAGATCTCAGCCAGTCCCAAGACCAAGACCACCAACAGGGCAATCCAGACAGACTTGCTCGGCAGCACAACCAACCAATCAGACATGGCTTCCGTAACTCCCCCTCCTCCCCCTCCTCCCCCTCCACTTCCTGCTGCTACCCCAAACCCTCCTCCTCCCCCACCCCCACCCCTGCCAGGCACCACTTATGGTGCACCCCCACCACCTCCTCCTTTACCTGGGATGCCACCTCCTCCTCCACCACCTCTACCAGGGATGGGGCAGGGAGGTCCACCTCCTCCCCCTCCCCTGCCTGGTATGGGCCCCCCACCTCCCCCTCCCCTGCCTGGTATGGGCCCCCCACCTCCCCCTCCCCTGCCTGGTATGGGCCCCCCTCCCCCACCACCCCCTCCCCCAGGTATTGGAGGAGGTATTATTGTGCCCCAGAACGCTCCTCTCCCCAAGGCCAGCCGCTGTCCCACACTGCGCATGAAGAAGCTCAACTGGCAGAAGCTGCCCTCCAGAGTGGTGTCTGAAAGCCAATCCATGTGGTCGTCAGTGCAGTCTGATTCCCTGGAACCTGACTACTCCAGCATTGAGGAGCTCTTCTGTCTGCCAGTGACTGACTCAAAGGCCAAAAGTACCAACACTACGGTCAAACGAGAGCCCAAAGAGATATCCTTCATTGATGCCAAGAAAAATCTAGATTTGAACATATTCTTGAAGCAGTTCAGATGCTCACATAAAGACTTTGTAGCTATGATCCAAAATGGGGACCGTTCCAAGTTTGACGTCGAGGTGCTGAAACAGATGCAGACGTTACTGCCGGAGAAACATGAGATTGAGAACCTCAAGTCATACCAAGGGGAGATAGAGAAGCTGGCCGGTGTGGATCGGTTCTACCTCGAGCTCCTATCAGTTTCATGCTACACCATGAGGATCGAGTGCATGCTTCTCTGTGAGGAGACCCCTTCTGTGTTAAAGATGCTGCAACCCAAAGCTGAGCTGCTGGACGCAGCCTGTGAGAGTTTGAAGGAGAGCACCCGCCTTCCAAGTTTCTGCAAGCTCATACTTGACATTGGAAACTTCCTCAACTATGGGAGTCACATAGGCAATGCAGATGGCTTCAAGATCAGCACCTTGCTGAAGCTCACAGATACCAAAGCCAACAAGTCCCGTATCACATTGCTCCATCACATCCTGGAGGAGGCGGAGAAAACCCATGCTGACTTGCTGAACCTTCCGGATGATCTAGAGATCTGTGAAAAGGCTGCTAGAATAAATGTGGATTCTATTCAGGCAGAGTCGAGCTCACTGGTCAAACGGTTGAAGGGTTCTGAGAAAAAAGTGTCCTCTTCTTCTCAGGAGGATATCAAGCAGCAGTATCTCACTGCTATGAAGGGGAACCTGGAGGCCTGTGAGAAGCTGCAGGAGCTCTTTGCCTCCATCAAAAAGAAGAAGGAAGAGCTAGCAGAGTATCTGTGTGAGGACACGTCCCGCCTCTCACTAGAGGAGCTGTTCAACACCATCAAGACCTTCAGAGGACTCTTCCTTAAAGCAATCAAGGAAAACCAGACCTGGAGAGAGCAGGCCATCAAGGCAGAGAAGAGGAAGAAACAGCAAGAGGAGGATGACGCCAAGAGACCGAGGGGGGAGAACGGAAAAATAATTCGTAAAGCCCCCCCAGTCCAGGAGGAGGGCTGCATCATGTTGGACCACCTGTTGGCTATGATGAAGGGCAATGCACTAAGGAAGACCACCAGGGCCCAGGCAGACAGGGGCAGCCTGCCCTCTAATGACAAGAAAAGGGATAGCACCCAGCCTGAACATGCCAAGCTTGAGCGATCATCAGCCGTAGATACCCAATATGGCATAGAAGTGGACAAGGTGGCATCAACCATTCAGCAAGGATCGCAGGACAGACTGCCACACACAGGGGAGTCCACATCAGGCCTTCCAACAGGACTCAAACTGGATTAATCAGAGACCATCGCCCCCCTCAATCCTGGATTGGATCCCCTGCTCAAGGAGGGATCTTCAGAGAGAGATGAGGGCATCAGTGGCGGCTCCTGCCAAATCTCTCAGGGGGGGCAATTGTTGCGTTGATGGTTAAGGTGACACGTTCAAGGGTAAATTCACCTAAATCAGCGGGCTTAAATAAATTGACTCTCACAGCCAAAAAATAAATAATAAAAATAAAAAAAAGCTCTTTGGTCTTGCCCATTGTGGAGAGGTTGGGGTCTGATTGATTGAGTGTGTGGAGTGTGTCTTTTATAAAGGTAACGAGTTCAAACTGGTGCAGTTAATACAGGTAATGAGTGGAGAATAGGAGGGCTTCTTAAAGAAAAACTAACAGGTCTGTGAGAGCTGGAATTATTACTGGTTGGTAGGTGATCAAATACTTATTTCATACAATAAAATGCAAATTAATTATTTAAAAGTCATACAATGTGATTTTCTGGATTTTTGTTTTAGATTCCGTCTCTCACAGTTGAAGTGTACCTATGATAAAAATTACAGACCTCTACATTCTTTCTAAGTGGGAAAACCTGCAAAATCAGCAGTGTATCAAATACTTGTTCTCCCCACTGTAGTTACCGAAATAAAACACAGATCAAAAGATTTAATGTACGATTCAAGTAGCCGATGTCCTTGACAACTGGTAAATGTGGTGGAGCAGGATTTAGCTTCTCTGAGGAGTTAAGTAGAGAGAGCAGCCTGTGGCTGTGGAATAGATTGGGCTTAAATTGAGGATATACTAAAACGTGAAACTGACAAGCGCCAAAAAAGCTCCCCTGCCAGTTCCTGCCAACAGAGACTTGTTGAGACCAGCGTGCAGGGGGTTGGCACGGGTTCACACCGAGGCTGGTTGAGGCAGAAATCGAAGGACGTCGTGTGTTTTTATATTCCTCATTCGATTCCATGCATTACAATAAGCCTGTCCACCGATTTTCTACCTCCATGGTTGGAACCACGAGACTAGACACTACATGGTCATGGATGTGCCTAGGGACACAGCAAGCATGACCAGGGAAAGTTGTCTCCACAGGACCTGAAGCACAAAGCACCAATTCAGTTCAAGAAAAGAGAAAGAGTAGAGAAATGTATGCTTGTTACACAGAAAGTGTTAAAAAATAAAACTGACGTCATAATCTGCCCTCTAGGGCCAGCATCAGGTGCAGATCAAGCGTCAAGGGGGTTACTATCGTTGAACAGAGAATAGTGGCTTTAAGATGGCACAGACAAGGCTCGTCTGAAAGTAAAACATCAAAATATCGAGGGCATTAGTTATAAGTTACCCCTAATGGGCCAGCATCAGGTGCAAATGAAAAGTAACATTATTTAAAAAAAAATATTGACATACGGTCACTGAGTACTGCAGAGTACTATTTTTGTTGCTTTAATAAAGGCTGGCAGTCTTTAATTTAACTGTTGTTGGTGTGGACTATATACTGGGGAGGTATTTGAATGAATGAATGGTCTTTATTGTCATTGCTACAGTACAGGTACCAAACAACGAAATTTAGGAGGGGTGGCTCCCCTGGTGTTAGGAAGAAAAAAAATATATATATATATATAATATTCAGGGGTCAAAAAATGTATACAAATATCGGATCGGTATCGGTATCGCCGATACCCGAAGCCCAGGTATCGGTATCGGTATCGGTAGTGAAAAAGTGGGATCGGGACATCCCTAGCTAAAATGTTGTCAGCGTTCATGGACCAAATTGGATGTGTCGATCCATGGCGCTTCCAATTTCCTCACGATAAAAAATTCTCGTTTTTTTCACACGTCCACCATTCGTATAGCAGAATTGATTACTTCTTTATAGACAGAACACTACTTCCCTTTGTCAAAAACGTAGAATATTCAACCATAATTGAATCTGACCATGCCCCAGTACTATTGGATCTGTCCTTCCCACTTAACTACTCTGACCGCGCTCCATGGAGACTTGATACCACACTACTAACAGATAAAGAATTCTGCCAAATGATTTCAACTGCCATAGACAATTTCTTGGAAACCAATAGGGACGACACTGTTTCTCCCTCCCTGCTCTGGCAGACCCTTAAAGTAGTAATAAGGGGGGACATTATTGCATACACATCTAGGCTGAACAAAGCTAGGAGGCAAGAACAGGAGCAACTTCTCAACTCAATGATTGACATAGATCATCAATACTCTGACTCTCCCACCCCGGAGCTTTACAAAAATAAGCTGAATCTCAAAGCCAAATACGAGTTATTAACATCCGATAAGACAGAACGTATGCTGCTGAAATCACGAGGCTTTGTTTATGAGCATGGGGAAAAGGCTGGTAGAATGTTAGCGCATCAATTAAAATGTAAATCCTCTGACCAACAGATTCCACAAATTAAAAGAGAAAATGGGGAGCTTACAACTGACCCCCTCGAAATCAATGAGACTTTTAGGGCATTTTATTCCAAATTGTACACTTCTGAGGCACCCAATGATGATACCAATATGCAACATTTCTTCACAAATTTAAATGCCCCTGTTATCAACCCTGTTCATAAAGCAGAACTTGAACTACCCTTCCAAGACACCGACATTTATAATGCAATCACAGCTATGCAAAGTAGTAAGGCCCCGGGCCCTGATGGATACCCCATCGAATTCTACAAAAAATTCTCAACCAAATTAACTCCGCTCATCTTAGAAATGTTCAATGACTCAATGGATAATGAGGCCCTGCCACAGACGCTAACAGAGGCATTCATAACCCTTTTACCGAAACCAGGGAAAGACAGAACGGAGTGTGGTTCACATCGCCCCATCTCGCTGCTCAACAGCGATGTCAAGATATTAGCTAAAGCACTCGCCCGGCGTCTAGAGTCCGTCACAGACGAGGTGATCTCCCCTGATCAAACTGGCTTCATGCTGGGCCGCCACTCATTCTCTAACATCCGAAACCTTCTAAATGTCGTACATTCTCCTACGTCCGAGGAGGTACCTGAGGTGGTTCTCTCCCTGGATGCGGAGAAGGCTTTTGACAGAGTGGAGTGGGCGTACTTATTTGAATGTCTGAAAGCTTTTGGCTTTGGACCCACTTTTATTGCATGGATCAGACTACTATACTCATCTCCTAAGGCAGGGGTCGGCAATTAGGTTTGGCCTCGGGCCAATTTTTTTTTGAGCCACTAGATGGCGGGCCCGAACATAATCAAAGGCTAATTTAAGTAATTGATTGTTTTAAAATGTGACACGTTCTAATGCTTTGACTTTTCTTTCGACTGTACACATCGCTAGTCAACTAACACAGCTTGTTTTGTGAACCTGCTAACAATGTAAAGTAGTGTTCTAGTTAACTAGGTAGCTGTCCAATCCATTATGTTGCAGTATTTTGGCTTGATTAGCGAGTTTGTGTTGTGATTCTCAACAACGTTGAAACGTAGTTTCACACTTTTCCATATTTTTGAATAATAAATGTGTGGACTGACGATGTAGCGTAGCCTAACTTATTCTAATAATTATGTAACAGTTTCATTCTGATAATTATTCCCCCCTCCTCCCAGACAAGGTCACATTATTATTATTGGATTGGTTGTTTGCGTGCCGGGTGAAGTTAGCCAAACATTTAACCTGCTAGCAAGAGAAACATAATGTCACTCTCCAAAGGTCTAAAGAGGAAAGTTGACGGTGGAAACAGGGCATTTAAAGAGGAATGGACAGCGAACTATACGTTCATCCTACCTGGTTTCATCAATGCAAAGCCGTTGTGAGAGACATTTTCCGTGCTCACAATGTTCCCTTTCTATACGCGAGTCGTCCTTTTCGTCAATGAATGCGATAAAGACGCACGAGAGGAATCGATGGATGCATAAAAACCTTGAGAACTGCCTGTGGATTAAAGTGACGTCAATATCACCAGATATCAAGCAAATACTGACCGATGGGAGATGCTTTTTGTTTGCGCCGATTTTGTTTTCAATGTTTTTCAGAAAATTAAACAGAATTTGCGTTGTTACTGTTCATATGTGTGTTGCAGTCACATATACGTAAACATTACGTTTGAATGGCTTACTGAGCTCGTGTTATTTTGTTCAAACCACACACGGTATGTCGGCTATTTCAGCACCGTGACGCGTTGTCCACCTGCTTATGATTCACTCTGAGGGGTTCAGCGTCAGTGCGCTTCGGTGCACCTTGCTGCCTGATTGTCTGTCCCTGTGTCATTCACTCTCAACATGGATAAAAGTACAATAAGCATTATTCAGGTGGAGTTCGATTCTCTATTCGGACATTATAGGCGCTATATGTGGGACTGTCGGTCCGATATTATTATAAAAAAATAAAAAAAATAAAAAATAAAAAGTGGATTCTCAAAATAATCTGCTGGGCCAAATATTATTGGTGACGGGCCAGCAATGGCCCACGGGCCGCCTATTGCCGACCCCTGTCCTAAGGCATCGGTAGTTACGAACGGGAAACGCTCCACATTTTTCTCATTGTCGAGAGGGACACGCCAGGGGTGCCCGCTGAGCCCACTCCTATTCTCATTCGCCATCGAACCTCTGTCTATCATGTTAAAATCTTCTCCAATAATAAATGGAATTTCTAGATGGGGGAAGGAACACAAGGTGGCGCTATATGCCGACGACTTACTGTTGTATGTATCTGAACCGGTGCAATGCATTTCCCATATAGTTCAGATGCTGCATAGATTTGGTAGCTTTTCGGGATACAAGATCAACCTCACTAAGAGCGAATGTTTTCCAGTGAACAACCTAGATCTCGCAATCCCACAATGTGACTTGACCTTCCATTTGTCTAAATCTGGCTTCAAATATTTGGGAATTAATATTACACGGTCCTTCTCTAAACTACATGAAAAAAACTTCACGCCCCTTGTTAATAAATTAAAAGATGATTTACAGAAATGGAGGTCCATTAATTTATCACTGGCAGGGAAGATCAACTGTATTAAGCATTAAGATGAACGTTCTACCCCGATTCCTCTACCTTTTCCAATGTCTCCCTATATTCCTCCCAAAGTCCTTCTTCTCGTCCATAGATAAGTCCATATCATCTTTCATTTGGGGGGGGTAAAGTCCCTAGAATACAGAAAAGACTTCTACAGCGACATCGGTCCCAGGGCGGACTGGGCCTACCAAATTTGCTTTATTATCACTGGGCTGCCAATATTCAGAAAATCATATACTGGGTCCATTCACCACAGCCGTCTTGGTGCGAAATAGAAAATGAGTCATGTCTTTCAACATCCCTCTCCGCCTTGATTACCTCCAAACTCCCTCTATCTGCCCCACACTACACCTCTAACCCTGTTGTTGTTAATACATTACGAATATGGTCACAATTTCGACGCCACTTTGGTTTAAAAGATTTCTCCAACCTAGCCCCTATCTGCAATAACCACCTTTTTGTCCCCGCCAGAATAGACAATGCTTTCGCCTTATGGAAAAGACTCGGTCTCTCCAAATTTAAAGATCTCTATACTGAGGGCGTCTTCTCGACCTTTAATCACCTCTCTCAAAAATTCAACCTTCCCCGCTCAAGTTATTTTCGATACCTCCAGGTCCGACATTTCATTAAAAGTTTGGATCCAAACTTCCCAAATGCACCACAACCTTCTGCTATAGATGATATCCTCCAAATTCCTCCCAATCTAAAAGGCCTAATATCAAGTATTTACTCTAGCATATCATCCCTCGGAGACACTTCCCTCCACAAAATTAAAGAGAAATGGCAGGAGGAGCTAGGGGACGTAATACCCGATGACTCCTGGACTGAGGCTCTGACGAGAGTTAACGGGAGCACATCATGTGCTAGACTAGGCGTAATCCAATTTAAGGTCTTGCACCGAATTCACCTTTCCAAATCTAGGCTAGCCAGAATCTATCCTGACGTGGATGAGAATTGTAGCAGATGTCATAACGCTCCGGCAACGCTAACACACATGTTTTGGTCATGTCCCTTATTATTTGATTATTGGTCAGCAGTTTTCAGGACCCTCTCACAGGCACTAGATCTGAACCTGCAACCTAACGCCTACTCAGCTATCTTTGGCATAGCGCCAACTGACCAACAGATTATTAACAAGCATAAAGACATTGTGGCATTTGCCACTCTACTTGCTCGACGGAGGATTTTGCTTTGTTGGACATCCCCCAAACCACCGAATTCCTCCTTATGGTTGACTGACCTTATGCTTCACTTGAAACTTGAAAAGATTAAATATACACTTAGGGGGTCCAAAGACCGCTTTTATTTCACCTGGAACCCAATAATATCCTATTTCAACAAACTAAAAACCCTCCCTGACAATGCAAGTGCGCTGGATGCTGAGTGATGACATATGTTGTGAATCTATTTATCAGGATAAACCCCTAGAGATACATCATCTCGTTCTAGAGAGGGACATATTACAATCATAACAGACATGGTATCACAGACCAACACGACCATCTCATCTATCCTCACTTACAAATGAATTGCACTTTATTTCTCTTTATCTCTTTGATTACTTACCTGTACTGTCTTCATTACCTATCACCACTGTTATTATTATTATTATTATTATTATTTATTGTTGTTTATTTATATCCTTCGTCCTGGGATGCACCACTTGGGATTTTGTGGGGGGGGGGGGGGGGGGGGGTTGGGACATGTTTGTGTTTTGTGTAAAAACAAACCAAAACTGAAAAGTATTATTTTTGTATATCTGTAACATCTCAATAAAAAGAAAGTAAAAAAAATATTTAAAAAAATAAAATAGAAACCATTAGACAAGGCGTTTTCAAGGCAAGCTCTTCTGTGTCAGGCAATTTAGAATGTTGAAGTTTTTCCAATTGTCCCATTGTGATGCAATAAGAAACTATTACAACATTTGCAACATTTGACAGTGCTACAAAAACACTGTGTGCATTGGCCATTGAGATAATATAGAGATATTGAGATATTGAAAGTACTGGGATTCATCTTAATTATGTATTTTCCAGTTTTGGATATACTGCCAATGCTGAGGTAGGTGTGGGATGCATTAAATGCTAATCAAATGTTGGTGGAACAACAGTCACAGTCACTTTCTGTAAGATTTCCCAAACATCAATACCTATGTTGTGTGTGCGTGTGCGTGCATATGTGCATGTGTGTTTATGTAACAGGGAGACTGAGGACCTGGACCTGAACATCCAGTGTGAGGCCTTTGAGGATTCCATGGCCGAGGATGCGGAGGAGATGGAGAGGGTGTACGGAGGCATCGACATGAGCAGTCACCAGGAGGTCTTCACCTCCCTCCTCACCAAAGTGAGCAGCTCCCCAGCCTCTGTCCAGCTGCTGTCCATCCTGCAGGCTCTGCTGCTGGTGGCTCCAGGACGGGGAGACGTGTGGCTGACCCTGGAGGCCCTGGCTGTCCGTGCCACTCTGCTGGCCCACGACTCACAAATGGACTCCGCTGAACGTTTGATGGAGCGCCTGCTCTCTTCCAAGAGACAACAGATCTCAGCCAGTCCCAAGACCAAGACCACCAACAGGGCAATCCAGACAGACTTGCTCGGCAGCACAACCAACCAATCAGACATGGCTTCCGTAACTCCCCCTCCTCCCCCTCCTCCCCCTCCACTTCCTGCTGCTACCCCAAACCCTCCTCCTCCCCCACCCCCACCCCTGCCAGGCACCACTTATGGTGCACCCCCACCACCTCCTCCTTTACCTGGGATGCCACCTCCTCCTCCACCACCTCTACCAGGGATGGGGCAGGGAGGTCCACCTCCTCCCCCTCCCCTGCCTGGTATGGGCCCCCCACCTCCCCCTCCCCTGCCTGGTATGGGCCCCCCACCTCCCCCTCCCCTGCCTGGTATGGGCCCCCCTCCCCCACCACCCCCTCCCCCAGGTATTGGAGGAGGTATTATTGTGCCCCAGAACGCTCCTCTCCCCAAGGCCAGCCGCTGTCCCACACTGCGCATGAAGAAGCTCAACTGGCAGAAGCTGCCCTCCAGAGTGGTGTCTGAAAGCCAATCCATGTGGTCGTCAGTGCAGTCTGATTCCCTGGAACCTGACTACTCCAGCATTGAGGAGCTCTTCTGTCTGCCAGTGACTGACTCAAAGGCCAAAAGTACCAACACTACGGTCAAACGAGAGCCCAAAGAGATATCCTTCATTGATGCCAAGAAAAATCTAGATTTGAACATATTCTTGAAGCAGTTCAGATGCTCACATAAAGACTTTGTAGCTATGATCCAAAATGGGGACCGTTCCAAGTTTGACGTCGAGGTGCTGAAACAGATGCAGACGTTACTGCCGGAGAAACATGAGATTGAGAACCTCAAGTCATACCAAGGGGAGATAGAGAAGCTGGCCGGTGTGGATCGGTTCTACCTCGAGCTCCTATCAGTTTCATGCTACACCATGAGGATCGAGTGCATGCTTCTCTGTGAGGAGACCCCTTCTGTGTTAAAGATGCTGCAACCCAAAGCTGAGCTGCTGGACGCAGCCTGTGAGAGTTTGAAGGAGAGCACCCGCCTTCCAAGTTTCTGCAAGCTCATACTTGACATTGGAAACTTCCTCAACTATGGGAGTCACATAGGCAATGCAGATGGCTTCAAGATCAGCACCTTGCTGAAGCTCACAGATACCAAAGCCAACAAGTCCCGTATCACATTGCTCCATCACATCCTGGAGGAGGCGGAGAAAACCCATGCTGACTTGCTGAACCTTCCGGATGATCTAGAGATCTGTGAAAAGGCTGCTAGAATAAATGTGGATTCTATTCAGGCAGAGTCGAGCTCACTGGTCAAACGGTTGAAGGGTTCTGAGAAAAAAGTGTCCTCTTCTTCTCAGGAGGATATCAAGCAGCAGTATCTCACTGCTATGAAGGGGAACCTGGAGGCCTGTGAGAAGCTGCAGGAGCTCTTTGCCTCCATCAAAAAGAAGAAGGAAGAGCTAGCAGAGTATCTGTGTGAGGACACGTCCCGCCTCTCACTAGAGGAGCTGTTCAACACCATCAAGACCTTCAGAGGACTCTTCCTTAAAGCAATCAAGGAAAACCAGACCTGGAGAGAGCAGGCCATCAAGGCAGAGAAGAGGAAGAAACAGCAAGAGGAGGATGACGCCAAGAGACCGAGGGGGGAGAACAGAAAAATAATTCGTAAAGCCCCCCCAGTCCAGGAGGAGGGCTGCATCATGTTGGACCACCTGTTGGCTATGATGAAGGGCAATGCACTAAGGAAGACCACCAGGGCCCAGGCAGACAGGGGCAGCCTGCCCTCTAATGACAAGAAAAGGGATAGCACCCAGCCTGAACATGCCAAGCTTGAGCGATCATCAGCCGTAGATACCCAATATGGCATAGAAGTGGACAAGGTGGCATCAACCATTCAGCAAGGATCGCAGGACAGACTGCCACACACAGGGGAGTCCACATCAGGCCTTCCAACAGGACTCAAACTGGATTAATCAGAGACCATCGCCCCCCTCAATCCTGGATTGGATCCCCTGCTCAAGGAGGGATCTTCAGAGAGAGATGAGGGCATCAGTGGCGGCTCCTGCCAAATCTCTCAGGGGGGGCAATTGTTGCGTTGATGGTTAAGGTGACACGTTCAAGGGTAAATTCACCTAAATCAGCGGGCTTAAATAAATTGACTCTCACAGCCAAAAAATAAATAATAAAAATAAAAAAAAGCTCTTTGGTCTTGCCCATTGTGGAGAGGTTGGGGTCTGATTGATTGAGTGTGTGGAGTGTGTCTTTTATAAAGGTAACGAGTTCAAACTGGTGCAGTTAATACAGGTAATGAGTGGAGAATAGGAGGGCTTCTTAAAGAAAAACTAACAGGTCTGTGAGAGCTGGAATTATTACTGGTTGGTAGGTGATCAAATACTTATTTCATACAATAAAATGCAAATTAATTATTTAAAAGTCATACAATGTGATTTTCTGGATTTTTGTTTTAGATTCCGTCTCTCACAGTTGAAGTGTACCTATGATAAAAATTACAGACCTCTACATTCTTTCTAAGTGGGAAAACCTGCAAAATCAGCAGTGTATCAAATACTTGTTCTCCCCACTGTAGTTACCGAAATAAAACACAGATCAAAAGATTTAATGTACGATTCAAGTAGCCGATGTCCTTGACAACTGGTAAATGTGGTGGAGCAGGATTTAGCTTCTCTGAGGAGTTAAGTAGAGAGAGCAGCCTGTGGCTGTGGAAAGGATTGGGCTTAAATTGAGGATACACTAAAACGTGAAACTGACAAGCGCCAAAAAAGCTCCCCTGCCAGTTCCTGCCAACAGAGACTTGTTGAGACCAGCGTGCAGGGGGTTGGCACGGGTTCACACCGAGGCTGGTTGAGGCAGAAATCGAAGGACGTCGTGTGTTTTTATATTCCTCATTCGATTCCATGCATTACAATAAGCCTGTCCACCGATTTTCTACCTCCATGGTTGGAACCACGAGACTAGACACTACATGGTCATGGATGTGCCTAGGGACACAGCAAGCATGACCAGGGAAAGTTGTCTCCACAGGACCTGAAGCACAAAGCACCAATTCAGTTCAAGAAAAGAGAAAGAGTAGAGAAATGTATGCTTGTTACACAGAAAGTGTTAAAAAATAAAACTGACGTCATAATCTGCCCTCTAGGGCCAGCATCAGGTGCAGATCAAGCGTCAAGGGGGTTACTATCGTTGAACAGAGAATAGTGGCTTTAAGATGGCACAGACAAGGCTCGTCTGAAAGTAAAACATCAAAATATCGAGGGCATTAGTTATAAGTTACCCCTAATGGGCCAGCATCAGGTGCAAATGAAAAGTAACATTATTTTAAAAAAAATATTGACATACGGTCACTGAGTACTGCAGAGTACTATTTTTGTTGCTTTAATAAAGGCTGGCAGTCTTTAATTTAACTGTTGTTGGTGTGGACTATATACTGGGGAGGTATTTGAATGAATGAATGAATGAATGGTCTTTATTGTCATTGCTACAGTACAGGTACCAAACAACGAAATTTAGGAGGGGTGGCTCCCCTGGTGTTAGGAAAAAAAAAAAATATATATATATATAATATTCAGGGGTCAAAAAATGTATACAAATATCGGATCGGTATCGGTATCGCCGATACCCGAAGCCCAGGTATCGGTATCGGTAGTGAAAAAGTGGGATCGGGACATCCCTAGCTAAAATGTTGTCAGCGTTCATGGACCAAATTGGATGTGTCGATCCATGGCGCTTCCAATTTCCTCACGATAAAAAATTCTCGTTTTTTTCACACGTCCACCATTCGTATAGCAGAATTGATTACTTCTTTATAGACAGAACACTACTTCCCTTTGTCAAAAACGTAGAATATTCAACCATAATTGAATCTGACCATGCCCCAGTACTATTGGATCTGTCCTTCCCACTTAACTACTCTGACCGCGCTCCATGGAGACTTGATACCACACTACTAACAGATAAAGAATTCTGCCAAATGATTTCAACTGCCATAGACAATTTCTTGGAAACCAATAGGGACGACACTGTTTCTCCCTCCCTGCTCTGGCAGACCCTTAAAGTAGTAATAAGGGGGGACATTATTGCATACACATCTAGGCTGAACAAAGCTAGGAGGCAAGAACAGGAGCAACTTCTCAACTCAATGATTGACATAGATCATCAATACTCTGACT
Organism: Nansenia antarctica; assembly: GCF_963989245.1. Classification (NCBI taxonomy): domain Eukaryota; kingdom Metazoa; phylum Chordata; class Actinopteri; order Argentiniformes; family Microstomatidae; genus Nansenia; species Nansenia antarctica. The sequence goes on along the minus strand of NC_137681.1, from coordinate 16,793,283 downwards.
CTCCCACCCCGGAGCTTTACAAAAATAAGCTGAATCTCAAAGCCAAATACGAGTTATTAACATCCGATAAGACAGAACGTATGCTGCTGAAATCACGAGGCTTTGTTTATGAGCATGGGGAAAAGGCTGGTAGAATGTTAGCGCATCAATTAAAATGTAAATCCTCTGACCAACAGATTCCACAAATTAAAAGAGAAAATGGGGAGCTTACAACTGACCCCCTCGAAATCAATGAGACTTTTAGGGCATTTTATTCCAAATTGTACACTTCTGAGGCACCCAATGATGATACCAATATGCAACATTTCTTCACAAATTTAAATGCCCCTGTTATCAACCCTGTTCATAAAGCAGAACTTGAACTACCCTTCCAAGACACCGACATTTATAATGCAATCACAGCTATGCAAAGTAGTAAGGCCCCGGGCCCTGATGGATACCCCATCGAATTCTACAAAAAATTCTCAACCAAATTAACTCCGCTCATCTTAGAAATGTTCAATGACTCAATGGATAATGAGGCCCTGCCACAGACGCTTACAGAGGTATTCATAACCCTTTTACCGAAACCAGGGAAAGACAGAACGGAGTGTGGTTCACATCGCCCCATCTCGCTGCTCAACAGCGATGTCAAGATATTAGCTAAAGCACTCGCCCGGCGTCTAGAGTCCGTCACAGACGAGGTGATCTCCCCTGATCAAACTGGCTTCATGCTGGGCCGCCACTCATTCTCTAACATCCGAAACCTTCTAAATGTCGTACATTCTCCTACGTCCGAGGAGGTACCTGAGGTGGTTCTCTCCCTGGATGCGGAGAAGGCTTTTGACAGAGTGGAGTGGGCGTACTTATTTGAATGTCTGAAAGCTTTTGGCTTTGGACCCACTTTTATTGCATGGATCAGACTACTATACTCATCTCCTAAGGCAGGGGTCGGCAATTAGGTTTGGCCTCGGGCCAATTTTTTTTTGAGCCACTAGATGGCGGGCCCGAACATAATCAAAGGCTAATTTAAGTAATTGATTGTTTTAAAATGTGACACGTTCTAATGCTTTGACTTTTCTTTCGACTGTACACATCGCTAGTCAACTAACACAGCTTGCTTTGTGAACCTGCTAACAATGTAAAGTAGTGTTCTAGTTAACTAGGTAGCTGTCCAATCCATTATGTTGCAGTATTTTGGCTTGATTAGCGAGTTTGTGTTGTGATTCTCAACAACGTTGAAACGTAGTTTCACACTTTTCCATATTTTTGAATAATAAATGTGTGGACTGACGATGTAGCGTAGCCTAACTTATTCTAATAATTATGTAACAGTTTCATTCTGATAATTATTCCCCCCTCCTCCCAGACAAGGTCACATTATTATTATTGGATTGGTTGTTTGCGTGCCGGGTGAAGTTAGCCAAACATTTAACCTGCTAGCAAGAGAAACATAATGTCACTCTCCAAAGGTCTAAAGAGGAAAGTTGACGGTGGAAACAGGGCATTTAAAGAGGAATGGACAGCGAACTATACGTTCATCCTACCTGGTTTCATCAATGCAAAGCCGTTGTGAGAGACATTTTCCGTGCTCACAATGTTCCCTTTCTATACGCGAGTCGTCCTTTTCGTCAATGAATGCGATAAAGACGCACGAGAGGAATCGATGGATGCATAAAAACCTTGAGAACTGCCTGTGGATTAAAGTGACGTCAATATCACCAGATATCAAGCAAATACTGACCGATGGGAGATGCTTTTTGTTTGCGCCGATTTTGTTTTCAATGTTTTTCAGAAAATTAAACAGAATTTGCGTTGTTACTGTTCATATGTGTGTTGCAGTCACATATACGTAAACATTACGTTTGAATGGCTTACTGAGCTCGTGTTATTTTGTTCAAACCACACACGGTATGTCGGCTATTTCAGCACCGTGACGCGTTGTCCACCTGCTTATGATTCACTCTGAGGGGTTCAGCGTCAGTGCGCTTCGGTGCACCTTGCTGCCTGATTGTCTGTCCCTGTGTCATTCACTCTCAACATGGATAAAAGTACAATAAGCATTATTCAGGTGGAGTTCGATTCTCTATTCGGACATTATAGGCGCTATATGTGGGACTGTCGGTCCGATATTATTATAAAAAAATAAAAAAAATAAAAAATAAAAAGTGGATTCTCAAAATAATCTGCTGGGCCAAATATTATTGGTGACGGGCCAGCAATGGCCCACGGGCCGCCTATTGCCGACCCCTGTCCTAAGGCATCGGTAGTTACGAACGGGAAACGCTCCACATTTTTCTCATTGTCGAGAGGGACACGCCAGGGGTGCCCGCTGAGCCCACTCCTATTCTCATTCGCCATCGAACCTCTGTCTATCATGTTAAAATCTTCTCCAATAATAAATGGAATTTCTAGATGGGGGAAGGAACACAAGGTGGCGCTATATGCCGACGACTTACTGTTGTATGTATCTGAACCGGTGCAATGCATTTCCCATATAGTTCAGATGCTGCATAGATTTGGTAGCTTTTCGGGATACAAGATCAACCTCACTAAGAGCGAATGTTTTCCAGTGAACAACCTAGATCTCGCAATCCCACAATGTGACTTGCCCTTCCATTTGTCTAAATCTGGCTTCAAATATTTGGGAATTAATATTACACGGTCCTTCTCTAAACTACATGAAAAAAACTTCACGCCCCTTGTTAATAAATTAAAAGATGATTTACAGAAATGGAGGTCCATTAATTTATCACTGGCAGGGAAGATCAACTGTATTAAGCATTAAGATGAACGTTCTACCCCGATTCCTCTACCTTTTCCAATGTCTCCCTATATTCCTCCCAAAGTCCTTCTTCTCGTCCATAGATAAGTCCATATCATCTTTCATTTGGGGGGGGTAAAGTCCCTAGAATACAGAAAAGACTTCTACAGCGACATCGGTCCCAGGGCGGACTGGGCCTACCAAATTTGCTTTATTATCACTGGGCTGCCAATATTCAGAAAATCATATACTGGGTCCATTCACCACAGCCGTCTTGGTGCGAAATAGAAAATGAGTCATGTCTTTCAACATCCCTCTCCGCCTTGATTACCTCCAAACTCCCTCTATCTGCCCCACACTACACCTCTAACCCTGTTGTTGTTAATACATTACGAATATGGTCACAATTTCGACGCCACTTTGGTTTAAAAGATTTCTCCAACCTAGCCCCTATCTGCAATAACCACCTTTTTGTCCCCGCCAGAATAGACAATGCTTTCGCCTTATGGAAAAGACTCGGTCTCTCCAAATTTAAAGATCTCTATACTGAGGGCGTCTTCTCGACCTTTAATCACCTCTCTCAAAAATTCAACCTTCCCCGCTCAAGTTATTTTCGATACCTCCAGGTCCGACATTTCATTAAAAGTTTGGATCCAAACTTCCCAAATGCACCACAACCTTCTGCTATAGATGATATCCTCCAAATTCCTCCCAATCTAAAAGGCCTAATATCAAGTATTTACTCTAGCATATCATCCCTCGGAGACACTTCCCTCCACAAAATTAAAGAGAAATGGCAGGAGGAGCTAGGGGACGTAATACCCGATGACTCCTGGACTGAGGCTCTGACGAGAGTTAACGGGAGCACATCATGTGCTAGACTAGGCGTAATCCAATTTAAGGTCTTGCACCGAATTCACCTTTCCAAATCTAGGCTAGCCAGAATCTATCCTGACGTGGATGAGAATTGTAGCAGATGTCATAACGCTCCGGCAACGCTAACACACATGTTTTGGTCATGTCCCTTATTATTTGATTATTGGTCAGCAGTTTTCAGGACCCTCTCACAGGCACTAGATCTGAACCTGCAACCTAACGCCTACTCAGCTATCTTTGGCATAGCGCCAACTGACCAACAGATTATTAACAAGCATAAAGACATTGTGGCATTTGCCACTCTACTTGCTCGACGGAGGATTTTGCTTTGTTGGACATCCCCCAAACCACCGAATTCCTCCTTATGGTTGACTGACCTTATGCTTCACTTGAAACTTGAAAAGATTAAATATACACTTAGGGGGTCCAAAGACCGCTTTTATTTCACCTGGAACCCAATAATATCCTATTTCAACAAACTAAAAACCCTCCCTGACAATGCAAGTGCGCTGGATGCTGAGTGATGACATATGTTGTGAATCTATTTATCAGGATAAACCCCTAGAGATACATCATCTCGTTCTAGAGAGGGACATATTACAATCATAACAGACATGGTATCACAGACCAACACGACCATCTCATCTATCCTCACTTACAAATGAATTGCACTTTATTTCTCTTTATCTCTTTGATTACTTACCTGTACTGTCTTCATTACCTATCACCACTGTTATTATTATTATTATTATTTATTGTTGTTTATTTATATCCTTCGTCCTGGGATGCACCACTTGGGATTTTGTGGGGGGGGGGGGGGGGGGGGGGTTGGGACATGTTTGTGTTTTGTGTAAAAACAAACCAAAACTGAAAAGTATTATTTTTGTATATCTGTAACATCTCAATAAAAAGAAAGTAAAAAAATTATTTAAAAAAATAAAATAGAAACCATTAGACAAGGCGTTTTCAAGGCAAGCTCTTCTGTGTCAGGCAATTTAGAATGTTGAAGTTTTTCCAATTGTCCCATTGTGATGCAATAAGAAACTATTACAACATTTGCAACATTTGACAGTGCTACAAAAACACTGTGTGCATTGGCCATTGAGATAATATAGAGATATTGAGATATTGAAAGTACTGGGATTCATCTTAATTATGTATTTTCCAGTTTTGGATATACTGCCAATGCTGAGGTAGGTGTGGGATGCATTAAATGCTAATCAAATGTTGGTGGAACAACAGTCACAGTCACTTTCTGTAAGATTTCCCAAACATCAATACCTATGTTGTGTGTGCGTGTGCGTGCATATGTGCATGTGTGTTTATGTAACAGGGAGACTGAGGACCTGGACCTGAACATCCAGTGTGAGGCCTTTGAGGATTCCATGGCCGAGGATGCGGAGGAGATGGAGAGGGTGTACGGAGGCATCGACATGAGCAGTCACCAGGAGGTCTTCACCTCCCTCCTCACCAAAGTGAGCAGCTCCCCAGCCTCTGTCCAGCTGCTGTCCATCCTGCAGGCTCTGCTGCTGGTGGCTCCAGGACGGGGAGACGTGTGGCTGACCCTGGAGGCCCTGGCTGTCCGTGCCACTCTGCTGGCCCACGACTCACAAATGGACTCCGCTGAACGTTTGATGGAGCGCCTGCTCTCTTCCAAGAGACAACAGATCTCAGCCAGTCCCAAGACCAAGACCACCAACAGGGCAATCCAGACAGACTTGCTCGGCAGCACAACCAACCAATCAGACATGGCTTCCGTAACTCCCCCTCCTCCCCCTCCTCCCCCTCCTCCCCCTCCACTTCCTGCTGCTACCCCAAACCCTCCTCCTCCCCCACCCCCACCCCTGCCAGGCACCACTTATGGTGCACCCCCACCACCTCCTCCTTTACCTGGGATGCCACCTCCTCCTCCACCACCTCTACCAGGGATGGGGCAGGGAGGTCCACCTCCTCCCCCTCCCCTGCCTGGTATGGGCCCCCCACCTCCCCCTCCCCTGCCTGGTATGGGCCCCCCACCTCCCCCTCCCCTGCCTGGTATGGGCCCCCCTCCCCCACCACCCCCTCCCCCAGGTATTGGAGGAGGTATTATTGTGCCCCAGAACGCTCCTCTCCCCAAGGCCAGCCGCTGTCCCACACTGCGCATGAAGAAGCTCAACTGGCAGAAGCTGCCCTCCAGAGTGGTGTCTGAAAGCCAATCCATGTGGTCGTCAGTGCAGTCTGATTCCCTGGAACCTGACTACTCCAGCATTGAGGAGCTCTTCTGTCTGCCAGTGACTGACTCAAAGGCCAAAAGTACCAACACTACGGTCAAACGAGAGCCCAAAGAGATATCCTTCATTGATGCCAAGAAAAATCTAGATTTGAACATATTCTTGAAGCAGTTCAGATGCTCACATAAAGACTTTGTAGCTATGATCCAAAATGGGGACCGTTCCAAGTTTGACGTCGAGGTGCTGAAACAGATGCAGACGTTACTGCCGGAGAAACATGAGATTGAGAACCTCAAGTCATACCAAGGGGAGATAGAGAAGCTGGCCGGTGTGGATCGGTTCTACCTCGAGCTCCTATCAGTTTCATGCTACACCATGAGGATCGAGTGCATGCTTCTCTGTGAGGAGACCCCTTCTGTGTTAAAGATGCTGCAACCCAAAGCTGAGCTGCTGGACGCAGCCTGTGAGAGTTTGAAGGAGAGCACCCGCCTTCCAAGTTTCTGCAAGCTCATACTTGACATTGGAAACTTCCTCAACTATGGGAGTCACATAGGCAATGCAGATGGCTTCAAGATCAGCACCTTGCTGAAGCTCACAGATACCAAAGCCAACAAGTCCCGTATCACATTGCTCCATCACATCCTGGAGGAGGCGGAGAAAACCCATGCTGACTTGCTGAACCTTCCGGATGATCTAGAGATCTGTGAAAAGGCTGCTAGAATAAATGTGGATTCTATTCAGGCAGAGTCGAGCTCACTGGTCAAACGGTTGAAGGGTTCTGAGAAAAAAGTGTCCTCTTCTTCTCAGGAGGATATCAAGCAGCAGTATCTCACTGCTATGAAGGGGAACCTGGAGGCCTGTGAGAAGCTGCAGGAGCTCTTTGCCTCCATCAAAAAGAAGAAGGAAGAGCTAGCAGAGTATCTGTGTGAGGACACGTCCCGCCTCTCACTAGAGGAGCTGTTCAACACCATCAAGACCTTCAGAGGACTCTTCCTTAAAGCAATCAAGGAAAACCAGACCTGGAGAGAGCAGGCCATCAAGGCAGAGAAGAGGAAGAAACAGCAAGAGGAGGATGACGCCAAGAGACCGAGGGGGGAGAACGGAAAAATAATTCGTAAAGCCCCCCCAGTCCAGGAGGAGGGCTGCATCATGTTGGACCACCTGTTGGCTATGATGAAGGGCAATGCACTAAGGAAGACCACCAGGGCCCAGGCAGACAGGGGCAGCCTGCCCTCTAATGACAAGAAAAGGGATAGCACCCAGCCTGAACATGCCAAGCTTGAGCGATCATCAGCCGTAGATACCCAATATGGCATAGAAGTGGACAAGGTGGCATCAACCATTCAGCAAGGATCGCAGGACAGACTGCCACGCACAGGGGAGTCCACATCAGGCCTTCCAACAGGACTCAAACTGGATTAATCAGAGACCATCGCCCCCCTCAATCCTGGATTGGATCCCCTGCTCAAGGAGGGATCTTCAGAGAGAGATGAGGGCATCAGTGGCGGCTCCTGCCAAATCTCTCAGGGGGGGCAATTGTTGCGTTGATGGTTAAGGTGACACGTTCAAGGGTAAATTCACCTAAATCAGCGGGCTTAAATAAATTGACTCTCACAGCCAAAAAATAAATAATAAAAATAAAAAAAAGCTCTTTGGTCTTGCCCATTGTGGAGAGGTTGGGGTCTGATTGATTGAGTGTGTGGAGTATTAGTCTTTTATAAAGGTAACGAGTTCAAACTGGTGCAGTTAATACAGGTAATGAGTGGAGAATAGGAGGGCTTCTTAAAGAAAAACTAACAGGTCTGTGAGAGCTGGAATTATTACTGGTTGGTAGGTGATCAAATACTTATTTCATACAATAAAATGCAAATTAATTATTTAAAAGTCATACAATGTGATTTTCTGGATTTTTGTTTTAGATTCCGTCTCTCACAGTTGAAGTGTACCTATGATAAAAATTACAGACCTCTACATTCTTTCTAAGTGGGAAAACCTGCAAAATCAGCAGTGTATCAAATACTTGTTCTCCCCACTGTAGTTACCGAAATAAAACACAGATCAAAAGATTTAATGTACGATTCAAGTAGCCGATGTCCTTGACAACTGGTAAATGTGGTGGAGCAGGATTTAGCTTCTCTGAGGAGTTAAGTAGAGAGAGCAGCCTGTGGCTGTGGAAAGGATTGGGCTTAAATTGAGGATACACTAAAACGTGAAACTGACAAGCGCCAAAAAAGCTCCCCTGCCAGTTCCTGCCAACAGAGACTTGTTGAGACCAGCGTGCAGGGGGTTGGCACGGGTTCACACCGAGGCTGGTTGAGGCAGAAATCGAAGGACGTCGTGTGTTTTTATATTCCTCATTCGATTCCATGCATTACAATAAGCCTGTCCACCGATTTTCTACCTCCATGGTTGGAACCACGAGACTAGACACTACATGGTCATGGATGTGCCTAGGGACACAGCAAGCATGACCAGGGAAAGTTGTCTCCACAGGACCTGAAGCACAAAGCACCAATTCAGTTCAAGAAAAGAGAAAGAGTAGAGAAATGTATGCTTGTTACACAGAAAGTGTTAAAAAATAAAACTGACGTCATAATCTGCCCTCTAGGGCCAGCATCAGGTGCAGATCAAGCGTCAAGGGGGTTACTATCGTTGAACAGAGAATAGTGGCTTTAAGATGGCACAGACAAGGCTCGTCTGAAAGTAAAACATCAAAATATCGAGGGCATTAGTTATAAGTTACCCCTAATGGGCCAGCATCAGGTGCAAATGAAAAGTAACATTATTTTAAAAAAAATATTGACATACGGTCACTGAGTACTGCAGAGTACTATTTTTGTTGCTTTAATAAAGGCTGGCAGTCTTTAATTTAACTGTTGTTGGTGTGGACTATATACTGGGGAGGTATTTGAATGAATGAATGGTCTTTATTGTCATTGCTACAGTACAGGTACCAAACAACGAAATTTAGGAGGGGTGGCTCCCCTGGTGTTAGGAAGAAAAAAAATATATATATATATATAATATTCAGGGGTCAAAAAATGTATACAAATATCGGATCGGTATCGGTATCGCCGATACCCGAAGCCCAGGTATCGGTATCGGTATCGGTAGTGAAAAAGTGGGATCGGGACATCCCTAGCTAAAATGTTGTCAGCGTTCATGGACCAAATTGGATGTGTCGATCCATGGCGCTTCCAATTTCCTCACGATAAAAAATTCTCGTTTTTTTCACACGTCCACCATTCGTATAGCAGAATTGATTACTTCTTTATAGACAGAACACTACTTCCCTTTGTCAAAAACGTAGAATATTCAACCATAATTGAATCTGACCATGCCCCAGTACTATTGGATCTGTCCTTCCCACTTAACTACTCTGACCGCGCTCCATGGAGACTTGATACCACACTACTAACAGATAAAGAATTCTGCCAAATGATTTCAACTGCCATAGACAATTTCTTGGAAACCAATAGGGACGACACTGTTTCTCCCTCCCTGCTCTGGCAGACCCTTAAAGTAGTAATAAGGGGGGACATTATTGCATACACATCTAGGCTGAACAAAGCTAGGAGGCAAGAACAGGAGCAACTTCTCAACTCAATGATTGACATAGATCATCAATACTCTGACTCTCCCACCCCGGAGCTTTACAAAAATAAGCTGAATCTCAAAGCCAAATACGAGTTATTAACATCCGATAAGACAGAACGTATGCTGCTGAAATCACGAGGCTTTGTTTATGAGCATGGGGAAAAGGCTGGTAGAATGTTAGCGCATCAATTAAAATGTAAATCCTCTGACCAACAGATTCCACAAATTAAAAGAGAAAATGGGGAGCTTACAACTGACCCCCTCGAAATCAATGAGACTTTTAGGGCATTTTATTCCAAATTGTACACTTCTGAGGCACCCAATGATGATACCAATATGCAACATTTCTTCACAAATTTAAATGCCCCTGTTATCAACCCTGTTCATAAAGCAGAACTTGAACTACCCTTCCAAGACACCGACATTTATAATGCAATCACAGCTATGCAAAGTAGTAAGGCCCCGGGCCCTGATGGATACCCCATCGAATTCTACAAAAAATTCTCAACCAAATTAACTCCGCTCATCTTAGAAATGTTCAATGACTCAATGGATAATGAGGCCCTGCCACAGACGCTAACAGAGGCATTCATAACCCTTTTACCGAAACCAGGGAAAGACAGAACGGAGTGTGGTTCACATCGCCCCATCTCGCTGCTCAACAGCGATGTCAAGATATTAGCTAAAGCACTCGCCCGGCGTCTAGAGTCCGTCACAGACGAGGTGATCTCCCCTGATCAAACTGGCTTCATGCTGGGCCGCCACTCATTCTCTAACATCCGAAACCTTCTAAATGTCGTACATTCTCCTACGTCCGAGGAGGTACCTGAGGTGGTTCTCTCCCTGGATGCGGAGAAGGCTTTTGACAGAGTGGAGTGGGCGTACTTATTTGAATGTCTGAAAGCTTTTGGCTTTGGACCCACTTTTATTGCATGGATCAGACTACTATACTCATCTCCTAAGGCAGGGGTCGGCAATTAGGTTTGGCCTCGGGCCAATTTTTTTTTGAGCCACTAGATGGCGGGCCCGAACATAATCAAAGGCTAATTTAAGTAATTGATTGTTTTAAAATGTGACACGTTCTAATGCTTTGACTTTTCTTTCGACTGTACACATCGCTAGTCAACTAACACAGCTTGTTTTGTGAACCTGCTAACAATGTAAAGTAGTGTTCTAGTTAACTAGGTAGCTGTCCAATCCATTATGTTGCAGTATTTTGGCTTGATTAGCGAGTTTGTGTTGTGATTCTCAACAACGTTGAAACGTAGTTTCACACTTTTCCATATTTTTGAATAATAAATGTGTGGACTGACGATGTAGCGTAGCCTAACTTATTCTAATAATTATGTAACAGTTTCATTCTGATAATTATTCCCCCCTCCTCCCAGACAAGGTCACATTATTATTATTGGATTGGTTGTTTGCGTGCCGGGTGAAGTTAGCCAAACATTTAACCTGCTAGCAAGAGAAACATAATGTCACTCTCCAAAGGTCTAAAGAGGAAAGTTGACGGTGGAAACAGGGCATTTAAAGAGGAATGGACAGCGAACTATACGTTCATCCTACCTGGTTTCATCAATGCAAAGCCGTTGTGAGAGACATTTTCCGTGCTCACAATGTTCCCTTTCTATACGCGAGTCGTCCTTTTCGTCAATGAATGCGATAAAGACGCACGAGAGGAATCGATGGATGCATAAAAACCTTGAGAACTGCCTGTGGATTAAAGTGACGTCAATATCACCAGATATCAAGCAAATACTGACCGATGGGAGATGCTTTTTGTTTGCGCCGATTTTGTTTTCAATGTTTTTCAGAAAATTAAACAGAATTTGCGTTGTTACTGTTCATATGTGTGTTGCAGTCACATATACGTAAACATTACGTTTGAATGGCTTACTGAGCTCGTGTTATTTTGTTCAAACCACACACGGTATGTCGGCTATTTCAGCACCGTGACGCGTTGTCCACCTGCTTATGATTCACTCTGAGGGGTTCAGCGTCAGTGCGCTTCGGTGCACCTTGCTGCCTGATTGTCTGTCCCTGTGTCATTCACTCTCAACATGGATAAAAGTACAATAAGCATTATTCAGGTGGAGTTCGATTCTCTATTCGGACATTATAGGCGCTATATGTGGGACTGTCGGTCCGATATTATTATAAAAAAATAAAAAATATAAAAAATAAAAAGTGGATTCTCAAAATAATCTGCTGGGCCAAATATTATTGGTGACGGGCCAGCAATGGCCCACGGGCCGCCTATTGCCGACCCCTGTCCTAAGGCATCGGTAGTTACGAACGGGAAACGCTCCACATTTTTCTCATTGTCGAGAGGGACACGCCAGGGGTGCCCGCTGAGCCCACTCCTATTCTCATTCGCCATCGAACCTCTGTCTATCATGTTAAAATCTTCTCCAATAATAAATGGAATTTCTAGATGGGGGAAGGAACACAAGGTGGCGCTATATGCCGACGACTTACTGTTGTATGTATCTGAACCGGTGCAATGCATTTCCCATATAGTTCAGATGCTGCATAGATTTGGTAGCTTTTCGGGATACAAGATCAACCTCACTAAGAGCGAATGTTTTCCAGTGAACAACCTAGATCTCGCAATCCCACAATGTGACTTGACCTTCCATTTGTCTAAATCTGGCTTCAAATATTTGGGAATTAATATTACACGGTCCTTCTCTAAACTACATGAAAAAAACTTCACGCCCCTTGTTAATAAATTAAAAGATGATTTACAGAAATGGAGGTCCATTAATTTATCACTGGCAGGGAAGATCAACTGTATTAAGCATTAAGATGAACGTTCTACCCCGATTCCTCTACCTTTTCCAATGTCTCCCTATATTCCTCCCAAAGTCCTTCTTCTCGTCCATAGATAAGTCCATATCATCTTTCATTTGGGGGGGGTAAAGTCCCTAGAATACAGAAAAGACTTCTACAGCGACATCGGTCCCAGGGCGGACTGGGCCTACCAAATTTGCTTTATTATCACTGGGCTGCCAATATTCAGAAAATCATATACTGGGTCCATTCACCACAGCCGTCTTGGTGCGAAATAGAAAATGAGTCATGTCTTTCAACATCCCTCTCCGCCTTGATTACCTCCAAACTCCCTCTATCTGCCCCACACTACACCTCTAACCCTGTTGTTGTTAATACATTACGAATATGGTCACAATTTCGACGCCACTTTGGTTTAAAAGATTTCTCCAACCTAGCCCCTATCTGCAATAACCACCTTTTTGTCCCCGCCAGAATAGACAATGCTTTCGCCTTATGGAAAAGACTCGGTCTCTCCAAATTTAAAGATCTCTATACTGAGGGCGTCTTCTCGACCTTTAATCACCTCTCTCAAAAATTCAACCTTCCCCGCTCAAGTTATTTTCGATACCTCCAGGTCCGACATTTCATTAAAAGTTTGGATCCAAACTTCCCAAATGCACCACAACCTTCTGCTATAGATGATATCCTCCAAATTCCTCCCAATCTAAAAGGCCTAATATCAAGTATTTACTCTAGCATATCATCCCTCGGAGACACTTCCCTCCACAAAATTAAAGAGAAATGGCAGGAGGAGCTAGGGGACGTAATACCCGATGACTCCTGGACTGAGGCTCTGACGAGAGTTAACGGGAGCACATCATGTGCTAGACTAGGCGTAATCCAATTTAAGGTCTTGCACCGAATTCACCTTTCCAAATCTAGGCTAGCCAGAATCTATCCTGACGTGGATGAGAATTGTAGCAGATGTCATAACGCTCCGGCAACGCTAACACACATGTTTTGGTCATGTCCCTTATTATTTGATTATTGGTCAGCAGTTTTCAGGACCCTCTCACAGGCACTAGATCTGAACCTGCAACCTAACGCCTACTCAGCTATCTTTGGCATAGCGCCAACTGACCAACAGATTATTAACAAGCATAAAGACATTGTGGCATTTGCCACTCTACTTGCTCGACGGAGGATTTTGCTTTGTTGGACATCCCCCAAACCACCGAATTCCTCCTTATGGTTGACTGACCTTATGCTTCACTTGAAACTTGAAAAGATTAAATATACACTTAGGGGGTCCAAAGACCGCTTTTATTTCACCTGGAACCCAATAATATCCTATTTCAACAAACTAAAAACCCTCCCTGACAATGCAAGTGCGCTGGATGCTGAGTGATGACATATGTTGTGAATCTATTTATCAGGATAAACCCCTAGAGATACATCATCTCGTTCTAGAGAGGGACATATTACAATCATAACAGACATGGTATCACAGACCAACACGACCATCTCATCTATCCTCACTTACAAATGAATTGCACTTTATTTCTCTTTATCTCTTTGATTACTTACCTGTACTGTCTTCATTACCTATCACCACTGTTATTATTATTATTATTATTATTTATTGTTGTTTATTTATATCCTTCGTCCTGGGATGCACCACTTGGGATTTTGTGGGGGGGGGGGGGGGGGGGGGGTTGGGACATGTTTGTGTTTTGTGTAAAAACAAACCAAAACTGAAAAGTATTATTTTTGTATATCTGTAACATCTCAATAAAAAGAAAGTAAAAAAAATATTTAAAAAAATAAAATAGAAACCATTAGACAAGGCGTTTTCAAGGCAAGCTCTTCTGTGTCAGGCAATTTAGAATGTTGAAGTTTTTCCAATTGTCCCATTGTGATGCAATAAGAAACTATTACAACATTTGCAACATTTGACAGTGCTACAAAAACACTGTGTGCATTGGCCATTGAGATAATATAGAGATATTGAGATATTGAAAGTACTGGGATTCATCTTAATTATGTATTTTCCAGTTTTGGATATACTGCCAATGCTGAGGTAGGTGTGGGATGCATTAAATGCTAATCAAATGTTGGTGGAACAACAGTCACAGTCACTTTCTGTAAGATTTCCCAAACATCAATACCTATGTTGTGTGTGCGTGTGCGTGCATATGTGCATGTGTGTTTATGTAACAGGGAGACTGAGGACCTGGACCTGAACATCCAGTGTGAGGCCTTTGAGGATTCCATGGCCGAGGATGCGGAGGAGATGGAGAGGGTGTACGGAGGCATCGACATGAGCAGTCACCAGGAGGTCTTCACCTCCCTCCTCACCAAAGTGAGCAGCTCCCCAGCCTCTGTCCAGCTGCTGTCCATCCTGCAGGCTCTGCTGCTGGTGGCTCCAGGACGGGGAGACGTGTGGCTGACCCTGGAGGCCCTGGCTGTCCGTGCCACTCTGCTGGCCCACGACTCACAAATGGACTCCGCTGAACGTTTGATGGAGCGCCTGCTCTCTTCCAAGAGACAACAGATCTCAGCCAGTCCCAAGACCAAGACCACCAACAGGGCAATCCAGACAGACTTGCTCGGCAGCACAACCAACCAATCAGACATGGCTTCCGTAACTCCCCCTCCTCCCCCTCCTCCCCCTCCACTTCCTGCTGCTACCCCAAACCCTCCTCCTCCCCCACCCCCACCCCTGCCAGGCACCACTTATGGTGCACCCCCACCACCTCCTCCTTTACCTGGGATGCCACCTCCTCCTCCACCACCTCTACCAGGGATGGGGCAGGGAGGTCCACCTCCTCCCCCTCCCCTGCCTGGTATGGGCCCCCCACCTCCCCCTCCCCTGCCTGGTATGGGCCCCCCACCTCCCCCTCCCCTGCCTGGTATGGGCCCCCCTCCCCCACCACCCCCTCCCCCAGGTATTGGAGGAGGTATTATTGTGCCCCAGAACGCTCCTCTCCCCAAGGCCAGCCGCTGTCCCACACTGCGCATGAAGAAGCTCAACTGGCAGAAGCTGCCCTCCAGAGTGGTGTCTGAAAGCCAATCCATGTGGTCGTCAGTGCAGTCTGATTCCCTGGAACCTGACTACTCCAGCATTGAGGAGCTCTTCTGTCTGCCAGTGACTGACTCAAAGGCCAAAAGTACCAACACTACGGTCAAACGAGAGCCCAAAGAGATATCCTTCATTGATGCCAAGAAAAATCTAGATTTGAACATATTCTTGAAGCAGTTCAGATGCTCACATAAAGACTTTGTAGCTATGATCCAAAATGGGGACCGTTCCAAGTTTGACGTCGAGGTGCTGAAACAGATGCAGACGTTACTGCCGGAGAAACATGAGATTGAGAACCTCAAGTCATACCAAGGGGAGATAGAGAAGCTGGCCGGTGTGGATCGGTTCTACCTCGAGCTCCTATCAGTTTCATGCTACACCATGAGGATCGAGTGCATGCTTCTCTGTGAGGAGACCCCTTCTGTGTTAAAGATGCTGCAACCCAAAGCTGAGCTGCTGGACGCAGCCTGTGAGAGTTTGAAGGAGAGCACCCGCCTTCCAAGTTTCTGCAAGCTCATACTTGACATTGGAAACTTCCTCAACTATGGGAGTCACATAGGCAATGCAGATGGCTTCAAGATCAGCACCTTGCTGAAGCTCACAGATACCAAAGCCAACAAGTCCCGTATCACATTGCTCCATCACATCCTGGAGGAGGCGGAGAAAACCCATGCTGACTTGCTGAACCTTCCGGATGATCTAGAGATCTGTGAAAAGGCTGCTAGAATAAATGTGGATTCTATTCAGGCAGAGTCGAGCTCACTGGTCAAACGGTTGAAGGGTTCTGAGAAAAAAGTGTCCTCTTCTTCTCAGGAGGATATCAAGCAGCAGTATCTCACTGCTATGAAGGGGAACCTGGAGGCCTGTGAGAAGCTGCAGGAGCTCTTTGCCTCCATCAAAAAGAAGAAGGAAGAGCTAGCAGAGTATCTGTGTGAGGACACGTCCCGCCTCTCACTAGAGGAGCTGTTCAACACCATCAAGACCTTCAGAGGACTCTTCCTTAAAGCAATCAAGGAAAACCAGACCTGGAGAGAGCAGGCCATCAAGGCAGAGAAGAGGAAGAAACAGCAAGAGGAGGATGACGCCAAGAGACCGAGGGGGGAGAACGGAAAAATAATTCGTAAAGCCCCCCCAGTCCAGGAGGAGGGCTGCATCATGTTGGACCACCTGTTGGCTATGATGAAGGGCAATGCACTAAGGAAGACCACCAGGGCCCAGGCAGACAGGGGCAGCCTGCCCTCTAATGACAAGAAAAGGGATAGCACCCAGCCTGAACATGCCAAGCTTGAGCGATCATCAGCCGTAGATACCCAATATGGCATAGAAGTGGACAAGGTGGCATCAACCATTCAGCAAGGATCGCAGGACAGACTGCCACACACAGGGGAGTCCACATCAGGCCTTCCAACAGGACTCAAACTGGATTAATCAGAGACCATCGCCCCCCTCAATCCTGGATTGGATCCCCTGCTCAAGGAGGGATCTTCAGAGAGAGATGAGGGCATCAGTGGCGGCTCCTGCCAAATCTCTCAGGGGGGGCAATTGTTGCGTTGATGGTTAAGGTGACACGTTCAAGGGTAAATTCACCTAAATCAGCGGGCTTAAATAAATTGACTCTCACAGCCAAAAAATAAATAATAAAAATAAAAAAAAGCTCTTTGGTCTTGCCCATTGTGGAGAGGTTGGGGTCTGATTGATTGAGTGTGTGGAGTGTGTCTTTTATAAAGGTAACGAGTTCAAACTGGTGCAGTTAATACAGGTAATGAGTGGAGAATAGGAGGGCTTCTTAAAGAAAAACTAACAGGTCTGTGAGAGCTGGAATTATTACTGGTTGGTAGGTGATCAAATACTTATTTCATACAATAAAATGCAAATTAATTATTTAAAAGTCATACAATGTGATTTTCTGGATTTTTGTTTTAGATTCCGTCTCTCACAGTTGAAGTGTACCTATGATAAAAATTACAGACCTCTACATTCTTTCTAAGTGGGAAAACCTGCAAAATCAGCAGTGTATCAAATACTTGTTCTCCCCACTGTAGTTACCGAAATAAAACACAGATCAAAAGATTTAATGTACGATTCAAGTAGCCGATGTCCTTGACAACTGGTAAATGTGGTGGAGCAGGATTTAGCTTCTCTGAGGAGTTAAGTAGAGAGAGCAGCCTGTGGCTGTGGAAAGGATTGGGCTTAAATTGAGGATACACTAAAACGTGAAACTGACAAGCGCCAAAAAAGCTCCCCTGCCAGTTCCTGCCAACAGAGACTTGTTGAGACCAGCGTGCAGGGGGTTGGCACGGGTTCACACCGAGGCTGGTTGAGGCAGAAATCGAAGGACGTCGTGTGTTTTTATATTCCTCATTCGATTCCATGCATTACAATAAGCCTGTCCACCGATTTTCTACCTCCATGGTTGGAACCACGAGACTAGACACTACATGGTCATGGATGTGCCTAGGGACACAGCAAGCATGACCAGGGAAAGTTGTCTCCACAGGACCTGAAGCACAAAGCACCAATTCAGTTCAAGAAAAGAGAAAGAGTAGAGAAATGTATGCTTGTTACACAGAAAGTGTTAAAAAATAAAACTGACGTCATAATCTGCCCTCTAGGGCCAGCATCAGGTGCAGATCAAGCGTCAAGGGGGTTACTATCGTTGAACAGAGAATAGTGGCTTTAAGATGGCACAGACAAGGCTCGTCTGAAAGTAAAACATCAAAATATCGAGGGCATTAGTTATAAGTTACCCCTAATGGGCCAGCATCAGGTGCAAATGAAAAGTAACATTATTTTAAAAAAAATATTGACATACGGTCACTGAGTACTGCAGAGTACTATTTTTGTTGCTTTAATAAAGGCTGGCAGTCTTTAATTTAACTGTTGTTGGTGTGGACTATATACTGGGGAGGTATTTGAATGAATGAATGAATGAATGGTCTTTATTGTCATTGCTACAGTACAGGTACCAAACAACGAAATTTAGGAGGGGTGGCTCCCCTGGTGTTAGGAAGAAAAAAAAAAAAAATATATATATAATATTCAGGGGTCAAAAAATGTATACAAATATCGGATCGGTATCGGTATCGCCGATACCCGAAGCCCAGGTATCGGTATCGGTATCGGTAGTGAAAAAGTGGGATCGGGACATCCCTAGCTAAAATGTTGTCAGCGTTCATGGACCAAATTGGATGTGTCGATCCATGGCGCTTCCAATTTCCTCACGATAAAAAATTCTCGTTTTTTTCACACGTCCACCATTCGTATAGCAGAATTGATTACTTCTTTATAGACCGAACACTACTTCCCTTTGTCAAAAACGTAGAATATTCAACCATAATTGAATCTGACCATGCCCCAGTACTATTGGATCTGTCCTTCCCACTTAACTACTCTGACCGCGCTCCATGGAGACTTGATACCACACTACTAACAGATAAAGAATTCTGCCAAATGATTTCAACTGCCATAGACAATTTCTTGGAAACCAATAGGGACGACACTGTTTCTCCCTCCCTGCTCTGGCAGACCCTTAAAGTAGTAATAAGGGGGGACATTATTGCATACACATCTAGGCTGAACAAAGCTAGGAGGCAAGAACAGGAGCAACTTCTCAACTCAATGATTGACATAGATCATCAATACTCTGACTCTCCCACCCCGGAGCTTTACAAAAATAAGCTGAATCTCAAAGCCAAATACGAGTTATTAACATCCGATAAGACAGAACGTATGCTGCTGAAATCACGAGGCTTTGTTTATGAGCATGGGGAAAAGGCTGGTAGAATGTTAGCGCATCAATTAAAATGTAAATCCTCTGACCAACAGATTCCACAAATTAAAAGAGAAAATGGGGAGCTTACAACTGACCCCCTCGAAATCAATGAGACTTTTAGGGCATTTTATTCCAAATTGTACACTTCTGAGGCACCCAATGATGATACCAATATGCAACATTTCTTCACAAATTTAAATGCCCCTGTTATCAACCCTGTTCATAAAGCAGAACTTGAACTACCCTTCCAAGACACCGACATTTATAATGCAATCACAGCTATGCAAAGTAGTAAGGCCCCGGGCCCTGATGGATACCCCATCGAATTCTACAAAAAATTCTCAACCAAATTAACTCCGCTCATCTTAGAAATGTTCAATGACTCAATGGATAATGAGGCCCTGCCACAGACGCTAACAGAGGCATTCATAACCCTTTTACCGAAACCAGGGAAAGACAGAACGGAGTGTGGTTCACATCGCCCCATCTCGCTGCTCAACAGCGATGTCAAGATATTAGCTAAAGCACTCGCCCGGCGTCTAGAGTCCGTCACAGACGAGGTGATCTCCCCTGATCAAACTGGCTTCATGCTGGGCCGCCACTCATTCTCTAACATCCGAAACCTTCTAAATGTCGTACATTCTCCTACGTCCGAGGAGGTACCTGAGGTGGTTCTCTCCCTGGATGCGGAGAAGGCTTTTGACAGAGTGGAGTGGGCGTACTTATTTGAATGTCTGAAAGCTTTTGGCTTTGGACCCACTTTTATTGCATGGATCAGACTACTATACTCATCTCCTAAGGCATCGGTAGTTACGAACGGGAAACGCTCCACATTTTTCTCATTGTCGAGAGGGACACGCCAGGGGTGCCCGCTGAGCCCACTCCTATTCTCATTCGCCATCGAACCTCTGTCTATCATGTTAAAATCTTCTCCAATAATAAATGGAATTTCTAGATGGGGGAAGGAACACAAGGTGGCGCTATATGCCGACGACTTACTGTTGTATGTATCTGAACCGGTGCAATGCATTTCCCATATAGTTCAGATGCTGCATAGATTTGGTAGCTTTTCGGGATACAAGATCAACCTCACTAAGAGCGAATGTTTTCCAGTGAACAACCTAGATCTCGCAATCCCACAATGTGACTTGCCCTTCCATTTGTCTAAATCTGGCTTCAAATATTTGGGAATTAATATTACACGGTCCTTCTCTAAACTACATGAAAAAAACTTCACGCCCCTTGTTAATAAATTAAAAGATGATTTACAGAAATGGAGGTCCATTAATTTATCACTGGCAGGGAAGATCAACTGTATTAAGCATTAAGATGAACGTTCTACCCCGATTCCTCTACCTTTTCCAATGTCTCCCTATATTCCTCCCAAAGTCCTTCTTCTCGTCCATAGATAAGTCCATATCATCTTTCATTTGGGGGGGGTAAAGTCCCTAGAATACAGAAAAGACTTCTACAGCGACATCGGTCCCAGGGCGGACTGGGCCTACCAAATTTGCTTTATTATCACTGGGCTGCCAATATTCAGAAAATCATATACTGGGTCCATTCACCACAGCCGTCTTGGTGCGAAATAGAAAATGAGTCATGTCTTTCAACATCCCTCTCCGCCTTGATTACCTCCAAACTCCCTCTATCTGCCCCACACTACACCTCTAACCCTGTTGTTGTTAATACATTACGAATATGGTCACAATTTCGACGCCACTTTGGTTTAAAAGATTTCTCCAACCTAGCCCCTATCTGCAATAACCACCTTTTTGTCCCCGCCAGAATAGACAATGCTTTCGCCTTATGGAAAAGACTCGGTCTCTCCAAATTTAAAGATCTCTATACTGAGGGCGTCTTCTCGACCTTTAATCACCTCTCTCAAAAATTCAACCTTCCCCGCTCAAGTTATTTTCGATACCTCCAGGTCCGACATTTCATTAAAAGTTTGGATCCAAACTTCCCAAATGCACCACAACCTTCTGCTATAGATGATATCCTCCAAATTCCTCCCAATCTAAAAGGCCTAATATCAAGTATTTACTCTAGCATATCATCCCTCGGAGACACTTCCCTCCACAAAATTAAAGAGAAATGGCAGGAGGAGCTAGGGGACGTAATACCCGATGACTCCTGGACTGAGGCTCTGACGAGAGTTAACGGGAGCACATCATGTGCTAGACTAGGCGTAATCCAATTTAAGGTCTTGCACCGAATTCACCTTTCCAAATCTAGGCTAGCCAGAATCTATCCTGACGTGGATGAGAATTGTAGCAGATGTCATAACGCTCCGGCAACGCTAACACACATGTTTTGGTCATGTCCCTTATTATTTGATTATTGGTCAGCAGTTTTCAGGACCCTCTCACAGGCACTAGATCTGAACCTGCAACCTAACGCCTACTCAGCTATCTTTGGCATAGCGCCAACTGACCAACAGATTATTAACAAGCATAAAGACATTGTGGCATTTGCCACTCTACTTGCTCGACGGAGGATTTTGCTTTGTTGGACATCCCCCAAACCACCGAATTCCTCCTTATGGTTGACTGACCTTATGCTTCACTTGAAACTTGAAAACATTAAATATACACTTAGGGGGTCCAAAGACCGCTTTTATTTCACCTGGAACCCAATAATATCCTATTTCAACAAACTAAAAACCCTCCCTGACAATGCAAGTGCGCTGGATGCTGAGTGATGACATATGTTGTGAATCTATTTATCAGGATAAACCCCTAGAGATACATCATCTCGTTCTAGAGAGGGACATATTACAATCATAACAGACATGGTATCACAGACCAACACGACCATCTCATCTATCCTCACTTACAAATGAATTGCACTTTATTTCTCTTTATCTCTTTGATTACTTACCTGTACTGTCTTCATTACCTATCACCACTGTTATTATTATTATTATTATTTATTGTTGTTTATTTATATCCTTCGTCCTGGGATGCACCACTTGGGATTTTGTGGGGGGGGGGGGGGGGGGGGGTTGGGACATGTTTGTGTTTTGTGTAAAAACAAACCAAAACTGAAAAGTATTATTTTTGTATATCTGTAACATCTCAATAAAAAGAAAGTAAAAAAATTATTTAAAAAAATAAAATAGAAACCATTAGACAAGGCGTTTTCAAGGCAAGCTCTTCTGTGTCAGGCAATTTAGAATGTTGAAGTTTTTCCAATTGTCCCATTGTGATGCAATAAGAAACTATTACAACATTTGCAACATTTGACAGTGCTACAAAAACACTGTGTGCATTGGCCATTGAGATAATATAGAGATATTGAGATATTGAAAGTACTGGGATTCATCTTAATTATGTATTTTCCAGTTTTGGATATACTGCCAATGCTGAGGTAGGTGTGGGATGCATTAAATGCTAATCAAATGTTGGTGGAACAACAGTCACAGTCACTTTCTGTAAGATTTCCCAAACATCAATACCTATGTTGTGTGTGCGTGTGCGTGCATATGTGCATGTGTGTTTATGTAACAGGGAGACTGAGGACCTGGACCTGAACATCCAGTGTGAGGCCTTTGAGGATTCCATGGCCGAGGATGCGGAGGAGATGGAGAGGGTGTACGGAGGCATCGACATGAGCAGTCACCAGGAGGTCTTCACCTCCCTCCTCACCAAAGTGAGCAGCTCCCCAGCCTCTGTCCAGCTGCTGTCCATCCTGCAGGCTCTGCTGCTGGTGGCTCCAGGACGGGGAGACGTGTGGCTGACCCTGGAGGCCCTGGCTGTCCGTGCCACTCTGCTGGCCCACGACTCACAAATGGACTCCGCTGAACGTTTGATGGAGCGCCTGCTCTCTTCCAAGAGACAACAGATCTCAGCCAGTCCCAAGACCAAGACCACCAACAGGGCAATCCAGACAGACTTGCTCGGCAGCACAACCAACCAATCAGACATGGCTTCCGTAACTCCCCCTCCTCCCCCTCCTCCCCCTCCACTTCCTGCTGCTACCCCAAACCCTCCTCCTCCCCCACCCCCACCCCTGCCAGGCACCACTTATGGTGCACCCCCACCACCTCCTCCTTTACCTGGGATGCCACCTCCTCCTCCACCACCTCTACCAGGGATGGGGCAGGGAGGTCCACCTCCTCCCCCTCCCCTGCCTGGTATGGGCCCCCCACCTCCCCCTCCCCTGCCTGGTATGGGCCCCCCACCTCCCCCTCCCCTGCCTGGTATGGGCCCCCCTCCCCCACCACCCCCTCCCCCAGGTATTGGAGGAGGTATTATTGTGCCCCAGAACGCTCCTCTCCCCAAGGCCAGCCGCTGTCCCACACTGCGCATGAAGAAGCTCAACTGGCAGAAGCTGCCCTCCAGAGTGGTGTCTGAAAGCCAATCCATGTGGTCGTCAGTGCAGTCTGATTCCCTGGAACCTGACTACTCCAGCATTGAGGAGCTCTTCTGTCTGCCAGTGACTGACTCAAAGGCCAAAAGTACCAACACTACGGTCAAACGAGAGCCCAAAGAGATATCCTTCATTGATGCCAAGAAAAATCTAGATTTGAACATATTCTTGAAGCAGTTCAGATGCTCACATAAAGACTTTGTAGCTATGATCCAAAATGGGGACCGTTCCAAGTTTGACGTCGAGGTGCTGAAACAGATGCAGACGTTACTGCCGGAGAAACATGAGATTGAGAACCTCAAGTCATACCAAGGGGAGATAGAGAAGCTGGCCGGTGTGGATCGGTTCTACCTCGAGCTCCTATCAGTTTCATGCTACACCATGAGGATCGAGTGCATGCTTCTCTGTGAGGAGACCCCTTCTGTGTTAAAGATGCTGCAACCCAAAGCTGAGCTGCTGGACGCAGCCTGTGAGAGTTTGAAGGAGAGCACCCGCCTTCCAAGTTTCTGCAAGCTCATACTTGACATTGGAAACTTCCTCAACTATGGGAGTCACATAGGCAATGCAGATGGCTTCAAGATCAGCACCTTGCTGAAGCTCACAGATACCAAAGCCAACAAGTCCCGTATCACATTGCTCCATCACATCCTGGAGGAGGCGGAGAAAACCCATGCTGACTTGCTGAACCTTCCGGATGATCTAGAGATCTGTGAAAAGGCTGCTAGAATAAATGTGGATTCTATTCAGGCAGAGTCGAGCTCACTGGTCAAACGGTTGAAGGGTTCTGAGAAAAAAGTGTCCTCTTCTTCTCAGGAGGATATCAAGCAGCAGTATCTCACTGCTATGAAGGGGAACCTGGAGGCCTGTGAGAAGCTGCAGGAGCTCTTTGCCTCCATCAAAAAGAAGAAGGAAGAGCTAGCAGAGTATCTGTGTGAGGACACGTCCCGCCTCTCACTAGAGGAGCTGTTCAACACCATCAAGACCTTCAGAGGACTCTTCCTTAAAGCAATCAAGGAAAACCAGACCTGGAGAGAGCAGGCCATCAAGGCAGAGAAGAGGAAGAAACAGCAAGAGGAGGATGACGCCAAGAGACCGAGGGGGGAGAACGGAAAAATAATTCGTAAAGCCCCCCCAGTCCAGGAGGAGGGCTGCATCATGTTGGACCACCTGTTGGCTATGATGAAGGGCAATGCACTAAGGAAGACCACCAGGGCCCAGGCAGACAGGGGCAGCCTGCCCTCTAATGACAAGAAAAGGGATAGCACCCAGCCTGAACATGCCAAGCTTGAGCGATCATCAGCCGTAGATACCCAATATGGCATAGAAGTGGACAAGGTGGCATCAACCATTCAGCAAGGATCGCAGGACAGACTGCCACACACAGGGGAGTCCACATCAGGCCTTCCAACAGGACTCAAACTGGATTAATCAGAGACCATCGCCCCCCTCAATCCTGGATTGGATCCCCTGCTCAAGGAGGGATCTTCAGAGAGAGATGAGGGCATCAGTGGCGGCTCCTGCCAAATCTCTCAGGGGGGGCAATTGTTGCGTTGATGGTTAAGGTGACACGTTCAAGGGTAAATTCACCTAAATCAGCGGGCTTAAATAAATTGACTCTCACAGCCAAAAAATAAATAATAAAAATAAAAAAAAGCTCTTTGGTCTTGCCCATTGTGGAGAGGTTGGGGTCTGATTGATTGAGTGTGTGGAGTGTGTCTTTTATAAAGGTAACGAGTTCAAACTGGTGCAGTTAATACAGGTAATGAGTGGAGAATAGGAGGGCTTCTTAAAGAAAAACTAACAGGTCTGTGAGAGCTGGAATTATTACTGGTTGGTAGGTGATCAAATACTTATTTCATACAATAAAATGCAAATTAATTATTTAAAAGTCATACAATGTGATTTTCTGGATTTTTGTTTTAGATTCCGTCTCTCACAGTTGAAGTGTACCTATGATAAAAATTACAGACCTCTACATTCTTTCTAAGTGGGAAAACCTGCAAAATCAGCAGTGTATCAAATACTTGTTCTCCCCACTGTAGTTACCGAAATAAAACACAGATCAAAAGATTTAATGTACGATTCAAGTAGCCGATGTCCTTGACAACTGGTAAATGTGGTGGAGCAGGATTTAGCTTCTCTGAGGAGTTAAGTAGAGAGAGCAGCCTGTGGCTGTGGAAAGGATTGGGCTTAAATTGAGGATACACTAAAACGTGAAACTGACAAGCGCCAAAAAAGCTCCCCTGCCAGTTCCTGCCAACAGAGACTTGTTGAGACCAGCGTGCAGGGGGTTGGCACGGGTTCACACCGAGGCTGGTTGAGGCAGAAATCGAAGGACGTCGTGTGTTTTTATATTCCTCATTCGATTCCATGCATTACAATAAGCCTGTCCACCGATTTTCTACCTCCATGGTTGGAACCACGAGACTAGACACTACATGGTCATGGATGTGCCTAGGGACACAGCAAGCATGACCAGGGAAAGTTGTCTCCACAGGACCTGAAGCACAAAGCACCAATTCAGTTCAAGAAAAGAGAAAGAGTAGAGAAATGTATGCTTGTTACACAGAAAGTGTTAAAAAATAAAACTGACGTCATAATCTGCCCTCTAGGGCCAGCATCAGGTGCAGATCAAGCGTCAAGGGGGTTACTATCGTTGAACAGAGAATAGTGGCTTTAAGATGGCACAGACAAGGCTCGTCTGAAAGTAAAACATCAAAATATCGAGGGCATTAGTTATAAGTTACCCCTAATGGGCCAGCATCAGGTGCAAATGAAAAGTAACATTATTTAAAAAAAAATATTGACATACGGTCACTGAGTACTGCAGAGTACTATTTTTGTTGCTTTAATAAAGGCTGGCAGTCTTTAATTTAACTGTTGTTGGTGTGGACTATATACTGGGGAGGTATTTGAATGAATGAATGGTCTTTATTGTCATTGCTACAGTACAGGTACCAAACAACGAAATTTAGGAGGGGTGGCTCCCCTGGTGTTAGGAAGAAAAAAAAAATATATATATATATAATATTCAGGGGTCAAAAAATGTATACAAATATCGGATCGGTATCGGTATCGCCGATACCCGAAGCCCAGGTATCGGTATCGGTATCGGTAGTGAAAAAGTGGGATCGGGACATCCCTAGCTAAAATGTTGTCAGCGTTCATGGACCAAATTGGATGTGTCGATCCATGGCGCTTCCAATTTCCTCACGATAAAAAATTCTCGTTTTTTTCACACGTCCACCATTCGTATAGCAGAATTGATTACTTCTTTATAGACAGAACACTACTTCCCTTTGTCAAAAACGTAGAATATTCAACCATAATTGAATCTGACCATGCCCCAGTACTATTGGATCTGTCCTTCCCACTTAACTACTCTGACCGCGCTCCATGGAGACTTGATACCACACTACTAACAGATAAAGAATTCTGCCAAATGATTTCAACTGCCATAGACAATTTCTTGGAAACCAATAGGGACGACACTGTTTCTCCCTCCCTGCTCTGGCAGACCCTTAAAGTAGTAATAAGGGGGGACATTATTGCATACACATCTAGGCTGAACAAAGCTAGGAGGCAAGAACAGGAGCAACTTCTCAACTCAATGATTGACATAGATCATCAATACTCTGACTCTCCCACCCCGGAGCTTTACAAAAATAAGCTGAATCTCAAAGCCAAATACGAGTTATTAACATCCGATAAGACAGAACGTATGCTGCTGAAATCACGAGGCTTTGTTTATGAGCATGGGGAAAAGGCTGGTAGAATGTTAGCGCATCAATTAAAATGTAAATCCTCTGACCAACAGATTCCACAAATTAAAAGAGAAAATGGGGAGCTTACAACTGACCCCCTCGAAATCAATGAGACTTTTAGGGCATTTTATTCCAAATTGTACACTTCTGAGGCACCCAATGATGATACCAATATGCAACATTTCTTCACAAATTTAAATGCCCCTGTTATCAACCCTGTTCATAAAGCAGAACTTGAACTACCCTTCCAAGACACCGACATTTATAATGCAATCACAGCTATGCAAAGTAGTAAGGCCCCGGGCCCTGATGGATACCCCATCGAATTCTACAAAAAATTCTCAACCAAATTAACTCCGCTCATCTTAGAAATGTTCAATGACTCAATGGATAATGAGGCCCTGCCACAGACGCTAACAGAGGCATTCATAACCCTTTTACCGAAACCAGGGAAAGACAGAACGGAGTGTGGTTCACATCGCCCCATCTCGCTGCTCAACAGCGATGTCAAGATATTAGCTAAAGCACTCGCCCGGCGTCTAGAGTCCGTCACAGACGAGGTGATCTCCCCTGATCAAACTGGCTTCATGCTGGGCCGCCACTCATTCTCTAACATCCGAAACCTTCTAAATGTCGTACATTCTCCTACGTCCGAGGAGGTACCTGAGGTGGTTCTCTCCCTGGATGCGGAGAAGGCTTTTGACAGAGTGGAGTGGGCGTACTTATTTGAATGTCTGAAAGCTTTTGGCTTTGGACCCACTTTTATTGCATGGATCAGACTACTATACTCATCTCCTAAGGCAGGGGTCGGCAATTAGGTTTGGCCTCGGGCCAATTTTTTTTTGAGCCACTAGATGGCGGGCCCGAACATAATCAAAGGCTAATTTAAGTAATTGATTGTTTTAAAATGTGACACGTTCTAATGCTTTGACTTTTCTTTCGACTGTACACATCGCTAGTCAACTAACACAGCTTGTTTTGTGAACCTGCTAACAATGTAAAGTAGTGTTCTAGTTAACTAGGTAGCTGTCCAATCCATTATGTTGCAGTATTTTGGCTTGATTAGCGAGTTTGTGTTGTGATTCTCAACAACGTTGAAACGTAGTTTCACACTTTTCCATATTTTTGAATAATAAATGTGTGGACTGACGATGTAGCGTAGCCTAACTTATTCTAATAATTATGTAACAGTTTCATTCTGATAATTATTCCCCCCTCCTCCCAGACAAGGTCACATTATTATTATTGGATTGGTTGTTTGCGTGCCGGGTGAAGTTAGCCAAACATTTAACCTGCTAGCAAGAGAAACATAATGTCACTCTCCAAAGGTCTAAAGAGGAAAGTTGACGGTGGAAACAGGGCATTTAAAGAAGAATGGACAGCGAACTATACGTTCATCCTACCTGGTTTCATCAATGCAAAGCCGTTGTGAGAGACATTTTCCGTGCTCACAATGTTCCCTTTCTATACGCGAGTCGTCCTTTTCGTCAATGAATGCGATAAAGACGCACGAGAGGAATCGATGGATGCATAAAAACCTTGAGAACTGCCTGTGGATTAAAGTGACGTCAATATCACCAGATATCAAGCAAATACTGACCGATGGGAGATGCTTTTTGTTTGCGCCGATTTTGTTTTCAATGTTTTTCAGAAAATTAAACAGAATTTGCGTTGTTACTGTTCATATGTGTGTTGCAGTCACATATACGTAAACATTACGTTTGAATGGCTTACTGAGCTCGTGTTATTTTGTTCAAACCACACACGGTATGTCGGCTATTTCAGCACCGTGACGCGTTGTCCACCTGCTTATGATTCACTCTGAGGGGTTCAGCGTCAGTGCGCTTCGGTGCACCTTGCTGCCTGATTGTCTGTCCCTGTGTCATTCACTCTCAACATGGATAAAAGTACAATAAGCATTATTCAGGTGGAGTTCGATTCTCTATTCGGACATTATAGGCGCTATATGTGGGACTGTCGGTCCGATATTATTATAAAAAAATAAAAAAAATAAAAAATAAAAAGTGGATTCTCAAAATAATCTGCTGGGCCAAATATTATTGGTGACGGGCCAGCAATGGCCCACGGGCCGCCTATTGCCGACCCCTGTCCTAAGGCATCGGTAGTTACGAACGGGAAACGCTCCACATTTTTCTCATTGTCGAGAGGGACACGCCAGGGGTGCCCGCTGAGCCCACTCCTATTCTCATTCGCCATCGAACCTCTGTCTATCATGTTAAAATCTTCTCCAATAATAAATGGAATTTCTAGATGGGGGAAGGAACACAAGGTGGCGCTATATGCCGACGACTTACTGTTGTATGTATCTGAACCGGTGCAATGCATTTCCCATATAGTTCAGATGCTGCATAGATTTGGTAGCTTTTCGGGATACAAGATCAACCTCACTAAGAGCGAATGTTTTCCAGTGAACAACCTAGATCTCGCAATCCCACAATGTGACTTGCCCTTCCATTTGTCTAAATCTGGCTTCAAATATTTGGGAATTAATATTACACGGTCCTTCTCTAAACTACATGAAAAAAACTTCACGCCCCTTGTTAATAAATTAAAAGATGATTTACAGAAATGGAGGTCCATTAATTTATCACTGGCAGGGAAGATCAACTGTATTAAGCATTAAGATGAACGTTCTACCCCGATTCCTCTACCTTTTCCAATGTCTCCCTATATTCCTCCCAAAGTCCTTCTTCTCGTCCATAGATAAGTCCATATCATCTTTCATTTGGGGGGGGTAAAGTCCCTAGAATACAGAAAAGACTTCTACAGCGACATCGGTCCCAGGGCGGACTGGGCCTACCAAATTTGCTTTATTATCACTGGGCTGCCAATATTCAGAAAATCATATACTGGGTCCATTCACCACAGCCGTCTTGGTGCGAAATAGAAAATGAGTCATGTCTTTCAACATCCCTCTCCGCCTTGATTACCTCCAAACTCCCTCTATCTGCCCCCACACTACACCTCTAACCCTGTTGTTGTTAATACATTACGAATATGGTCACAATTTCGACGCCACTTTGGTTTAAAAGATTTCTCCAACCTAGCCCCTATCTGCAATAACCACCTTTTTGTCCCCGCCAGAATAGACAATGCTTTCGCCTTATGGAAAAGACTCGGTCTCTCCAAATTTAAAGATCTCTATACTGAGGGCGTCTTCTCGACCTTTAATCACCTCTCTCAAAAATTCAACCTTCCCCGCTCAAGTTATTTTCGATACCTCCAGGTCCGACATTTCATTAAAAGTTTGGATCCAAACTTCCCAAATGCACCACAACCTTCTGCTATAGATGATATCCTCCAAATTCCTCCCAATCTAAAAGGCCTAATATCAAGTATTTACTCTAGCATATCATCCCTCGGAGACACTTCCCTCCACAAAATTAAAGAGAAATGGCAGGAGGAGCTAGGGGACGTAATACCCGATGACTCCTGGACTGAGGCTCTGACGAGAGTTAACGGGAGCACATCATGTGCTAGACTAGGCGTAATCCAATTTAAGGTCTTGCACCGAATTCACCTTTCCAAATCTAGGCTAGCCAGAATCTATCCTGACGTGGATGAGAATTGTAGCAGATGTCATAACGCTCCGGCAACGCTAACACACATGTTTTGGTCATGTCCCTTATTATTTGATTAGTGGTCAGCAGTTTTCAGGACCCTCTCACAGGCACTAGATCTGAACCTGCAACCTAACGCCTACTCAGCTATCTTTGGCATAGCGCCAACTGACCAACAGATTATTAACAAGCATAAAGACATTGTGGCATTTGCCACTCTACTTGCTCGACGGAGGATTTTGCTTTGTTGGACATCCCCCAAACCACCGAATTCCTCCTTATGGTTGACTGACCTTATGCTTCACTTGAAACTTGAAAAGATTAAATATACACTTAGGGGGTCCAAAGACCGCTTTTATTTCACCTGGAACCCAATAATATCCTATTTCAACAAACTAAAAACCCTCCCTGACAATGCAAGTGCGCTGGATGCTGAGTGATGACATATGTTGTGAATCTATTTATCAGGATAAACCCCTAGAGATACATCATCTCGTTCTAGAGAGGGACATATTACAATCATAACAGACATGGTATCACAGACCAACACGACCATCTCATCTATCCTCACTTACAAATGAATTGCACTTTATTTCTCTTTATCTCTTTGATTACTTACCTGTACTGTCTTCATTACCTATCACCACTGTTATTATTATTATTATTATTATTTATTGTTGTTTATTTATATCCTTCGTCCTGGGATGCACCACTTGGGATTTTGTGGGGGGGGGGGGGGGGGGGGGGGGTTGGGACATGTTTGTGTTTTGTGTAAAAACAAACCAAAACTGAAAAGTATTATTTTTGTATATCTGTAACATCTCAATAAAAAGAAAGTAAAAAAATTATTTTAAAAAATAAAATAGAAACCATTAGACAAGGCGTTTTCAAGGCAAGCTCTTCTGTGTCAGGCAATTTAGAATGTTGAAGTTTTTCCAATTGTCCCATTGTGATGCAATAAGAAACTATTACAACATTTGCAACATTTGACAGTGCTACAAAAACACTGTGTGCATTGGCCATTGAGATAATATAGAGATATTGAGATATTGAAAGTACTGGGATTCATCTTAATTATGTATTTTCCAGTTTTGGATATACTGCCAATGCTGAGGTAGGTGTGGGATGCATTAAATGCTAATCAAATGTTGGTGGAACAACAGTCACAGTCACTTTCTGTAAGATTTCCCAAACATCAATACCTATGTTGTGTGTGCGTGTGCGTGCATATGTGCATGTGTGTTTATGTAACAGGGAGACTGAGGACCTGGACCTGAACATCCAGTGTGAGGCCTTTGAGGATTCCATGGCCGAGGATGCGGAGGAGATGGAGAGGGTGTACGGAGGCATCGACATGAGCAGTCACCAGGAGGTCTTCACCTCCCTCCTCACCAAAGTGAGCAGCTCCCCAGCCTCTGTCCAGCTGCTGTCCATCCTGCAGGCTCTGCTGCTGGTGGCTCCAGGACGGGGAGACGTGTGGCTGACCCTGGAGGCCCTGGCTGTCCGTGCCACTCTGCTGGCCCACGACTCACAAATGGACTCCGCTGAACGTTTGATGGAGCGCCTGCTCTCTTCCAAGAGACAACAGATCTCAGCCAGTCCCAAGACCAAGACCACCAACAGGGCAATCCAGACAGACTTGCTCGGCAGCACAACCAACCAATCAGACATGGCTTCCGTAACTCCCCCTCCTCCCCCTCCTCCCCCTCCACTTCCTGCTGCTACCCCAAACCCTCCTCCTCCCCCACCCCCACCCCTGCCAGGCACCACTTATGGTGCACCCCCACCACCTCCTCCTTTACCTGGGATGCCACCTCCTCCTCCACCACCTCTACCAGGGATGGGGCAGGGAGGTCCACCTCCTCCCCCTCCCCTGCCTGGTATGGGCCCCCCACCTCCCCCTCCCCTGCCTGGTATGGGCCCCCCACCTCCCCCTCCCCTGCCTGGTATGGGCCCCCCTCCCCCACCACCCCCTCCCCCAGGTATTGGAGGAGGTATTATTGTGCCCCAGAACGCTCCTCTCCCCAAGGCCAGCCGCTGTCCCACACTGCGCATGAAGAAGCTCAACTGGCAGAAGCTGCCCTCCAGAGTGGTGTCTGAAAGCCAATCCATGTGGTCGTCAGTGCAGTCTGATTCCCTGGAACCTGACTACTCCAGCATTGAGGAGCTCTTCTGTCTGCCAGTGACTGACTCAAAGGCCAAAAGTACCAACACTACGGTCAAACGAGAGCCCAAAGAGATATCCTTCATTGATGCCAAGAAAAATCTAGATTTGAACATATTCTTGAAGCAGTTCAGATGCTCACATAAAGACTTTGTAGCTATGATCCAAAATGGGGACCGTTCCAAGTTTGACGTCGAGGTGCTGAAACAGATGCAGACGTTACTGCCGGAGAAACATGAGATTGAGAACCTCAAGTCATACCAAGGGGAGATAGAGAAGCTGGCCGGTGTGGATCGGTTCTACCTCGAGCTCCTATCAGTTTCATGCTACACCATGAGGATCGAGTGCATGCTTCTCTGTGAGGAGACCCCTTCTGTGTTAAAGATGCTGCAACCCAAAGCTGAGCTGCTGGACGCAGCCTGTGAGAGTTTGAAGGAGAGCACCCGCCTTCCAAGTTTCTGCAAGCTCATACTTGACATTGGAAACTTCCTCAACTATGGGAGTCACATAGGCAATGCAGATGGCTTCAAGATCAGCACCTTGCTGAAGCTCACAGATACCAAAGCCAACAAGTCCCGTATCACATTGCTCCATCACATCCTGGAGGAGGCGGAGAAAACCCATGCTGACTTGCTGAACCTTCCGGATGATCTAGAGATCTGTGAAAAGGCTGCTAGAATAAATGTGGATTCTATTCAGGCAGAGTCGAGCTCACTGGTCAAACGGTTGAAGGGTTCTGAGAAAAAAGTGTCCTCTTCTTCTCAGGAGGATATCAAGCAGCAGTATCTCACTGCTATGAAGGGGAACCTGGAGGCCTGTGAGAAGCTGCAGGAGCTCTTTGCCTCCATCAAAAAGAAGAAGGAAGAGCTAGCAGAGTATCTGTGTGAGGACACGTCCCGCCTCTCACTAGAGGAGCTGTTCAACACCATCAAGACCTTCAGAGGACTCTTCCTTAAAGCAATCAAGGAAAACCAGACCTGGAGAGAGCAGGCCATCAAGGCAGAGAAGAGGAAGAAACAGCAAGAGGAGGATGACGCCAAGAGACCGAGGGGGGAGAACGGAAAAATAATTCGTAAAGCCCCCCCAGTCCAGGAGGAGGGCTGCATCATGTTGGACCACCTGTTGGCTATGATGAAGGGCAATGCACTAAGGAAGACCACCAGGGCCCAGGCAGACAGGGGCAGCCTGCCCTCTAATGACAAGAAAAGGGATAGCACCCAGCCTGAACATGCCAAGCTTGAGCGATCATCAGCCGTAGATACCCAATATGGCATAGAAGTGGACAAGGTGGCATCAACCATTCAGCAAGGATCGCAGGACAGACTGCCACACACAGGGGAGTCCACATCAGGCCTTCCAACAGGACTCAAACTGGATTAATCAGAGACCATCGCCCCCCTCAATCCTGGATTGGATCCCCTGCTCAAGGAGGGATCTTCAGAGAGAGATGAGGGCATCAGTGGCGGCTCCTGCCAAATCTCTCAGGGGGGGCAATTGTTGCGTTGATGGTTAAGGTGACACGTTCAAGGGTAAATTCACCTAAATCAGCGGGCTTAAATAAATTGACTCTCACAGCCAAAAAATAAATAATAAAAATAAAAAAAAGCTCTTTGGTCTTGCCCATTGTGGAGAGGTTGGGGTCTGATTGATTGAGTGTGTGGAGTGTGTCTTTTATAAAGGTAACGAGTTCAAACTGGTGCAGTTAATACAGGTAATGAGTGGAGAATAGGAGGGCTTCTTAAAGAAAAACTAACAGGTCTGTGAGAGCTGGAATTATTACTGGTTGGTAGGTGATCAAATACTTATTTCATACAATAAAATGCAAATTAATTATTTAAAAGTCATACAATGTGATTTTCTGGATTTTTGTTTTAGATTCCGTCTCTCACAGTTGAAGTGTACCTATGATAAAAATTACAGACCTCTACATTCTTTCTAAGTGGGAAAACCTGCAAAATCAGCAGTGTATCAAATACTTGTTCTCCCCACTGTAGTTACCGAAATAAAACACAGATCAAAAGATTTAATGTACGATTCAAGTAGCCGATGTCCTTGACAACTGGTAAATGTGGTGGAGCAGGATTTAGCTTCTCTGAGGAGTTAAGTAGAGAGAGCAGCCTGTGGCTGTGGAAAGGATTGGGCTTAAATTGAGGATATACTAAAACGTGAAACTGACAAGCGCCAAAAAAGCTCCCCTGCCAGTTCCTGCCAACAGAGACTTGTTGAGACCAGCGTGCAGGGGGTTGGCACGGGTTCACACCGAGGCTGGTTGAGGCAGAAATCGAAGGACGTCGTGTGTTTTTATATTCCTCATTCGATTCCATGCATTACAATAAGCCTGTCCACCGATTTTCTACCTCCATGGTTGGAACCACGAGACTAGACACTACATGGTCATGGATGTGCCTAGGGACACAGCAAGCATGACCAGGGAAAGTTGTCTCCACAGGACCTGAAGCACAAAGCACCAATTCAGTTCAAGAAAAGAGAAAGAGTAGAGAAATGTATGCTTGTTACACAGAAAGTGTTAAAAAATAAAACTGACGTCATAATCTGCCCTCTAGGGCCAGCATCAGGTGCAGATCAAGCGTCAAGGGGGTTACTATCGTTGAACAGAGAATAGTGGCTTTAAGATGGCACAGACAAGGCTCGTCTGAAAGTAAAACATCAAAATATCGAGGGCATTAGTTATAAGTTACCCCTAATGGGCCAGCATCAGGTGCAAATGAAAAGTAACATTATTTAAAAAAAAATATTGACATACGGTCACTGAGTACTGCAGAGTACTATTTTTGTTGCTTTAATAAAGGCTGGCAGTCTTTAATTTAACTGTTGTTGGTGTGGACTATATACTGGGGAGGTATTTGAATGAATGAATGGTCTTTATTGTCATTGCTACAGTACAGGTACCAAACAACGAAATTTAGGAGGGGTGGCTCCCCTGGTGTTAGGAAGAAAAAATATATATATATATATATAATATTCAGGGGTCAAAAAATGTATACAAATATCGGATCGGTATCGGTATCGCCGATACCCGAAGCCCAGGTATCGGTATCGGTATCGGTAGTGAAAAAGTGGGATCGGGACATCCCTAGCTAAAATGTTGTCAGCGTTCATGGACCAAATTGGATGTGTCGATCCATGGCGCTTCCAATTTCCTCACGATAAAAAATTCTCGTTTTTTTCACACGTCCACCATTCGTATAGCAGAATTGATTACTTCTTTATAGACAGAACACTACTTCCCTTTGTCAAAAACGTAGAATATTCAACCATAATTGAATCTGACCATGCCCCAGTACTATTGGATCTGTCCTTCCCACTTAACTACTCTGACCGCGCTCCATGGAGACTTGATACCACACTACTAACAGATAAAGAATTCTGCCAAATGATTTCAACTGCCATAGACAATTTCTTGGAAACCAATAGGGACGACACTGTTTCTCCCTCCCTGCTCTGGCAGACCCTTAAAGTAGTAATAAGGGGGGACATTATTGCATACACATCTAGGCTGAACAAAGCTAGGAGGCAAGAACAGGAGCAACTTCTCAACTCAATGATTGACATAGATCATCAATACTCTGACTCTCCCACCCCGGAGCTTTACAAAAATAAGCTGAATCTCAAAGCCAAATACGAGTTATTAACATCCGATAAGAC
The DNA here is from genome assembly GCF_963989245.1 of Nansenia antarctica. Classification (NCBI taxonomy): domain Eukaryota; kingdom Metazoa; phylum Chordata; class Actinopteri; order Argentiniformes; family Microstomatidae; genus Nansenia; species Nansenia antarctica. The sequence goes on along the minus strand of NC_137681.1, from coordinate 16,756,679 downwards.
AGAACGTATGCTGCTGAAATCACGAGGCTTTGTTTATGAGCATGGGGAAAAGGCTGGTAGAATGTTAGCGCATCAATTAAAATGTAAATCCTCTGACCAACAGATTCCACAAATTAAAAGAGAAAATGGGGAGCTTACAACTGACCCCCTCGAAATCAATGAGACTTTTAGGGCATTTTATTCCAAATTGTACACTTCTGAGGCACCCAATGATGATACCAATATGCAACATTTCTTCACAAATTTAAATGCCCCTGTTATCAACCCTGTTCATAAAGCAGAACTTGAACTACCCTTCCAAGACACCGACATTTATAATGCAATCACAGCTATGCAAAGTAGTAAGGCCCCGGGCCCTGATGGATACCCCATCGAATTCTACAAAAAATTCTCAACCAAATTAACTCCGCTCATCTTAGAAATGTTCAATGACTCAATGGATAATGAGGCCCTGCCACAGACGCTAACAGAGGCATTCATAACCCTTTTACCGAAACCAGGGAAAGACAGAACGGAGTGTGGTTCACATCGCCCCATCTCGCTGCTCAACAGCGATGTCAAGATATTAGCTAAAGCACTCGCCCGGCGTCTAGAGTCCGTCACAGACGAGGTGATCTCCCCTGATCAAACTGGCTTCATGCTGGGCCGCCACTCATTCTCTAACATCCGAAACCTTCTAAATGTCGTACATTCTCCTACGTCCGAGGAGGTACCTGAGGTGGTTCTCTCCCTGGATGCGGAGAAGGCTTTTGACAGAGTGGAGTGGGCGTACTTATTTGAATGTCTGAAAGCTTTTGGCTTTGGACCCACTTTTATTGCATGGATCAGACTACTATACTCATCTCCTAAGGCAGGGGTCGGCAATTAGGTTTGGCCTCGGGCCAATTTTTTTTTGAGCCACTAGATGGCGGGCCCGAACATAATCAAAGGCTAATTTAAGTAATTGATTGTTTTAAAATGTGACACGTTCTAATGCTTTGACTTTTCTTTCGACTGTACACATCGCTAGTCAACTAACACAGCTTGTTTTGTGAACCTGCTAACAATGTAAAGTAGTGTTCTAGTTAACTAGGTAGCTGTCCAATCCATTATGTTGCAGTATTTTGGCTTGATTAGCGAGTTTGTGTTGTGATTCTCAACAACGTTGAAACGTAGTTTCACACTTTTCCATATTTTTGAATAATAAATGTGTGGACTGACGATGTAGCGTAGCCTAACTTATTCTAATAATTATGTAACAGTTTCATTCTGATAATTATTCCCCCCTCCTCCCAGACAAGGTCACATTATTATTATTGGATTGGTTGTTTGCGTGCCGGGTGAAGTTAGCCAAACATTTAACCTGCTAGCAAGAGAAACATAATGTCACTCTCCAAAGGTCTAAAGAGGAAAGTTGACGGTGGAAACAGGGCATTTAAAGAGGAATGGACAGCGAACTATACGTTCATCCTACCTGGTTTCATCAATGCAAAGCCGTTGTGAGAGACATTTTCCGTGCTCACAATGTTCCCTTTCTATACGCGAGTCGTCCTTTTCGTCAATGAATGCGATAAAGACGCACGAGAGGAATCGATGGATGCATAAAAACCTTGAGAACTGCCTGTGGATTAAAGTGACGTCAATATCACCAGATATCAAGCAAATACTGACCGATGGGAGATGCTTTTTGTTTGCGCCGATTTTGTTTTCAATGTTTTTCAGAAAATTAAACAGAATTTGCGTTGTTACTGTTCATATGTGTGTTGCAGTCACATATACGTAAACATTACGTTTGAATGGCTTACTGAGCTCGTGTTATTTTGTTCAAACCACACACGGTATGTCGGCTATTTCAGCACCGTGACGCGTTGTCCACCTGCTTATGATTCACTCTGAGGGGTTCAGCGTCAGTGCGCTTCGGTGCACCTTGCTGCCTGATTGTCTGTCCCTGTGTCATTCACTCTCAACATGGATAAAAGTACAATAAGCATTATTCAGGTGGAGTTCGATTCTCTATTCGGACATTATAGGCGCTATATGTGGGACTGTCGGTCCGATATTATTATAAAAAAATAAAAAAAATAAAAAATAAAAAGTGGATTCTCAAAATAATCTGCTGGGCCAAATATTATTGGTGACGGGCCAGCAATGGCCCACGGGCCGCCTATTGCCGACCCC